>NW_011888784.1:6514732-6545687 GCF_000151845.1 Pteropus vampyrus
CTACAATAAGAAGGAAATGTTTGCTTCCAAAAAAAAAAATTTAAGACAGTGTCAACACAGAAACTAGTCTGAAGTATTCAGATTTTTTTTTGTTTCTGTTTTTGTTTTTTTTTTAAAGGTGAAGAGATTAAGAAGTACAAACTGGTAGTTATAAAATCATCACGGAGATGTGAAGTACAGCATAGAGAAAGAGTATAGTCAATAATATAGTAATGACTATATAGTGCCAGGTGGGTACTAGACAAATAGGGGGGATCGCTTCATAAATTATGTAAAATTTCTAACCACTATGTTGTACATCTGAAACTCATATAAAATAATATTAATAATGTCAACTCTAATTGAAAAATAAAAATTAAATGAATACTCTGGCCCTTCAAGAAAACCAGAAATTGAATTCGGTAAATCATTTTTTTTCTCACTCTGCCATTGATGCTCATGTCACTTCTCAGTAAAGAGTATTTTTTGAAGGGCGCAGGGCAGGTAGGCAAGGGGAGTTCATAGAGACACGGTGGTTCTCAAAGTGAGATCCCTGGATCAGCCTTAATAGCATTGCCTGGGAACCTGTTGGAAATCCAAATTCTCAGGTCGCACCCGAGATGGACTGAATCAAAAAACCTGGGCAGGGGAGCAGCAGCCTGTGTTGCAACAAGCCCTGCAGGTAATTCTGATAGTATGTAAGTCTGAGGACCACCCATGTAGGGAGTGGTTCTCAACTTTAGAACCCTGTGGGAGACTTTAAAACTCCCAAAGCCCAGGCAACACCCCTAACCAAGACTGATTACATCAAGATCTTGGGGGAGGGCGAGGTATGTATGGAGGGTCATATGCATCAGTGTGTTTTAATGCTTCCTCTTTCCAATAGACATAACCAGAATCTAAATTAAAAAAAAATTTTTCTAAAATATTGTGTGGATATTAGTGTTTTATAGTCTAAATATGCTACAATATACAGAACATAAAATTTACTATTTAACCATTTTAAAGTGTGCAGTTCAGTGGCATTAAGTATATTACACAACCGTCACCATCATCCATTCATAGAACATTTTTCACCTTGCAAAACTGAAACTCTGTACCCATTAAACAGTAACTCCCCTTTCCCTCCATCCCTTACACATTTTTAAAAAGGCATTGTGAAAACCAAGTACAACTTACCAAGTCATGGACATAGCAGATACAGGGAATAACAGCCACCAGAAATAGTCTCCGTTCTCTGAAAGGACAGCCATGAGTATTCCCACCAGGGTGGCATTGTAGCCATGCAGGCCTGCTGCAATTGCTGACCTGTGGGCAAGAGGCACAGCATGGCCATTTCCTGCGTGGACACTGGCTGGATTTGCACATAAGTGACACTTGTAAATTTCAGATTATATTCTCATTAGAAAATGAGATTATATTCAGAAATTTATTTCAAAGTCTATGGAAGCCAAATACTAATAAAAACATGAAAAAATAAAACATACATAGAAAAAAATACAAATGTGCATATAGAACAACCCCCTACAGAGGCATCATAGCTAAATAGAATTCCAGCTCCTGGGGGAGAAAGAGAAACCAGCAAGGCAACAGGTTCTGCTTCCTTTTAGCCTTTCCTTCGGGAAGTTGTTATTGCTTTTAAATCATTAAGGGCCTCTGACTTGAACAGAGCTTTTAGATGAAACTGTTTTCGAAGTCTGATTTCCTTGGTGAGAGATATAAGATTCTTGAAATGTAAATTCACTTTCATAGTGTCTTTGATCTTATAAACATTAATCTTCCAGCTTAGCATATATTTTCATCTTTCTGTGTTTTCATTTTGTTGTCTCCAAATATACATTTCGAAGTTATTGAGAAGAAAAACAATTTCTTTTCTTTTACTTGGTAAAGTACTTTATTTAATTGGGTTCATGTTTAGCACCTAATTCTTTCTTGGGTTTCTTTCTGTTTCTCAGCATTGTACCTCACTTCTAAAAGTTGGGTAAGTTTCTACTCCTGGCCAAAATGGTTCCTATGTCATAATTGAGAACTAGAAGCCCCAAGTGAGAAATGAAACTATATATACAGAATGAGCCCCCAGGCTGACAAGCCAGGCCCCACAGGACTCTAAGAGTTGGTAACTTCTGGCAGCATGAAGAGCCTGGCATTCAAGGTTGAAGCTGCAGAGACCATGGCTGTGAAGATGATGAAGTGAGTGAGTAAGGTCGAATGCAGGGCTTGGGGGGGAGGTGAGGCAGCCAGTGAGCCATACTACAGGGGTGGCAGAGGATGGCGTGAGAACTTCTTCTCGGCTTGTTTCTACTGGAGCAGGAGGCACCAGTGCAACAACTTCTTGGTGAGAGTGTTAGAGGTGGGACTCCCTGTTCAAAAGTCCTTTGTCTACCTTAAATAATCCTTTGGGACATGTGGAGAGCAAATGCAAAGATGTATTCTCTCAACAACTGACTTTCAGAATTAATGCGTGAGTTTGATCAACAAATTTAATGGCAATGACTACAAGTTGTGGAACACCAAGATTAAAGCAATAGAAAGATGCGTATTCACTTAAAACACAGGATTGCTAGTTTAACGTGGTCTTTTTAGGACCAAGGAAAAATAAAAGATTTGAAAACTAGCACAAATAAATATGGCTTATCTTCTGAAAAATACCTGATAAGAAAAATGGGTCAGCTTTCACTGGAGCAAAGCAATGAAGAAATACTGGATATGGCACAGTCCTGGACCACACCTCAAAAGTGGAAAGACCATTTTTTGATGTGCATTGGAATAGGGTTTAGACTAAGACACAAAATCACCCTGTACAGAGAACCAATCAGGCTCCTTGGATCTGATGGGAAAGTGAGCATTTGATGATTCTCTCCCCAAGAATCTCCTTAGGCAACTTTCTGTAAGAGTTACAAGAGCTTAGGTGTGTAATGACAAGCCACTGGGGGACACGCATTGAGCTTGGACACTTGGAAGACCAGCAGCCTCCCCGAAGGAACCGGTTAATCAGGAGCCTCCTACACCCCTGGTGGGAGTCAGCTTGTCACTTCTTCAATGACAGATCAATTTATAAAATATGTGCTATTTCTAACCTAACACACAGTTCAGAAGATATCCTAACACTACTTAAATCAGAACTCACTCACTTGGAATTTGTGGTTACTTCTCTCTCTAAAAGCTGAGCTGTAAAGAATAAATTTACTAAATGAATCATGGAAACAAGATATAATCGGGATTATCAAGCAAACAAGACTTTTCATGAACTCATGCATTTTTTGCCCAGATAAAATGCTGACGACGAATAATTGATCAATCATTAAAGAATATCTCTTTAGAATATCTTCTGGGCATTACTTGTACCTTTGCACTGCCATGAGAATTGGGCATTATTCAGACTGGCCACCTACTCAGTTACTGTGAATAAGAGGCTATAAATCAAACCCCATCATTTCACTAAAAGCAAATATAAAGAGTTCTGTGGAAAAAAGCTAGTTTCTCCTGGGGAGGATGGGGCATTAATAGTGCTACCCAAGTTCCCTGGTTGGCTCCTGTGTTCTCAGAAGTGAGAAGAGCAGGCTTGGATGGATTGTGCCTACCTGTCCTGACTGAGCAACAGGGCTGTCAGGGTGGAGATCACTGTTCCCACGCAGCCATTGAGAGCCCACCACGGGTTCTGGACCAGGAGTCCCACCAGAATCAGGATTCCACTGATAGGGTTGCTGACAAACACCACTTGGGATATGCCTCGAAGAATCCAGTCAATGAACTGGAGCACCAGGGGTTTGTCTGGAAGAGACGAGAAGGGCAAAGGTAAGGACATGGCAAGGCAAATGGTGCCCATTCCCAAGTTTAGGGTCTCCTTGAGAAAAATCATCAAAATCCCCTCTGATGAAGCTGAAACTTATTTTTTATGTTTTTTGAAGCTTTTCCTCTCTAAACCTTTTTTCCTTTTAGTGGCACCCAGATCCTTAAAAGCATCTAGTTTCTTTATGCTCAAACCACGCTGCCCCTACTAGAACTTTAGTTCCAGGAAGCATCAAATGCACTTATTTACCATGCTTAGAGGTACAAACTCTTAAGCCAAAGGAATGAATTACCAACAGTAAAGTTTCAGATTTTAAGTACTGAAATTATAAGATGGAGCCAGTCGCCTTCCTGTGATATGAGTAAGGACCCTGGTCCTGACCACTGTCTCCATACAAAAAATTTGAAGAAGCCTGCAGTTTACAAGATAAAAAGTTAAAGAATGGAGAGAAAAGGAGAGATAGAAGATAGGTGAATATCACTAAAGATATGAGCAGAAGAGCCAGCAAACCATTTCTCCCAAAACTACTTCTCCCATCTCTCCAAGGAATGGAAATAGAAATACCTTTAAGCCAGCTGGCAAATTCTTTCATATCACCGGTGACATAGCCAAGTGCCTTGGGGAGGCACTTTCTCCCTCGACACGGTGAAACCTGGTTTTCACCTCGGTCCACTTTAACCACAGTGGGGCTGTCCTCCATGGCTATCTCTTCCCCTGGCTCCTTGAGAGAAGAACAGAGCTCGTCAGCACCCTAATGCAGAATACTCCCAACTGTCCATCATTGGGCCTGGTCGCAGTACTACAGAGGATGAATTTAAAGGTACTTCATCTGGACCCTAACATCACATGCTACTAAGAAAGCATCATTTTCCTCTTGAAATATCATCATGGAGATTATTACCCAACCCTAAATTCCATGCTACTTTTGTCATTACTGTCCTTAATGCTACCAGGAGAAGGTTTGGTCTTTGATTTCATAAGATTCTGCTTCTAATTCGACAAACATTTATTGAGCATCTATATCCTGCACTCAGAGATCTCACTCAGCCTAGTGGAAAAGCCTGAAAAACACAATTGAATTTCAACACAATGAGTCAAATAATAACATAGAAAGAGCTAACATCACATTATGAAGCTTTATGTGGTCCATTAAAGGAACCAGGTATCAAGTAATAAAATGGCACTCGCTCATGCAGGCCAACTGGCTACTTTCCAATACAAGTAGCTTTTTGAAATTAAACTTTAATTTTACAAAAATAGGTTTTATTTTTAAAAATTTAAAGGGGAAGAAAAATTAAAAAAAAAAACACACTTTGTGTCAATACAGTCGAAGAATCCCCTCCTGCAAAATTTCTAAGTCAAAAAGTGCTTGGATACATCCTCCCAACTGCCTCAGACATTCTTTATTTTTGGAATTTGTTATTTAAATGTTTTAAAATAAAGATAGTCAAGAATAAATTTACACAAAGGTATAGAAACTGGGAAAGGTGGAAGTGGACCAAGCTGTTGAAAACCAAAGAGTTGTAATCTAAGAATTGTACAATATAAGCATGTATAGGGCATGATTACAGTAAACATGCTTCAGGAAAATACTAATTACGTAACCATGACTTGTGTTCCCTATGAGACTCTTCATTTACCATGATAAGTGTGTAGGAAGTAGGAAAGCACCAACATCACCAAAACATGGTACTCTGTAGACGAAAATGGTTTCATGGTGTCCACGGTAGACACAGAAGAAGGAAATCGATGATGTAATCCCAGAGGTAGGCAAAGGGAGAAACACAACGTCAAAACCACACAGAACGTGCAAGAAAAGCCAAGGGCACAGTCAGGTAAGTGTGAAGTAGGAGAACACCAAAACCATCAGACTCCAGAAGGCGTAACTATGGAAAGTTGAAACCACAGTCATATAAGACATGACCAAGGAAATACCCAAAGCCCACGAGGATAAATCAGCTCGCCTCCCGGTGGCCAGGCTGTGAATAACTGTGAATAGGCAGTAATTATGGCTGTTTTTGACCCCACCATGGTTCCATTTACTATAGCCAACAAATAGATATTATTGGATAATAAAGTTATGCCTTTTTCTTTTTGTAATCCTGACTCTAGTTTTGCATCCATTAATCATGTGGAAATCAATGTGGATAACTGATTTTTTATTAAGTAACAATTATCCTTTAATTGTATTATTTCACTGCCCAACTAACCATCTTGCTTTACATAATGGGGAACCATTAATCATGACACAAAGTAGAAGGTATTCATGGAACACATTCTAGACTAAGCTCATTTTGTCTTGGCAAAATAGTGTTAGACTCTAGCCTTTGTGAGACTTCCAATGAATCTTTTCATTAATGAATTCTTAAATTAAAAACTGCTAGAGGTCAAGAGTCCAAACTAAGTCTATATGAACCTAATTGCCCCCAGAGTGAAACATGTAAAACTGAATTATTAAGTAATTATGAAAAATCACCTTTTATTTCATAATCTATGTGATGGCTATAATTTATTTTCAGATATTTCATTCTTTAAACTGCATAACTAAAAATATTGCTTGGTAAGCCCCTTCCTCAGCTACAGTGACTCATTTTCAAAGCCTTGTCAACTTATGAGAGGCATCAGGTTTCAGCCCAGGCAACGACAAGAAACTCAGGTACAACTGCCTTGAGTTTCTATGAGATCAGGTTCTACTAAGGCAGCATTGAATGAAATCATTAAAGTGTCATTTTCCAGCAAATACAGAAACAATTAGGTATATGGGTTGGTCCTGGGTGAACGAATTCATGTTCTTAAAGTTTCCAGTCTATATTTATTTATTTTACAGGGATTTAAATGCACCATCGCCTCAGAGATTTTGTAGATAGAGATATGAAACCTGATATTATAACTGGCCCAACATGATTGGGAACCTGAATGTCCTGAGTTCCCTGTGGAGTCTCCCAAAGTTAAAGATTGAACCCTTTTGTTTGAAACCACAGCCCAATGTTAAGCAGGCTCATTGCCGTTTGTTTTTTGAGCATCCACATATTGGAATGGGAGGTAGGGCTACCGTGTCCTGGTCAGAAGGGTCTCTTCCTGAGTTGAGCAGACAGTTGCTATTATGGACTCCCCTACCCCCACCCAAGCTGGTTATTATGAATGACAGAAAGCTTCCGGAGAACTTGCAAGCCCTGACTTCTTGCTCCAGAGCTCAGGCACGAGAGCTGGTTATGAGAAACCAGTAACTTAAAGGCTGCGGTTCCTTTTCAAATTTTATCACACTAGGCTATACGCATTTCTTCAGAGAACTTTAAGAATCCAGACATCCTAACCAGAAAGGTAATGCAAGGTAATGGAGCAGGGCCCTCCAACTGATGCTCAAACTTCTCAAATCCGACAAACCAGGCCATAAATATCAACTAAAAAAAGACAAGAAAATGACAGGAAGAAACTCTAATGAAATAGAAGCAGGATAAGATAAAAACCCCAGACTACTTTTCCCTAGCTTTCCCACGGTTATCAAAATTCTGCAGCTCAACTGTTCAGCATCTAAACCAAGATGAGTTCCATGTGACATACTGGACCAAGCCCCACCTGCACCGGGTCAGCCCAAGCCATGCTGTTCAGCAGAGCATGAGGACCCCGCTTCCCAGGCTCTGTTCAGGAAAGACACACCACCAGAGCTTGGAGCGCAGGCACCGAGGTTCCCAGAGACAGAGGCTGCACGAAGGAAGCGTACCTGTTGTGGCGGCCTACCAGCCAGAGCCCGCTTTAGCTGGAGGAAGCCTCCGTGTGCTGCCTCACCAGCTTTGTTTCCAAAGGGGTCCCTCCAAAGAGGACCAGGAGGGGCGTGACCAGCGCTGTCCATCAAAGATGGTCCATTCATTCTCCTTTCTCTCCATCCATGACAAAGGGCAAAAAAAGACATGAATCAGCAGGACGAGGCCCTACTCTAAGCTATATTGAAGAAGTCATAGAACAGACTTCCCCATCCGCCAAGAGCTCCTTCAGCAAAGAGAGACAATGAACTGACTACAGACATTGAATGCTTACTTTACTTTGCTTAAAACAGAACAGCAACAAAAAAATAGTGGCAAACCATCTTGTGCAGAGACCAAGAACAGATCTTGTTCTGTGTTTTTCCACTCTCAGGAGGTTGGCATATCTGAAGCCTGATCCAGAGAGAGAGGTGGGCTCTCGGCTCTGAATGGCCTCAGGCAAACTGTTAGGGCTTCATCTTGGGACCACTGGCCAATGCGACTATTTCCCTCTTTACAAATGTGAGAAAAATGCATGATGTGGGCTTTATTCTCTGTAATAAGATACTAGTCACACTTTTAACACACAGCTAAAGCCTAGTTTAAGAGACTGCTAAATGACAATTTTCTTGCATCTGAATAATAGTTATGAATATTGGACATCACATTGTTAAAAAAAGAAATACCACACATACAACTTTTCTGGAACTTCCGAAGGAAGTTTAAAAAAGAGGAAAACAAAAAGCTGCCATACTTGTTGAATTTAACTAAGAATTATTTATTCAATTGTTACTTTTTTCTATTGGCTTGTTTTGAAACCTGAAAACTTACACTCTACTAGAGTGACTCAAAACAATCCACAATTGTGGAAAATACTACTATTATGTCTTGAAAAAAAATTATGTGTGTATGTGTTGATTTGTGATTGAACTATCCGGCTAGTTAGGTACCACACTGATGTGTCTGTGGGTTACAGTATGTATATTTTTGTTTGATAAAGAACAACATTAAGAAGCCCAATGTAAGACTCTTATCTTATACACAGTTGGAAAAAAAAAAAGGAAGAAAGAAAGAAAAAAAGAAAGAAAGAGACAAGCAGGGGCACCCCTCAGTGTAGATGTCTACCCCTTTCGTCCGCCACCAAAATCACACACATCTTGAAGAACCACATCTTTGAGCTCAACATCAATATTTTCTTAGAGCCAAGAGATGGAAAATTTGGGGAGCTAGTTGGGGTTTTAAAGAGCACACAGTTCGAGACTCCGTTTTATGGAAAACTGAAGTTCCTAGCGGAGATCTTCCAAGTTCACTCAGCAGAGTCAGCCTCATGGAATAGGTAAGAACTTGTGGTTCTTTGTCTTCTAGTCTGGAGCACATAAATACCACCTAAGATTCTATTCAAGTAAACAAATAGTGAAGGAGCAGCTTCTGAATACAGTCTGCATTAGGTGCCAGAGCTCGGTGGTGTAGTGGACATAGCTTGCCTCCATGGCTGCCTTGAAATAACTCTGAGACGGGGGTTGGACAATGACAGTCTTGGCCATCCCCAGTTTCACCCTATGCCCTTGCTGGAAGCAGTGACTGTTCTGACAAATAAACATTTCTCTGTGCCTCAAAGTAAGCCTCAATCTTCTGTATTGCTCACATATCCACAATAAGCTCTGTGTGTACCAAAGTTAATATCCAGAATATTCTGGAAGCTGCTTTCTGGCAGGAGTCAGAAAACACTTCTCATAGCCTACGTCACCAGCGAAACAAAACAGTGCTCATCTTTCTAATACAAGACAATATCAAGATTTCAATTCAACCAACATTTCCTATTTTATTACACGAAATAAAACATCCTATGGTCAGTATATGTTAGAAACACATACACAAATTTTTTTTCTATGTCTCAAGTATAGGCACACCTCAGGGACTTTGTAGGTTCAATTTCAGACCATGGCAATAAAGTGAATATCGCAATAAAGCAAGTCACACGAATTTTTTGGTTTCTCATTGCATAAAAAAGTTATGTTTATACTACACCGTAGTTTATGAAATGTGCAATTGCATCATATCTAAAAACACAATATACCTTAATCAAAAATACATTATTTCAAAAAAAAAAAAAAAAAAAGCAAAACATGACCAGAGCCTTAGTGAGTCATAATCTATTTTCTGGTGGAGGGTTTTACCTTCATTTTATTAAAAAAACCTCACAATATGTGCAATGAAACCCTGCAATAAAGTGAAGCCCAATAAAATGAAGTACGCTATAGTGCTTTAAAAAATAATACAAAGTTTTGGATATGGATATACAGGAAAGCATTTAAATATTCATGCTCTAGTAAAGAGACTTTCAACGTTGACATTTAGTACTTACAATAATCTTTATTTTAGGTAGTTTTTGTTTTAAATGGCGGGAGGTACTCAGTTTTCTTTAAAGCTGTAACCAAAAACAAAGAAAATGCTGTCAGGTATTCCCGTCTCCTGATTAAAATACTTTGCTTCTTGGAACACACCACTCCTAGAAGCTTTGAGGTCTGGGTTCCATGTTAGAAAGTGCATCTGCAAAGGACCTGCCAAATGTGTGGCTTCAGCGTGACTGGAAAGTTCTCTCGATGGGTGAGCATTCCCTTCAGCATGACAGCACATGTAGTAATCCATAAAACCACAACTGGAAAGGGCCATTGCCAATACCCACTTTTTTTTGGAGTCATATTGATATGTCTCCAACTTCACTTAATTATTTCAAGAACACAGCCCCAAACTTTTACATGTCGATAAACTCAGAGTCATTTAACACATCCAGTAGACACCTTGCCGAAAACCCTCTTCCACATGGAGCTCAGGTGCTTGCACCCTGCTTCAGAAATCATAAGCAAAGGCATCACTTCCAAGCTTCCAGGAAGAAACCTGTGGTTTTGAGAAATTGCTTTGTAGTCTACCAGAACTCTACTTTGCTGCTTCTGCTCAGTTCTGACCATCTGAAATATTTTTTCCATTAAAACAAAGAAAAGAAAAAAAAGAGCAAAAAATTAAAGAGGAGTGAGAAGACAAGTCCTCAACAATGAACGGCTGGAAATGAAGAGAAACAAGGAAGGTACTCACAGAGGAGGGTTCTCACACTCCAGCTGGCCTCCCAGTGGCAGAAGGTACTGGCTGATAAAGCCAGCTGAGCTCTCCTGGAAGGGAGGAGGAGGCAGTGCTGGGAGGGAGGCACCTAGCAGTTTTGTGCTCTTAACTCCACTCTGCCTATCCGTGGCTCTTTCCTCCCCCTTCAGGCACCAGTGCCAAAACATTGCTGAGAAACTGGTCCCCTGTCCCGTACCTGATCGATCTCTCCATTCTCTCTCTCTCTCTCTCTCTCTCTCTCTCTCTCTCTCTCTCTCTCATCTCTTGCTCTCTCTTTGGCTCTCTCCCTCTCACTCCTCGATTTGGTGCCAAGAGTTTTGCGATCCTTTCCATGGCATTCTGAGGTCTTTGCCCAGTGATAATCCTACTCAAATTCATCTTTTTTTTTTTTTTTGTCTTCACGCTGTTTCCTGTAGCTTCTAACCTCACTATGAAATATTTTTAGAAAGGTTTATAACTGAAAAGGATCTACAGAGTGTCACCTTAAAAACTAAGGGACAGGTTGTTATGCAAGAGACCCAGGAGCTAAGTGACTGCTCTGGTGGGAATTTTCTTAGACTTGACACAGCTTCTGCCCAGGTGTAAGAATCCAGCGAAGTCCCGAGGGGTGTGGCCCATGGGTGGGGAGGACAAGGGGTAGACAAATTTGTTTTCTGAAAACCAAGCTACCCTTTTCTTAGTGAGGAGAAGACAAAAATATAAATATTTCTCTGGAATGTCCCTCTATCTACGTGAGAACCCCAGGACACATTCTGCTGCCTTTTAAAAGCGTGGAGGCAAACATTGCATAGCAGAGGAATCTAAAATTCAAGGGAAAAATCTATTTCTTCTTCCTTCTTCTTAATTGTCAATTTTGTGGCATGATCTGTTATGGCAGAACTCTAACTCAGTGTACTTCATGAGCACAGAATTAATTCTCACCCAAGAAAGCTGTGCAGATGTCATCAGTCTTTCCCTTCTCTGGGACTCAGGCTGGCCTGGATCCCCTTGTCAGTGATCAGCAAGGCAGGGGAAACTCTCTGGCTCCACTCCCTGGACACCTGCCAAACCATAGGGTTCCTTGCTCTATTGAGGACTCCCTCCCTCTAGGTGCCTCCTGCAGCCAAGGGTTTGTGTATCTGGGGCCTGAGAAGGAGACCATAGTTCCAGATTCATGATCAGTTTTGAGGTTCAGTCATAGCTTCCACCAACATTTTTTCCTTATAAAATAAAGAGAAAATAAACTTCTAGGGTTACCCTGAAAGAGAAAAATGAATAGCAAGAGGACAATCTGACGGCCTGGTATAGGAATGAAAGCAATCACGTGAGTGTTTCCATGAGTTATTTATGCAAATGGGCTACAGTCCCTCATAGTAATAATGATGATAATGATAGTAATGACAATGAAAGAATTGCACAAATGGTTGATCATTCACTCTATGCAAATGAGAAATCCAAATTTGCAGTTTGATTGGTCCACATAGCACTGTCCTGATTGGTCAGAATTGTACGTCCAAATTGGTTGTTATGGATCCACTATGATTGGTCAGTAAAGCTGTAAATGAGGATACAGTTGGGCAGCTCTAATAGGATGGGATAGGTCTCAGCCCATTGGTCCAAATGTGATTCTAGGATCTCCTTTGTAAAGGTCAGTTCAGCCAGCAGGAACGCAATGCAGGAGACGTGGCAGCCCAGTTTGTGGCTTTTCTCTGAAACGCAGCCTGTGTGAGAGGACCCATGGAAACAATGGATGCTAGACTCTAATGGTAAGTTTGGGCCCAGTTAACCACAGGAGTCTTTTTTGACAGGTATATTTCTTCTCGAGGTCAACAAGAAAATGTATAGGAAACCCTAGGCCCCCCACTCTCATTCCCAGTAAAAACAGAACACCAGGCCCATGCAAACATATATTTTCTCTCTCTACGCATGACCTTGTTGTATGTCTCTGGGTCTGTGATTTCCAGGTCCTGTGAGTAATAAACCTTTACCAAAGTTTCCTGACAGTTATTGATGGAGGGTGTCTCACGACTGTCATAAGAAACACAAGAGGCTAGCCACAACACTGGTTATTGGTAGGCTGAAACCAGCACAAACCAACCATCAACATGTATTTATAGACCTTTCCCTGAAGACACCTCTCCACTGCACCCATGTAGCCTTCTACTTCAGTGGCCTTGGTCTGGGGCTCAGGGTATGGATGGAGTCTCAAGTCTTCTCTCCAGAACCATCTCTTCCTCCACACTTCTTCCCTGGCTTCTCCCTGGTCCCTATAAAGCTATACCTCATCATACCATATGAGCTGCACAAAATACAGCCCTGCTATATGGTATTCACAAGGTAGTGCAAAGAACGTGGGATTCTGAATCAGAGAGACCTGCCTTTGAATCCCGGCATTGTCTCTTACTAGCCATGTCCTTTACCTAAGCAGCCTTAGGCGTGTGACTCACCCTCTCTGAACCTTAGATTACTCTTTGTCAAGTGGGGTAATTTACTTCCTTTATAAGGTTGTGATGAAGTTTGGGGATGAGATCTGTAAAGCTCTGTACCTGACACGAAGAGGTGCCACCATTCCAAGGTCTGTTTCTCTCAATCAGGATTGGTTTGTCTTTGAGGATTCCCATAGGGGTCCTTCCTCCCAGCTTGAACCAGGGAAAAAAGCTTTTTTCTGGCTCTAGCATCAGAAGGGGCGTATTTATGAGCCTGGAAACAAGTATTCGGCAAGAACCCTGAGCCAGGTAAGTGGCTGACAAAGCTCTCCACGTTCTCATATGCAAGATCCCAAGTGGCCAAGGTCAGTTGTTGCTGAGTTGCTGTGGCTTCGAACCTTCAAGATGGAGATCAGAGGGACAATCTGATACCCAATAACGAATGCATATATGGGTTCTTAAGTATTTTTAAACATACGAATTACACAATTTAGTGACTTTTTCTTGTTCTTTCTCCAGCACCTCCTGGTATCATTAACAAAGTATCACTTGCCAAGTGTTTAATCCTTGACGCCGTTTTCCATTCCTTGCCTCCCCTGAGAGTTTTCCAGCACTTCTGCTCATTGTGTGTTCCTTTGTTCTTTTCATTCTCTGAACTTATCTGAGCCTCTGTCTGGCTCAGTCACCAGAGAACATATGCAGAGTGTTTTTCCTCTTTGAGTTTCTTCATACATTTTCGGCCCCTGGCAAGCTTTCTCCTTTCCTTCTCCCTCCCCACCCTCTCAACATTCACAGCCAGCTTTCACTTCTCCTCTGTTTGGATTCCATAGCTGCCTCCTGCCCACGCTACACTCCAGGGAACTTAAAGCAATTTATGTCCATATTCCTCACCGAACAAGTGACACCCTCCTCCCAAAGCCCTGCAATAGCACTGGTATTATCTTTAATTAAAAAAATGATATGCTGTACAGTCCCACCTGGATCAGAAGATACTGGATGACATGGTCAGGATCTAATATTGCTCTTTATTCATAACAGATTTCTCTCTTTCCAGAGAGCTTTTGAGGAAGTTCATAAAATACATGTAAGAGGAGATAAGAACTAGATGAAGAAATGGGGAAGAAGGAAGTACAAAACTACTCATAATGACATGATTTTAATATTTTTCTATAATGTCTAACATTTGTCGGTATTTCTAAATATGTATTATTTGACTCAGAAATTATTCCAACTCTGTTTCATTTTGATTGCTGCTTGATAGCCATCTAGCTATAGGCAGTTTAACTTTACTAATCATTTGCATGTTGAGCGTAAAGGGCAGGGTCCACACTGCTGCAGAGAGTTCTTCTGCATCCTGCACTGAGCAGGCCTTTTCTAAATGGAAGAGAATGTGCTAAAGAAAGAACATTTTCATTCTTCAATTTCTATCCTCTCAACCCCCATGAAAAGAGAAGCAAAGACAGCAAGCTTGGAACAGAACATTCCTTGGCAGTGTGTTCTGAGCCCACGACATTTAGTTTGGTAAACAGTCTCACAAAAAGGCACCAGATGAGAGCCCAAACTCCCGCTGACCCAGAATGCCACCAGCGGGTGTGGGGAGCACCTTTTGTGGTAGGCATTCCCTAGCTGTGGAGCCAAGAGACAAGCAGGCATGCAGTACAAACGTCTTTCTCAAACCTCCATTGCCTGTCCTTGCCAGGGTACCATGGGGATGGGTGATGCCAGGAGGCACTGAGGCACCTCCATTTTTAGCTCTTAAATGCAGTTCTGCCATTATTCAGTTCTATTTAATAGCTGGTGGTTCCTCTTGTACACGGAGGAAGGGTAAAGGAGCCTCCACCCCTACCTATGACTTTTATCAGATGCCCTCGTGCATCACCTTCTTTCCAGTTTTAAATTAAATTCAGGCCATCATGTAGGTCTCTGATGTCCACAGCATAAGGGTGTGCAGGTAGTGCATTGCACAAATGCACTATGTCTAAGGGGGCATCATTAACATCCTAGACACTTAGGTATTTACTGCAAAGCTCCTGCAGGTGGCACTCAAATGTCTTGGGGAAAGGAGTGGTAGGATGCCTTTGCACAAAGGGTTCATATTGGCTAGCAATGGTTCCGCTGGTGTTCTTTTTTCTTCAGGATTAAGAAAATTTTCCCAGAGAGGGGCAATATTCAAGGGGTAGGAGGAGAACTTTTTCCACCTCTTTAGACTAGGTTGAGGAAGGGATTGAAATGTTGGGAAAACAGGAGGGTTGGGGACTGGCCTGGCCCTGTTTCCCCATCCTCTCTTGAGGGTAATTTATAACTCATTAGATTGTTTCCTCACCATTAAAGATATTATAATATTGGCCCCACGCTTAAGGACTCGAGCTTTATTTTATAATTGGGCTAGGAAGGAAAGGTGGGTTGGCCTGCCACCACCATTGCAAATTAGGCTCTCTGAAGCAGGGGGCTGGCTAAGGGCTATAGGCTCTTGGCAAAGACATCAACCACCAGAGGTCGAGTGCGATGGGCTGAGGCCACTCCCAGCCAGGCACCCAGGTCAGCGTTACCCACCAGGGAACATCATGGAGAGAGCCGGCATTAATTAGGCCAAGATGCTGCAAGGGATGGATGGATGTGTTAAATAAAGTGAGACTGCCTCTGGAGTTGGCAGATGGCTCACGCCCCTCACAGTTGTCTCAACTAGACCCTTAATTACTGCTGGCTGCACGGTTTTGTCAACTCAGCCTGATTTAAAGTACCCTTTGTAGTAATCAGAAGTGATAATGACATTCTTCTGCTTTGTAGCAATTGGCCACCAAGAGCTAGAGAGGGACTCAGAGTGTCCTGGCCCTCACCCCTCCGCCCATCCCCCTCACCTCTTCTTTCCCTAGTGTTGGGTATTGAGAGGTACTAGTTCTGACAAGATCGGTACCTCGCCCACCAGCTCCTCGCTTATTAGAAAACGAGTTGGATTAACTCAGTGGTTCTCAGTATTGTCTGCACACTGGAATTACCTGGGGGCTTTGTAAAAGTGCCGATAGTGGGTCCTTTTTCTAGAAAGTCTGATGTCATTGGTTTGGGTGTGAGAGTTTGGGGTATGAGAAAGTCCTCTTGGTGATTCCAACATGGAGGCAAGGTCGAGAACCACTGTGCTGAGCCTAATCCTACTTCCTCACCCTCCGAAATAAGGAAGTATGTCACAGTGGGATTAGATGGACTTTAGCGTTTGACAGGCCAGGCTAAAATTCCAGCCAGCCATAACACCCCAGGAAAAATTACTTCACCTTTCCAAGCCTTAATTCCATTACGAAATTAATGGAAGTTAATAATACCTACCTTGCCAAATATAAAGATTAAACAAGATCAGGGCACATGATAGGTGTTCAAGCAAAGGCCACCTTTATTATTATTTTCTCCTAAAACAGTTCATACCTGTGACTTCCGTATTTCTGCCAGTGGTGCCATCATTATGCCAGTTCTTAGGCTTAGTAAATGTTGATGGGTAAGTAACGATAGTGGATCTGACCATTCTCACGCATGAAGGAGAGGAGGTTTAATTTCATACTCTTGTTAATGTTCTCAAGTCTTCTATAGACCAGCAGCATCACCATTCCCCAGCGGGTTTGTATGCACATGAAAGTTTGGAAAGCAGCCCTCTCAAGCGTCTCCGTCCTTGAGACTTAGTGTAAAGGGATAGATTCAAGCCCCTGGTGACAGCTTACAAATTCCAGTATCTTGGTTGGAGACACCATGGCGAGTCTAAGGGAGTCATAGCTACATTCCAGTTGGCAGCAAGGAGCATGCTGTCACACACTGGGTTATACTGGTCCATGGCAGCGCTCTAGGCAAAGTGTCATCATCCCATTAAACTCTATCAAGCCACTTAATCAGGTCCCACCCTCTGCCTGGTGCTAATTGCCTCACATAGTCTTGGTGAGTGCCCTCAGTCCTCAGTCACCATGACAGATTACCACAGGTCATAGGAGGGTGATGCTTGCACACACGCAGGCAGGCCTCCTCCTGCCCAAGGAGACTGGTGGTGGCTCCTGTGGTTTAGCCAGAGGCCTCTACTTCCTGCCCACCCATAGGATGGACATCGCCTGCACTGCAGGAGCAACCCCTGTGCCAGGGTCTTGCAGATCTTCCCTAAGCATTTTCCTGGGTGGCCCCCACCTGTTGGTGCTCCATCTGAGGTTCCTTGGGCTTTTTACCCTAAGCCTCCCATAGTGATCTCCCCGCCCCACTCTGGTATACAATTCCTTTGGCCAAAAGGCAAAACAGCCTATGTGGAACTGTACTTTCTCTAGACTGCACAATTTAGTGCTGAAAGAATCTGGGTAATATGGGCGGTGTCTGGAGAAGGAGGAGGGAGCCTTCCTGGAGAGATGGTCCTCCTAAGGCCCTTAACATCAGAGCAGCACTGCGTGAAGGCCGGAAAATAAGGACCAGCCTTTCAGGAAGCAGCTTGAGTGTCAGCTGAGAGAAGCTTGGCATGTTTGTGGGCTGAGAACAGCTTCGCGATTGCACCGGAGGGTGTGTGTTGTGAGTCATGGCCCACAAATCCAGCCTCTGCTTGGGTCTCTAAGGAAAGCAATGCTCCTTCATGTTTGCAGAAGGCATCTGAATTGCCAGCCTTCTGATTTTGTTTCCTCATGATATTCTACACTAACCAGGCATTGAATCCCTACCAAAAAAACTCAGCATTGAAGTATAGGTAAGAAAAAATACTACATTATAAAAGAAAAGGTGGAACTATGGACCTCTAAGGCTATTTAAAATAGCAAAATTAGGCTCTAAGCTCTAAATATGGGCAATATGAACTAGAGCGTATTGGGGTCCCTTGTATAAAGTATACATTCAAATAATAGCTACCATAAACTATAAGCAAACATTAAACACATAGTTAAATTCACTTTCTAAAATTTGAGAGGAGTAAGCAAAATTTGCAGGCTTTCTATTTCCCATGCGTTTATTTCTGTTTCTCTGTAATGATAGGAGGTTTCAAAAACTTTCTGTTCATCAAAACCTCCTTAAATGTGGCAGATGCTTGAACACTATAGCTGATGAGGATGTTTCTCTCACCGAGAAGAAGCAGTTTCTAAAGCAGAGACAACTCAAAATTTCTATTTGTTACCTCCTCTTCTCCCCATCCAGTTAAAGTCTAAAACACTGCCTGCTTTCTGATCAAATAAAGGCCATCAGCAACTATGAAGTGACTGCTGTCCCTTTAGGAAAGTCACGAAACACTTGCCAAGTCACTAGTATTTTTTTTTTTTAAGTTCTTTAAAACCTGGGGTTTCTCTGGAAATGAGGGTTTTGGAAAGGCTCTCTACGGCTCCGTCAGCACTAACATTCTCCAGCTTGGGTGCTTCTTCTAGCACTGCTAACAAAAGAGACAGTTATCCTGCCAAACAAGCTAATGTCTGAGACTTACAGGAAGAGGGATTCAGGCATTGGAAAACGACATGCGGGAATTATGAAGGCAGCATTGAGGCCTGAAGGGAAGATGAGGACTGTAGACCACTGGCTAGGCTTGCCGGGTGTCAAAAATCAGACATGCAAACAGATATAGCTCTAAAGTAGCTGGCGATCAGGAGCGATTGAAGTCCTACGGGTAGAACAGCATGATGATGACAGCAGCATTTAGGGAGATCATCTGAAAGCAGTTCATGGGGTGGCCTGGGGCCATAGCCGGGAGGCTCGCTCAGAGTGCCTACAACAAGGCAATAGCAAGGAGAGAGGGCTGCAAATATGAGATAGTTTGGGAGGAAATGGAGATACCAACAGGGAGAGGGTGAAGGATGGGTGAATGAAAAATGACAAGTGTTGGTGAGGAGGTGGAGCAACCAGAACTCACATACACTGCTGATGGAAAAGGACACGGATGCGCCCACTTTATAAAACTGTCAGGCAGTATCTACTAGAGTGGATATCTGCACATCCCACAGCCCGGCAATGCTGTCCTAGGAACATACACAAAGAAATGCGTACATACGATCACACCAAAGGACACGCACCGCAAAGCTCAGTACAGGCTTATTCAAAACAGCCCCAAACGGGAAAGCCTATTGCCCATCAACAGTCCAGTGGATCCATAACGATATATTTACATGGTCAGAGAATGACCTACAACTCCTTGCAATGGAATGAATGCAGTTCATGATGTTGAGTGGAAGAAGCCAGGCACAGGAGAGTACAGACTTGATTTATGTGTATTCTGTTTATGCAAATTCAAAAACAGGCTAAACCAAGAGAAGTCAGGATATTAATCACCATTGGAAAGGGGCACCAGTGCAACTTCTGGGGTGCTGATAACGTCCTGTGTCTTGATTTGGGTGCTGGTTACTTGAGTATGCTCGTTAGTGAAAATTCACCAAGCTGTATACTTATGATATGTGCACATCGATATAAGTCTATTACACTTTAATAAACATCATGAAGGCAATTGAGAGCCCATTTTGCGACACCATGTGTGAGATGCCTGGATAGGCAGGTGGAAATGCCCAGGGTGCAGTTGGAAATGAGGGCTCCCATCTGGGCAAGGACCCAGAGCTGGAGATGCTGAGTTTGGGGACCATTTACACAGAAGTGACAGGGAAGATGAGACCATGAGTATGCCTGCTGCGGCAGTAGGGGAGCAGTTAGGACCAGCACTGGGCCCCGTTAGAAGACAGGTCCAGGATGAGCAGTGAGCAGGGGCATTCATCAGAAGTCTGGCCATCACTCCCCTGCACAAGGACCCTTTGCTTGGCTCTGTAAGCCATGATTTCTCTCCTTCTATTTTGATAGTGTGGAGGGCTCCTTCATCCCTTCAGGTGGCATCATCTTTTTAAAAAAAAAAAAAAAAGCTGAAGAAACAGAGCATTGGTGAGGTGAACTCTGCTGGGCTGGTGAGTGGCAGAGTGAGGCACCTGTCCACCTCCAGGGCACGTGGTACCTTTGACAGTAGAGGGTGTCGAGGCACCTAGCAGGTAGGCAGGCCCTATGGAAGGGCCTTGAAGATCAGCCTGAGGGATTAGTGGGCAATGTGTGGCCTGGTACTCCTCCCTGGAACACAGGGGCCTCTCAGGAGAAGAAGGAATGTACTGGAATCTGTGCATACACATAGACTTGTTCTGTCACTTCAGATGAGCTGTTGGGCTTGTGCTTTTCCTATGAGCACATTAGGTCAGAAGGTTAGGGCACTGTCCCAAACACCTGTGTGATGCTGGGGGCTCAGGCAATATGTTGATAACAGAGCCAGTGTGTTTTCTCTCATGGAAAATACCAGAGGAGCAGGGCCTGTTACACACATCCACATGAAACATCAAGGCATTTGCAGAAATGCAGGAGAAAAATATATGTCAAGATATCACACACATACGCATATCACACACACCAAGTTCCCTACCACAAACTCTAAAGTATCACACACAGAAGGGCAGGAGGGGTAAAGTAGTTAGTTGGGGGCAAGTGGAGAAAGCCCCCATTTGAGCTCCTCTATCTGTTTTAGAGCCCTCCCTCTGTAATAGGGAGCTACCCTCGCCCCATCTTTAACTTTCATTGCTCCTCAATAGGATATTATGTAGGTGTGTCAGTTCTCCCAGGGTAGAAGTGCCCAGGACAAACTGTCCTCATTACCCCCTGCCCCAGGGTGTTTGCTTACGCTGTTCCTTCTAGAAGGATGTTATTGGGAGCCAGATGGATTAAAGTCTTGGTTCTAGGGCTTCTGAGCATCATACCATATAGATTTGGGACAAGTCCTATTAGTTCTCCTCAGTTTCCTCTTTAAAATGGAGGTGACTCAGTGGTATCATTGGAATGGTATATGAGAAGTCCTTAGCTAAGAGACCAGCACAGAGGTAGAAGGAACAAATAATAGTTGTTCTTCATCTCACTTCATTAATCCCTGCCTGGAATGTCATCGTGACCTTGTTTACCAAATATCGCTAATGGTCTCACTCAGTTAGATAGTGCGCCTGTCTCCTCTGGCCCTGGCTCTGCTCCCAGGCTTACGAGTGCCCACTGTGGGGTCTGGGTTAGCTGAGGGTTTTGCTCAGAAAAGGAACACAGTGTCTTCAGAACCTAGAGTGACTTCTTTGTGTGTGTGTGTGGGGGGGGGGGGAAGGGGCATTTAGCTTCTATAACTTATTAAATGTCTTTGAAAAGCTAGTAACTTTTACATATTTGAAATTTGATAGCCCATTTAAAAAAATCTAAGTTTAAATAGTTATAAATGCATTTTTAAATGTAATTGTTGTGGGGCTTCTGGTTGCTGGTCATATTCTGTCTCCTGATCTGGGTGGTGGTCACATGAGTATGTTTATTTATTGGAAATTCATTTATGAAGTGTTCGCGTATGCTTTTTTCACCTTCCTTGATATATGTTAAAAATAGATTTCCTTGATATATGTTAAAAATAGATTTTAATGTCTCAGGCTGTCTGAGCTCTGCCACTCAAACACGTAGTAGGCATTCAAGACTGTAATGGAGTGATTGCTGATTCAGCATGAGAGTATTGGGCCAGAGTTCTTGGATAGGTCTAAAGGGATTCTTGGAGACCCCATCAACCTGTTACAAGTCAGATTAAAAATCTTAGAGTTCAGGTATGCACAAACTACCATGGAAGTGTTGAGAAAGGAAACAATTTTGCCTTGGGAATCAGAGAAGTCTTCACAAAAGGTGCTAGTGACATTTGAGCTGGGTATTGAAGACTGAATAGAAGTGTTTCTGATGGAAATGGAAGAAAGTGATGCCAAGAATGATATGAACAAAGGCAGAATAAAATTAAGGTGTGTTGGGTCTGAGGCTCAGCAAGTATTCCAATGTGGAAGAGTTTAGTGAGAGAGAGAGAGAGAGAGAGAGAGAGAGAGAGAGAGAGCGAGCGTGTGTGCGTGCGTGCGTGTGTGTGTATGACCGATAAGAAATGAACCTGAAGATGTAAGCAACAGCTAGATCACGCATCGCTTTGTCAAGCTCAGGAGCCTAGGATTTATCCTCCAGCCCGGTGGAATCTCTGAGGCTAGGTAGAGAGTCTCCCACCACCTTCCATTTCCACCTCCCCCCGTCGCCACCACCACCTTCGCCAAGTTCGCCACCGACACCCCACGCCCTGCCCTACTCTCCCACCACCACCTTCATCACTTCCACCTCCGCGTCTCCCATCGACTTCACCACCTCATCTCTAGTTCCGCTACCAGATCTTTACTTCCGCTACCAGAGCACTTAGTGCAGCACTCGTCTCCGCAGAATGAATTATTATGCTAATTATAGCACAACCAATTAGGGAACAACATCTAAATGACACCTATCTTTTATGCCCTGGCGTGACCTGGGGGAAGAAGCTGAGTGAGTGTGGAGCTTGGAGCTGAGCTGCTTGGTAGGAGAGAGGCTCCCCTTTGCTAACCTGCTCTCTTCTGCTATGCATCGTGAATTGTGCTGCAGGCAAAATTACAAGGTTTAGATCCAAAATTATAGAGGAGTCTAAAAGGTTTCTGAGTATATAGATAAGGTATAGCCAAGACTGAGCTTAGATTTGTTAATGATGTGTTAATAATAAAATTTTAAAAATTACATTTGTAATTCAAGGTTTCTGGTTTAACAGCAATGCAAATCACTGCCTTATGGCAGAATAATAGTATCTAGCAGTTGATCAAGCAGTTTTACTTCTATTATCTCACTTAACCGTTAAAAGAACTATACAAACAGATTCGTATTATTTCCTTGTTAAGATGAGAAACTTGGGCCAAGAGGCATTAGACAAATTCCCCAGGCCTCACAACTAAGTGCTTGTCATAGTTATGTCCTCTCATGTGATCTAGTGTTCTCTTGAGAATCAGTGAGGTGCGGGATAAGCTTGAGCAAAGGGCCTGCAGTGGAAAAGGAAAGCAAAGAAGATTGGTGCAGCTTTTGGAGATGCTCTGGCGCCCTCTCCTGACACTCAGCAGATATCATAAGCCCCAAAGCACATAGAATGCCTGTTTGGTGATCATATACATAGGATGTGTCAACATGCTAAAGGACGAAGAAGTAGGCAATGGAGATGGGAAGGGAAGGAAAGAAGGTACAGGAAAAGCCAGCTTCGTCCTAGTCACCTGTCAGCTTCTGACCCCCATCTCTCTCCCTTAATCTTAGGATGAGTAGCAGTTCTCAAACTTCAGTGTGCCCAAGAATCGCTGAGGAGCTTGAGAGCACAGCAACAGGGCTCCAGCTTCACTTTCTAATTATTAGGTCTGAAGGGGCCCAGGGATCTGCATTTTAAAGCCACATCCAAGTAATTCCAATGCAGGTGGTTCTTGGACCACACTTTCAAGAAATGATGTTTAATATTTATACTGTTTAATATTAATATTTAGCTTTAAGAATGGGTGCTTTAGTAGTAAACTAAAAACGTGAGTCCTAAACAAGTTGCTAAAAAAATTCAGAGGAATTCACAGGTTACTGTCTTATTTCTGCTCTGATAAAAGATGAAACCCTACAAAATATACAAACCCCGTGTTGGCGGCTTAATTCTCAAAGTGCAAAGTTAAAAGATCCAAACAGAGTTCACATTAATAAGTTCATCCTCTCAAAAGAGTGGATCCCAAACTTGAGTTCCGTGGCCGTGTGCTTCTGGAAATGTTAATATGTGGCCACATAAAAGCCTTCTCTAATGAAGTAAGGATGTGAGATTCATTAAAACACTTTGACACTGAAATTTTTGAGAAATCTATAGTAAAAAAAGATGTTTAACTTATTTAGCTTAATGTATCTGGATCTTGTTGAATCATGTGACTTGTTCCTTTTTTGGTTACATGTTTACTAAGGTTCATGATAGACCAGTTCGGGAAATACTACCCTAGAACAATAGGAATATAAAAGATTTTTGGGGGGGGGGGGTTCTGAAAAAAATTCTTATAATTGGGAAAGAATAATCTTTTCAATACATAGTGCTGGGACAACTAGATATTCACATGCTATAGACTGAGGACCCTACCCCACATTCCATGTAGAAAGGAACTCAAAATGGATCAAAGGCCTAAATATAAGTGCTAAAACTATGAACTCTTAGAAGAGTTTTCGTTACCTTGGATTAGGCAATGGTTTCTTAGATACGACATGAAAGCGCAAGCAACAAAATTAAAAATAGATAAATTAGACTTCGTCAAAATGAAAAGCTTCTGTGTTTCAAAGGACATCATCAAGAAAGTGAAAAGACAACCCACAGAGTGGTAGAAAATATTTTCGTATTATATATCTGATAAGGAACTTTTATTCAGTATCTGTAAAGAAGTCTTATGATGTAATAATAAAAATACAAATAACCTAATTTAAAAAAAATGGGCAAAAGATATGAATAAATGTATCTCCAAAAAAGATATACACCTGGCCAATAAGAACATGAGAAGATACTCAACATCATTAGCTGTCAAGAAAATGCAAACCAGAGTCGCAATGGTATACCTCTTTATACCCACTAGGAGAGCTAGAATCAAAAAAGACAGATAATGTAACCGTTGATTAGCAAGTGGAGAAAATGAAGGCTTGCATACACTCCTGCTAGTGGCAATGTAAAATGGCACAGCTATTTTGGAAAACAGTCTGACAGTCCCCCAAAAGGTTAAATGTATAGTTACCATATGACTCAGTAATTCTACTCCTATGTATATATCCAAGTGAAATTAAAACACACAAAATCTTCTACATAGATATCCACAGTACCATTATTCATAATAGCCAAAAAGTGGAAACAGTCATGTTATATGGTTCCATATGTATTATATGGTTCATATATATATGAAATATCCAGAAGAGGCAAATCTATAAAGTAGATTAGCATTTACCTAGTTCTGGAAGGGTTGGGGGGAAATGGGAAGTGATTGCCAATGGGTACAAGGTTTCTTTTAGGGTGATGAAAATGTTCTGAAATTGAGAGTGGTAATGCTTACACAATTCTCTGGATATTCTAAAAGCCATGGATTGTATGTTTTGAGTGGATGAATTGTATGGTATGTGAGTTATATCTCAATAAAGGTATAAAAAAAATCCTATAAGTTCCTTCTTCCATAGAGGTAGTGGAAAGATCTTGAGAATTATGTATGAAAAAGAATCTTTATTTTTAAATTAAATTTTCAAACTAAAAGAAGAGCTGCTGGCTGCCTAAGCTGAAATGATGATAAAGGCATAAAAATATATTCTCGGAGAAAAGACTGGGAAAACATTCCCCCTGGACTAAGTCTACCAACGTGCCCATAACATTTAAGGCAGCTTAGCTGAGAATATGAACAGTATCTCACTTTACAATTTCCAGAATGTTTAAACACGTGTGATTCTCACAGCAACCTCCACAAGGATAGGATGATCATCTCCATTGCACTGGTGAGAAAACAGTTTCAAGGACAGAAAATATCTTGCTCAAGGTCACTATTAGAAAGAAGGGAAACATAGACTGAGGTCTTTGGACTCTACGACCAATACTTTGTTTACACAGTGGTAGTTTCTTTCCATTGTCATGACCGTCCCCCTGCAGGTCTCCATGTCACTTAGTGATGTCCAATAGTTCTGAGCTTCTCTCGTTTCAGTCCCTCAGCTAGATGTTTCTTGTCCAGGCTGCTTACTCTTGTGAGTCTCCAGTCTCTATTGCCTGTCTTTAATGAACTAACACTCCCAAATCATCACTGTCCTCAAGTCCCACCCTTGCTCAAGAGCCTCCAGGGATGGCCATGGGGTTTGGGTGTAAATTCTGGCTGTGAGATTTACGAGCTGGGTATCTGTGAATATGCCACCTCACTTCTTAGATCCATGGGTAGTTGATCTGTAAAATCGGAATGAGATGGTCAACCCTATGGGATTTGTGTGATTTAACTGAGATATTACACAGAGTGCCTGCCTGGCTTATGGCTGTCTCCATCTCACCTGACCCTGCATTTGATTTGAGGGATTCTGCTTAGTTTGACAGGTCTTACGGACCTCTTTCCCTCCCCAAAGCTATGTATAGCACACAAGAATCTGCATCGCACAATATGGCACCTGGTTATTCTCTAGTGAGTTTTCTGGTCTTAGTTATCTCTCACTTTCTAAATCACTGTTTGTCAGAGTGTGGTCCTAGATCATAGAATAATGGTCATAAAAATCTGGACTTCGGTTTTAAAAATTCGGACTTACTGAATTGAAGTCCCTTGGGGTGATAGTGGTAGAAAAACATAAATCTACATTGTTTTTAAGTAAGCATTCCCCACTACGTGTTCTCACCCCTTAGATACACAGTAGCTGGGACCCACTGCACTAAAATTCTAAGCTTCCTGAGGCCACACTACCACACTACTTAGCACAGATACAAACGCCCAATAGGAACTTAACGTCAGTTCTTGTGTGATTGAAAAGAAGGTGGTATGTTGAGCTTGGTAGTTCTCCAACTCCACCTGCATCAGAATTCCCAGGAGGGCTCCTTAAACCAGATCGTTGGCCCCACCCCCACGGTCTGAGTCTGTCGATCTGGGGTGGGCTGGGGAATTTGCATTTCTAACAAGTTCCCAGGTGATGCCCTGCTTCTTGTCTGGGGACCACTCATTATCTCCATAAGCGTTTGGCCTGGAGACCAGCAGCATCTTCATCACTTGGGAACTTGTAAATTGTGGCATCTCAGGTCCCATCTGGGACTGCAGAACCAGAATCAGCATTTTAACAAGATCCTTGAGAGATTTGTGTGCACATGAAAGTATGGGCAGCATTACAGCTTTGTCCATTTGATCCTCCCAACAAACCCGTGAGGCAGTTGCTATTATTACTCTGCTTTCATAGATGAGGAAACAGAGGGTGGCCGAGAGAGATCGCTTGATGCAAAGTCACCGACCGGACACAGCCAGCCTGAGTTGGGACCAGAATCGACTCTGTGACATCCCCAGCCCTCGGCACTGAACACTCAGACGCTGTCCCCTGCCCCCTCTGGAAGCCCACCTGGCACCCCTTCTTCCTTCAGATGACAGTCCCAGGAGTCCAAACATTCACTGAATCAAGCAGCAAGGACATCCTGTGCCCAGCTATGTGCTTGAGCCCAAGAGTATGTTGTGTCCATGTCATTATAAGGAGAGGTCCCTGGCCTCAGAATATGGCACCCCATTGAGGAAATAAGACCCACCCAGATGAAATAACAGATACCAGACAATATAAAATTAAGTGTTAAATTGTATGGTCAATATTATCTTTTATGTTAAAACTACAGTTTTCTTAAAGAAACCGTGGCTCCTACAGGCTCCTCTCTGAGCCATTACAGTGGCCGCTGTGATAGTGAGGGATATGCAGACCCTCCTTGCCAATCTGCAAAGGCCACACAGGATGACAGTCCCTCTCCAACATTCTGGGTCCTCCCAACTCTGAATGGCTCCTTCAGAAGCAAATGGTGAGGAAAGGAGCGAGAACCACTGCCTGTCCCTGTCCCATCCCTGGCCCTCCAGGCAGTTCACAGAGGGGTGGAGCCTCATCTCACCACCATAACCCACCTGTTGTTTGCCCTCTTCCAGTTATAGGACCACTTGGCCCTCAGCACCTGCTCTGTATGTTACTCTGTGTTCTGCTTTTTTCCATCTCCTTTACCTCTTTGATGTCTTCCTGGTCAGGGCTTTCTGCCTGCAGGTCTTGATGGAGCTTCTTTTCTATTTGCACCACCTGCTTCCTGCCTGCCCACCTGCTGTCACAGCCTCCCCACCCATTCCACTTTCTGTCCCCACCCCAGGACAGCCCTGGATCCCCATCCCGTACCTGCTCACACAGCACACCTGCAGCTTCTTACCTGTAGCCATGCCTTTCCAGCAGGCCAGCGCTGCCTGTGTCCAGAGGGCCAGGGAGACAGACCCCAGACCGAGTGCAGCTTGGATGAAGGCGCTGCTGACAAGCCCACTGCTTCACTCTTCCTTTCTAGGGCCAAGGCCGCCCACTCAGCAGGCTTCCGGGGCCAATGTGAAGCCTTGCTTGTCCACTCAGGCTACTGGGCTGGATGTTTCCTGTTAGTGGTTTCATTTTTCTTTATCTTTGGGGTGTAGGGCTGGAGCTCAACACCGAGAAAGGGGCACACTTCACGTTTGATCTCTGTGCCTCCTGTGCATGCCCGTCTTGCCTTCAGGTGACCAGTGCACCTTTATCAAAATCTACCTGGGGATCGAAGGTGGCGAGGGCTTAACAGTCTGTAAGCGTGATTCTGATTGGAGACAGGTTAGGGCCCAGAAAATAGACACCGTAGTTATTTTCAGCCCTGGCTGCACATTGGAATCACAGCTGGAGCTTAAAAAGTACCCATTCCCAGGCCCACTGCTGATTTAATTGATCTGGGGTGGGGCATCGGAATCAGGAGATTCTAATCTAGCCAGGACCAAGCGCTGCTACGTAATGATCTCGAAGTCTGGAGCTTGACCCAGCAGCATCCATATAATCTAAGGGTTTGGTGGAAGCCTCAGATTTTTAGCTCCCTCCACAACCACCAAATTAAAATCTTTGGCGTTGAGTCCCATGGATCTGTGTTTTAATAAGCACTACAGATGATTCTCATACACATAGAGTTTGCCGACCAGTGTATCCAACATGAAAGGAGGAGGAAAGAATGACTGGAGGCAGCATCCTCTTTCTAAGTCTACACCAGTGGTTCTTGAAGTGCGGTCCTTGGGCCGACTTGTTAGAAATGCAAATTCTCAGGCACTTCCCTAGACCTACTGAATCAGTAACTCTGTGGGTGGGGCCCAGCAATATGTTTAACAAGCTTTCTAGGTGATTCTGATGCATGCTCAAGTTTGAGAGCTACTGGTCTACCATCTTCCTGTCTCACCCAAGACCATAATACTATTTGGGTCCCAGCTGGGAAGGTTCTGTAAAGAAGGGATGGTGGCAAAGGAGATTTATAGAGGCTTGAAGTTATTATCCATAAAATGATGAAATGCTTAGGGCTAGATGGTGTTTCTTTCTGAAGAGTTCTTTCCGGGAACACTATTCAGGGAATATATTGGAAGGAGGCTATAAGGAGGAAATTTGGGAGGCAAGATTCAGTCAGCGGGCCCACCTCAGATTCTGTGTCTATTATGTGTATGTGGTTGTGTGTGTGAAACAGAGCTGAAGTTCCAGCCAGGATGAGTGAATGGGAAGGAGAGTGGGAATAGGAAGGTGTTTCAATTAATCAGTTATTTCCCAGGGCTACGTGTCCATCAGTGGGCTAGATCTATGAAGGAAAGAGACAAAAACAACTGTAGAGATATTTATCTATGTGGATACAAATGTAGCAGTATGTATGTGTGAATGCATGAATACATGTATATACATATATGTATATCTGTGTGTATGCACATGCATGTGTGTACATAGCATGTGCTCATATATATGTGTATGTATGTATGCATGTGTATGTGGGTGTATGTGTATTGTGTGTAGGTGTGGGTGTGTATATTATAACTACAATTCTCACAGGACTTGCAATCTAATTGGAGAGAAAAGACCCATATAATAGAAACAGACAACGATCGTGCAAGACACTCCACGGTAATGACTATGAGAGATTAAGAGAACAGAGGCCTCCGGGGTGTTCATTTTGAGGCTGTTTTCCTAAAACCACTGGGGCTCTGCTCGGAGAGGTAGGAGGAGGAAGGAAAGGGGATATTTCAAAAAGTGAAATGAGGGCAAGTCTTATACCCCCACTCGGATAGCCAGCCAGTTTTTTCTTTAGCATCTTAAAGGTAAAGAAGAGTTCTGATCTGCCCCTCTGGCCTTGGATACCCACATGAGACAGATGATGTTCAGGCTCTGTTGGGGGTTTCTGGTCCCTGGGCCTGCCTGAGAATCGTGGCTCCGAGGGCAGGTTCCTCCACCCCTCCCGTGCCGATGGGCCCGGGGTTGCCGTTCAGCTTTCACACGACATGGCTCTCAGGCGGGTATGACCCTCCGTTTGTAGATGCAGGCTCCGAGAGATCAACGCCTCAGCCAGTAAGTAACAGAAGAGGGCCAGGTTCCAAACCTAGTTCATCTGGCTTCAAAGCTGGGACCTTCCCACACTATCCCGGTTTGACTTGCCAGTTAGGTCTGGTGACTGTAGGAGGTGATATGAATTTATTATCTTTATCTTAGGTCCCTGTCCTTTCTAAATTCAGTTTATATCCTCGATTCCTACATCTTTTATGTTCAAGAATGTCTTTTCTTTCCCACTTTTCTCAATAAAAAATTTACCCTTATTTCCACATCTCGTCAGAGATTTTAAAACATTCTAAAAGCACAATAAATACACATATGCATTACCATTGTTACTCTAGAGATTAACATGTTCATCTAATTAGGAGGCAAAGTGCAGAAACTTTTTTTTAGTATATATTTATAACACTTTGTAGTGTGGCCAGAATGCTTCCAAATGCATAGTGGGGGCAGAATCCACTATGGGGCTTTGCAGATGGACCCTGCCCCAATTCTGGGGTCACTCCGACACTGACAACCAGAGGCTCTGATGGGGCTGAGCAGAGTATGCACTATGCCCCGCCCACTTAAGATTTTTTTGACCGAGTTGACTTAATCATGTCCCTGCATATTACCTTCAGTGGTCTGTGCAAGGGCCCCCTATTGAATGTAGGGAGGTGTGCCTATCTTTTCATTTTTATACGCCACTCTCTTTTCCCTCCAGCATTCCTATGTACCTTTCTTGTTTGTGTGCTTGTAAAATATGTATTGTTGTTTTGTGTAGATGCATTTTTAATTTATGCAAATAGTATTGATTATAAAAGTGATTTTATTTTACTCCAGCACTAGGTTTTTAAGATCTGTCCACATTGCTGTATGTGTAGCACTGAGTGTCCACCTGCTGCGTAGGACTCCACAGTGTGTCCCACCCACTTTGCCTCTACGTTCTCCTGTCTCTGCATCACGACACATGCTGTGGTGAACAGCCTTCCTGGTGGCCCACCATGGACACAGGGGATGCTTTCCCTGGGAGCTGTGTACACTCTGGAGGGGAATTTCTAGGT
>NW_011888784.1:6546602-6583097 GCF_000151845.1 Pteropus vampyrus
ACCCATATAATAGAAACAGACAACGATCGTGCAAGACACTCCACGGTAATGACTATGAGAGATTAAGAGAACAGAGGCCTCCGGGGTGTTCATTTTGAGGCTGTTTTCCTAAAACCACTGGGGCTCTGCTCGGAGAGGTAGGAGGAGGAAGGAAAGGGGATATTTCAAAAAGTGAAATGAGGGCAAGTCTTATACCCCCACTCAGATAGCCAGCCAGTTTTTTCTTTAGCATCTTAAAGGTAAAGAAGAGTTCTGATCTGCCACTCTGGCCTTGGATACCCACATGAGACAGATGATGTTCAGGCTCTGCTGGGGGTTTCTGGTCCCTGGGCCTGCCTGAGAATCGTGGCTCCGAGGGCAGGTTCCTCCACCCCTCCCGTGCCGATGGGCCCGGGGTTGCCGTTCAGCTTTCACACGACATGGCTCTCAGGCGGGTATGACCCTCCGTTTGTAGATGCAGGCTCCGAGAGATCAACGCCTCAGCCAGTAAGTAACAGAAGAGGGCCAGGTTCCAAACCTAGTTCATCTGGCTTCAAAGCTGGGACCTTCCCACACTATCCCGGTTTGACTTGCCAGTTAGGTCTGGTGACTGTAGGAGGTGATATGAATTTATTATCTTTATCTTAGGTCCCTGTCCTTTCTAAATTCAGTTTATATCCTCGATTCCTACATCTTTTATGTTCAAGAATGTCTTTTCTTTCCCACTTTTCTCAATAAAAAATTTACCCTTATTTCCACATCTCGTCAGAGATTTTAAAACATTCTAAAAGCACAATAAATACACATATGCATTACCATTGTTACTCTAGAGATTAACATGTTCATCTAATTAGGAGGCAAAGTGCAGAAACTTTTTTTTAGTATATATTTATAACACTTTGTAGTGTGGCCAGAATGCTTCCAAATGCATAGTGGGGGCAGAATCCACTATGGGGCTTTGCAGATGGACCCTGCCCCAATTCTGGGGTCACTCCGACACTGACAACCAGAGGCTCTGATGGGGCTGAGCAGAGTATGCACTATGCCCCGCCCACTTAAGATTTTTTTGACCGAGTTGACTTAATCATGTCCCTGCATATTACCTTCAGTGGTCTGTGCAAGGGCCCCCTATTGAATGTAGGGAGGTGTGCCTATCTTTTCATTTTTATACGCCACTCTCTTTTCCCTCCAGCATTCCTATGTACCTTTCTTGTTTGTGTGCTTGTAAAATATGTATTGTTGTTTTGTGTAGATGCATTTTTAATTTATGCAAATAGTATTGATTATAAAAGTGATTTTATTTTACTCCAGCACTAGGTTTTTAAGATCTGTCCACATTGCTGTATGTGTAGCACTGAGTGTCCACCTGCTGCGTAGGACTCCACAGTGTGTCCCACCCACTTTGCCTCTACGTTCTCCTGTCTCTGCATCACGACACATGCTGTGGTGAACAGCCTTCCTGGTGGCCCACCATGGACACAGGGGATGCTTTCCCTGGGAGCTGTGTACACTCTGGAGGGGAATTTCTAGGTCACGGGGTGTATATACTTAATGTGACTGAATACTGAAGACCTGTTCTCTCAATGGCTACAACAGTCAACTTCCCACCATCATTGCAGAAGGACCCCAAGCTTGCTTTACGGCGTAATACAAGGTCTATTTTGTAAGTGTTGTATGGGTACTTAAAAAGATTGCGTGTTTTCTAGTTGTTTTTTTTTGAGGGGGCGGGGATATTGAGTGGGAGGGTTTAGAATCTTAAATGTCATAGTTTACACTTATTCTTTGTTTAGACCCCTGATATCTCTGCTTATTTTTTTGTTCTCTTGATGTATCAGTTTCTGAGATTTTGGTAAAATCTTAGCTACAATGATTGATTTGTTTACTTTTCCCTGCAGTTCAGTCAATTGCTGCTTGATGTATTTTGAGGCTGATTGTTTTGTACAGATGTGTGCATATAACGATTATATACTCTTTTTCTGTTGTTCCATCATTCTTTGTTCTTAATACTTTTTGTCTTAAATTTCACGTTTTGAGATATAATGGTTAATACCCTGGCTTTCTTTTGGTCTGTATTTGTTTAGTATATATTATTGCATCCTTGAATTTAAACATTTTATCTTTCTGTTTTAATGTGTTTCTTATAAACAGTAAATTGTTAGCTCTTTTTTTAAAAGGACAATCCTGTGCATATTTGTCTTCTGGTGGTAAATTTAAGAGTTAAGATTTTTATTTTTTTGGTCAATTACTATCATGTTTGACTAATATCTGGCTTCCATTTATTTTTTGTACTACTAGCTTTTTTGAGTGACTTTCTAGAATATTTCTCTTTTTCTGCTTTCCATAGGAAAGAGAATTTTCATCTGATTCAAAATTTATATTTCTGATTTTGTTCTCATGGTGGTCGCCCTTTTTACCCACGTTTATTCCTCTCTGTGGGTTTTTTAAACTTACTAATTCCTATACAAGCTAAGTACTCTGACAGCTCTCCTGCATCTTCTGCACACCTCACCCCAACTTTGTCAACATCTGACATTCCAGTTCTAGGTTGTTATAGGTATATTTCTTCTATTCCACCCCTTTGGTCCTAATAAACAATAAATAGTACTAATGTATTTGATCACCATACAGTTTTCTTGTGTCTCTCATAGCATTTTAAAATTCATTTTTCTTCTTCTTTGGTTGCTTCCACTTAGAGTGTTTGCATTGTAGGGCTCTATGTGCAAACCTTCAGAGATCATTTTATACCTGAGAACACTTTTGTTTTTCTCTCAGCTGCCTTTTGTGAGAGTTATGGCATCCGTGTAGGATTGCTGGGTTGACTATTTTGGCCCTAGTCTCTGAAACTATGGTTAGGAGCCCTGTAACTGTTTTCCTTTCTTCCCGCCAGTGGCATGCTGGTAAGTTGGCTGTCTGGGGAAGAAAAGCCCAGATCTGTAGTTTGCCAATTTCTGTGGCGTAAACACTCCCGCTGTAGCCTATTTCAGCTTATCCATATGATATCACTGAACGTGGCTCTGGGAGGGATGCACTCACATGCACGGTTAGCTCTCAGGAGCTGGTACAAGCTGGCTCCCTCTCTCCTGAGTTGATGCCTGACTTAAGTGCTGGCATAGACTCCTTTGGATATTGTACATTTTCATAAGTCGAATTCTTTTGTCCTGTCTATTTCCACTTTGCTTGTTATCCTGGGCCAACTCAATTTGCTTTATAGGTGAGGATATTGAAATACTTAGAAGAGCTAAAGGGATTTGTTCATGGTCAATAATCAGAAAGGCATGTACATGGAAGGTTTCCTGCTCTTAATAAACCAGATTATAATGCTGTGGTGGAAAATGCATGAAAAGTGGTATTTTAATAGTTCTATGTCATCACTTAGAGGTTCTGGGGCAGCTGAGTGAGCTGTGAGTATAAACAGCCTTCTGGTGAAATTCCTGGATGCTTAATCCTCAGAGAGTCGTAACTCCATCATCATTAAAATACAGCCTGAGACCTATTTGGCCTCAAGGTGTGACCACAGACTCAGAGGTAGCCTCTGAAGTGTGACTTGCTCCCCTTTCCTACGTGGGGAATTTGTTTCCAGAGAGAAGTGTTCCATTTTCATGGAGAAGTCATAACTGGCAAAATATAATCTGGAAGAGAAATGGGCAGCCCAGTGCTCTTGGGCTGGCAGGACATGGCTGGGATCTCAGGGCAGAGAGAAAAAAAGATAAATGTAGACACCAGCTTTTCTTATATGATGGATTTTGCTCAAATATAATTCTTTCCTTAAAGCTATATTTATAGAGGAACTGGTCCCCTCTCCCTTGCTTCCTTCTTATATCCCCCATCTTATATCCTTACCCAATGATGCTAAACTGGAATTGTACATCGGGGTGGGGGGTCCCACAGAGGTGCTATAAGAGGTTCATCTACTCTCCTCCGGAGGAGGGGTAGAAAAGCTAAGCCACGTAGCTTCCTACAATGGGATCCTGTGGTTTAAGAGTTCAAAGCTATAACCAGAATAATTAAATTACGAAATGGGCCATATTTTTAGGATACTATCCCCTAAAAAGTGAGATGGCTTGTTAACAACCTGTACTTTAACTCAAACAGAAACAAAGACCACTGTCACTTCTGTATAATTAATTCCCCTTGTAAACAAACCAAACCCTCTTCTGAGAATTTTTAACTCATCCTCATCTCTTTTTGGACACACGCTTAACTGTGGAAAACCCCTCAACTTGGCAATGTAGGTGAGCCCCATTTCAAGAAAACCCTGATTCCAACTTGCAAACTTAACAGTTTAATAGAGTATGTTTATAACTATTACAAAAGGAAACACATTTGTTTAAAATATGATTTGAATGTTGGAAAAGATCAATTTTCATCTTATGATATTTCCAGAAATATTTCTGTTACGTAAAGTAGGCGCGTTGGCATTTTCAGGGAATTAGGTTTGTAACCCAAAAGTCTGGAGAACATCTCATGACTCAAGAATAAATCTCCATAGATCATTGAAACTGTTCTGCCTCTTCTCCAGGTCACCCTTCCATCTCTTACTTAACTCAAAGTAATTACTGGTCATGCTGATTTCATCAGTTTACAGGAGAGAGAGATGAATCAACACTTCTGAGGTGAAAGGGATTATAGAGTCCCTCCTTGTCATGAAACCAATAAGAAATTGAGGCTGAGAGTGGGGAGGACTCACCCGAGATGGTAGGAGTTCATTAGTGTCAGAGCTAGGGCAGAACCAGCCTTTTACCTTCTGCATATTTCATGACACTGTGTATTGCTACATTAAATGACTGAGTTGGATGGCCAAGTCACCAAGCTCTGTCTCCTTCTTGGTGAGTTCTTTTTAAAATGTGGCTTATCTTGAAGAAGAGGGAAGATTCCCCTGAAAGAAAGCTCTTATGGAGTGAGCTGTGCAAAGTCTAAACTAACCATACATTTGATAAGTGTTGTGCATCTTGGAACGGAGAGGTTCCTGAATAGTGAGTACACACACATTTCCCCATGCTTGAGAATAACGGGTGTAGGCGTGCTTTGGAGGAGAATCACAGAACAGACAGAAGGAGAGCTTATGTGGCCTTCAGGCTGGGGACCTACACAGCCTGCTGAAGCCTGAATTTATAGTGATATGTTTTAGAAAGGAGAAATTTAGGAGACATCGTAGGCCTGGTACTTTGTTATGGTTGATGGTCTTCTATTTTTCTCCTGGGACAGGTAATAGATGCGGTTGGCCTCTGGGTAGGTGACTTTGCTGAGTGGAAGCTTGTAGATGGCAGGGTTGTTGGTCGTCAGGAGCAGAAAGGTGAGCGCTGAGAGGCAGAAGGGCCAGGTGCAGGGTGGTAATCCAAACTGGGGGGCCGGAGGGAACACAAGAGAGACCTTGGTTACACCAGAGGCTTGTGCCTGTGTCATCAGTCCTTAGCAAACACCTCCAGTTCTGGGGAGAGGAAGGGATACTTTGTGGGCATTGACAGGAATAATACTTAATTTATAACAAATATAAATAAAATCATGCCAATGGTGTCAGTCTGCAGTGTGACAGGTGAACACACATACTTCAAAATGCAGCCACTGGAACCCTATTATAATATGCCTTTATGTAGGAGACATGTTTTGTTTTGGGTTATCTGGCCAGCCTATACCCCCAACTCAAGGAACAATGGCCAATGGCCATTCCTGCCTTCTCCCAGAGCCCCTGTTGAAGGAATGGTTTGGCAATCATTTTGTAGTTCAAGGCCTTTTCTCTTTGGCCATAGCTAATCATACTGCAGACAGGCGGCTTCCAATAGGCAGATGACCTGGGAATAAAATCCCCTCTTCTGAGAATTTGAACTCAGAGGCACAGAGACTGTGTCCAGAGGCTCTTGATCTGAAGGGGCTAAAGAGCAAATCAGTGCTGGGTGGTCGTTTGGGGGCTGTTTGCAGCGGCAGAAACCCATCACAGACAGACACGGGGACATGGAGCAGAGGAAGAGATAAGACATCCTAGTCTCAGGAGCTGCAGTTGGAGAATAACTACCTCTCTTCTCAAGGGTTCTCCTATCATTCTCAGCTCTCTTTCTCAAGACGTTGACCTGTTTTTTATTCTTTAAGATGTGCTGAAGATTTTAACCTAGCCCTCACCACTCTTCATTTGGAATAACTTGAATGGATGGCTTGCTAACACAGAGCCTGCAAATTCCGCTACGAGGCAGATCGAATCACACCCCCTCTCCCCCAAACATCATTTTATTATAAGCAGTAAAAACCTCGTCAATGTTTCTGATGGTCAGCTACTCAGCCCCAGATCTAATGTTCCCCATGGTGGTGCTCACTGCCTAAGGGTTTCATTCACTCAGCATTTCTCGGGCACGTACTTCATGCTGGGCACTGTAATAGGTACTAGAGATAAAGGTAAGAATATAACTGTGTGCTTCTGAAGGAGCACCCAGGCCGAAGGTCGAAAAGAATCGATGTGTATCCAAGTCATCCCAGTACTCTATGGTACATGTAGTAGATGCGTGTGCAAAAATTGACAGGGCTTGAGGACGGACTTAGTCCATCGGGGACACGGGATGGTGTCAGGGAAGACCAATTCTATTGTTTAGAAAATTCCCTCCCATGCTAAGTCCAAACTGCCCAACTTCACCAAGGAGAGATTTAGACAGCTGAGAGTAGAATGCCCACCTCCATCTCTACCCGCAGGACCAATGGAACTTTTCCTCATCGCCTATGTGAGATGTGCCCTTGAACCTTTATCCAAAAGGAGGAGACGTCAACTGCAGGCTGAGCACTGAGCACTCGACACTGGGGCCTGGGACCCTTTCTGTGTGTGAGAGGGGCTGGGGCTGGCCACATGGTGCCTCTTGACCTCACCCACCACCCCACACTGAGGCTCAGACAGAAAAGTGGTTCTCAGACTGCTGCTCATGCCCATAGCCACCAGCTCTGGTTTCTCTCAGGCTTGGCTGGGGCATGGCTCCCTATCTTCCCTGAAGCCTTCCCTCACGACCTCCTGACTTCGTGCTAGTTGCTATGCGACAAAAAAAGATGTACACTAGCCCATGGGCTAGTTGGGCAGATGATCTATAAACATATAGATAAATTAAAGGTTTAAAACTAGTTCTAGAGGATGATAGAACTAGAGTTCTATCAGAAAGGAGTTTGATTTATAAGATAACGCTCTTCAAATTGTCCTATAAGGAGCTCCGCTGGCCCACTGACAATGGGATCTGATTGACCAACAAGTGACATTTAAACTTTTGAGGCCCAGCTCCTCCCGTCTAGCAGGTGCTGAGGTGAGTTGTGTGATTTGAGACAAGAGGGATGAATTGGGGAAGGCTTCATGGAGAAGGGGTTTTGTGTTGACTTTGGGAGCCAAGACGACACCAGGAAAGGTGTTGTGGCACATTCTTAGCTCACGTGGACTCACCACAGATAACATGTTAGCCAGGGCAGCACCCAGGTAGGCGGCAAACAGTGCTGGAAAAGAATCAAGAAATAGTCAAGTGACTAACAGTGCCTCAAGCTTTGTCTACATAGTCTCTCCCTGTACCTTTTATGCCACAAACACTATCTCTTAGATTGAAAAAAAAAAAAACCGAGTCCTGTTTTCATTGCTTGGCAGCTTAGAAAACTGTTAAATTCCATGCAAATGCCGGCACAGCTAAGACAGCAGATGAACTTTGTTAAGAAGGGCTGAGTTGAGCTGTTACGGTTCTCATGGGTGCCACCACCTTGCATTCTAGCAAAGGAATATATTTAGCAGCATAAACCATAAATACAAATTTTACTATACAGCCAAGGCGAGTAAATCCCAGATCGACATCCCTGCTGGTACATTTCATTACGAGTTATGAATATAATATGGGTTTCCGGGGAGGAGCAGTATTCTGTAGGTATGAGGAAGACCGAGTACACCAACCGCCTCATCTTCTAGGCTCTGCATGGGGAGGGCACCACTAGGCTGGCTATCGGGAAGAGCTAAGTGCCAGTGAGAGGTGATGTTCCATCAAAATGGGCCAGTGGAATCGGGCTTTGCTTCTGGACCCTTAAGTTTTTCAACAAAAAGCATCCCAAGTGTCCCTAGGATGTTAACATAGTCAATCTTATCAGAGAGGTACTGGTAGTAATCCCGATCACGTCCTACAATGTAAGCTACCGTAGGACCTTTGGCTACAACTAGCAGAAGGTCTTATGGTCAATGTTTGTGTGCTTAGGGTTAATCGCTGTAACTGATGTAAATTGCCCAACCTCAAATCTAATGATTAATTTGCATAAGAGTTGCTCTGTCAGTTAGTTCCAATCACCAGCGAGAAAAACAGCAATCATAGGAGATAGCCCATAAACAACCAAACCACCTCCATCTAAAAAAAATATATCTGCATGTGGCTGAACCCTTTGCGTTCAGTGAAAATAGTTTTTAATGTATTAATCACTAAATAACCATTCAAAACAGTTTTAAGCAAAAATCCTTTTTATAAAGCAAACAAGCCTCCCATTTATCTTTGAAGGATTGGCAGAATTTTTACTAGGTGGTTTTCCTTGAGAGGGTGGACACAGCCATAATTTTTGGTGGAAAAGGATTTCCATTTGCAGTACCTACCGCAGGCGATGGCGAGGAGGTGCGTCTGCCAGGTGATGACGTAGAACATGCCCCCTATCGCGATGCAGGCGAGGGCGCTATTGAAGCCACACAGGCCAAAGTAGATGGGGTCAAAGGGCGTTGCGATGGTGAGCGCTGTGAGAGAAGGCAGGCATCCGTGTTGGGTTTGGGGTTTCCTGGGCGCCCCGCCAGCTCTGAGACCCGCCATGGTCCTCGAAGCCCAGACTAGTTATCCTCTTAGGTATTTATAAAAAAGAACGTCTGATTTTATTCAGTTAAAAAAACATCCAAAGGATACAAATGGCCACAGACCACGTGCATATTAGTGGTGAAGCTCTTATAAATAGAAGAGACACTTTGAGTAAGGCCTCTGCAGTCTGATTTAAGCAGTGCCGAGATGGTCCTTTCTTGGACAAAAATGAAAACTTCCCTTTTCATTGATATCTTAATGTTCTGTAATGGAGAACACTTCCTGCTTATTATCATGAAATATAAGATTTAAAATATAACCATGTCTGAAAGAATTCCCAAATTTTAAATTTATACTAAGTCGTAAATGGCTAACATCAAAGCCTTTCTTGAGGGGAGCTTTTGCTCACCGGGAGCAGGGCACTGGCATCCCAAATAGAAAACAATATGGTACAACGGAAGGAGGGAAGCTGGCCCCAGGCACTGACATCCTTAGGGCCCATTAATAAGGGAGAAGTAATGACACTAACCTGCTAACATCCCCACGGTGGATCCAATCGCAGCATGCAAACAAATAAGAGGCGAAGATATGAACAAAGCTATGAGGAAAATGCCTCCAGTCCAGGGGTTATCACAGCCATACACTTGGCCGATTCCAACAGGGATGGCTCTCAAAAGCTGTGGGCACAGCAGGATTACATGCATTTATAAAGAGAAAGAGACAACAGCAACCTTGGCTGTTAAAGATTTGGTGCCAAACCCTCCATACTAACATTTTGTAACAGATTTCCAAGGTATTGTTATTCAAATAGGTTAATTCTAAAAGGAACACAAGCTTTACTGTTGTAATCTTGAGCTCTAAGAACAGTAAGGGGTTAGGTTGTTTAAGTTTCCTTAATGTAGAAACAAGGGTGAAAGGCATTCAACCTCTAGTGAAGAGAAACTGAAAACTTTTCAAACGAGTGTATTATTCATTAGAAAAGTCATAGATGTCCCATCAAAGTTGGGTTTTAAAAATCTTGTAACTTTTTTTTTTTTTTAAGCTAAAAAGATGACTAGAAGCCTATGAGATGGAAAAATGGTCCTTTGTGTTTCTAAGAACAACATGTGTGGGCTACAGTCACATTGGTCTGGCCTGGGTGAGCAACGGACTAAGATTCACATAAAAGCCCTGAGAAGGTACTATTGTAGCCTCTACTCTTTTGGTTGATAAACCATCATATGGTGACTGATAGATGAGCAGCCTGCTTGCATGCAGGCCTCCAGGTGTCTCCAGGTGGCAGGGTCTTCCATGCATGACAAAGGGATTGATGAAGCCAGGGTCCAGGCCTGTGGCATTCGGCAAAAGGATCCTGGGCCTGCAGGCTTCCACAGCAACTGGGATTGGATGCTGTGTTTCGGAAGTTAGGCCAATGCCCTTGAGCTGAGAAAGTGTTCACAGGAGGAGATCTGGGCCAGGCCAGGGTGCACTGGGGTTTGTCTGACCCCTTGGGCAGTAAGCTGGGGAGAAGCAGAGTGTCCTGGGGCTGGCATGTGTAAATATGATGATGAGGCAGTTCTTTGTCAGCCCACATCCTCTGAGAAGACTCTGCCCCCTGGGGGTGTGCAGAGACAGGAGGACATTGCAAGAGCCGGTGGGTGGGCCTCGTGGGCTAACCCTCCAGACTCAGTCTCCTGTGACCCCAGTGGCTCTGACATCGCCGTGAGGTGGAAAGGCGGGACAGATGAGAGAGTTCTGTGCAGAGGCAGTGGCGCTGGGTAATTTAGTCCCCGGCTGGTCCCATCCTTCGGCGGTCTCTCCAGTGGCCACTAGAGCAGAGGAGCTCATGAGGCCCCAAAACAGTTGAGAGTTTCAGATCATCTCTCCGACATTTACCACTTGTTTCCCTAAAACTCAAGGTTCTAATTAAAATAGTCAAAAGACAAAACATATTAATCATTACCACAATCCTTTCAACTGATTAGAAAGTTTCCTCTTAAAGAACCACCACCCAAAATTGAGTTTTTCTTTCCTAGAACTTTGGGATTCTGAAATATTTGGATAAGATTCCTCTGTTTTTTTTTTTTCCATTTCTACAAAATTCCTAGATATCTTTTCGTTGAAAATGTAGGATGGAGAATGCAAAATATCTAAAACTTGCCTTTTTAAACATCATCTCCCCATAGCATGTTGATTAGAGCAATTTTGCCTTCCAAAGATACTGATGAAAGGGAAGCCTCAGGAGCGAATTACCAACAGGGCGCTTTGCTTGCCTCTGGCTCATGAAGTCTGTCTGTCTGTCTGTCTATCTGTCTGTCTGTCTCCCTCCCTCCCTTCCTCCCTCTTTCTCTCTCTTTCTCACACACACACACACACCAACAAGGATGGGGCTAACCCAAATATTTACCTTCCTAAATAATGACGCTTAGTGCAAAAGAAGGCCCTTTCTACTACGCCCTGCCGTTGCATACTACGAAATGCTAAGAGAAACTAGGCAACATTATTTTTGGAAGTTCTTTCAACAGTACAGCGGCTTTGTGGTTAGATGACGAATTGCCAATTACGAAGTTCCAGAGTGAGCCTGGTCCATGGGGCTGTTTACTGTAACAGAAAGCGGGGGAGGGAGAGCTCCGAGAGACCATGTCCACTTAGATAAGGAGACTATGGGCGCATTTCTCCATGCTGATTTAATGCTTTCGGTGTAGCTTCTTAGTAATTATCTTGGCAGACTTCCAGAGGCCAGCATCATGCACAGAGCACTTGTAAGAACTTTAAAAGCTCTGTTATACATATATTTCTTGCTTTAAAATGTGAGCATGCTTCAGAGAGCGAAGGCATCAACTCTAGAAGTTGGAACAGAGACTTCCTAACCAATAGATGGTAGTGTGATGTGTATATCTTTAACAATTCAATGAGACTGAATGGAAGAAAATACACAGCATAAGCTGGATTAAAGTATCAAAAAGACTAAAAAAAAGGAAAAAAGAAAGAAGCTGGGTCTAGGAGGCCACAGTTCTAGTCTTGACTTTGTTTTTCACTAATTAGCTGTGTGATCTCAGGCAGTGTCTCCGTTTGGCCTCAGTTTCTTCCTCTGTGCTATGACTGGGTGGGACCAGAAATGGCCCTTATAGCTCTAAAAAGAGAGAAGAAAGGGATGGTGGCTAATGACACACTGTGTGTAGGGTGACTTGCACTGTATAATTATTAATAGTAATTGTTACTCATGGAAGTTTCTGATGTGCAAAATAAATAAATGCCACGTTAACATTGAGTGTGGACAGATGCTGCCCTTCCACCTTCCACAATACGTACCAAGGGCACCTGGACCTCCGACCATGTGATGTTCGGCACGGAGGATGCAGGCTTCAGCAGCGTCGTGGGGAAGAAGAGGCTGTAGTGGCCCGTGGCCGCCAGGTACAAGGTCACCATGATGTTGAAGGGCAGCGTGAAGACCGGCAGGTCCCACTTGCTGAAGATGGTGCCCAGGGCACTGGAGAGGATGGGGCTGAGGGCAGAAGCACAAGAGATGCTGTTCAAGAAGCCCCCAACCCTGACACTAGACTGAGCAGGAGTAGGATGCTTTCTGCCCCTTCCTGGAGAAAGCCACCTGCTGGGAACTCTCTCTGACCCTGACTGGCCCTGAGCAGCTCTTTCCCTGGGCCCCCTCCTTGTGCCCGGTACAATGAATAGACAAAGCAGATGCCCAGATGCAACTTCGGAAGGAGGGCTTTCTGGGGGACGTCCTAAGGCAAGGAGTCACAGAACTTCCTTAAAAAGTCTTATAGCTCCATGCCCAGGCATTAGGAGAGAGGCCAGGTTGGTGGTGTGACAGGGAAGGGAATCACTTTAATCAATCAATTAATTAATTAATTAAACAAATGTTTGTTGAGCAGCTGAGAGAATGGGGCCTCATGGTCGGAGTGCCCTATGATTTCTGTGGGGGAAGGAGGAGCTGGGGCCTGGCACTCTGAGGTCTCTGCTCAGTGCCTAGGCCTCCAGCCTACACTGGGAGGTTGTCCCAGTTTGCTCACGGGTCCCAAGGACAGAGAAAACTGTGGGGAGAGGTAGCAGCGGAAGGCACGTGAAGGTTTCTAGAAACTAACAGGACCCTCTGTGCACCTCAGCTCCTTCCCTTTAGGAAACCCTTAGGTCTTAAAATCAGTAAGAGTAAAGGACGTAGGTGATGAGATACTGTCGATGGGCCACCTAACAAGGTGTTGACACTGTATGACATCAGCAATCATTTCCAGTGGAGTTTCCTGATGTGCAAGGTAAGTAAATGCCACTTAAAAGGCGAGTTTAGATAGACTGTCATGGAGTTGGGATAAAAAGGTTGGCAGCCCCTGATATGCACCCACAGTTTCAGAAGCAGACTTACCAAAACATGGACATAATGATGACTGGGAGCAAAAGCCACCAGTAATAGTCGCCTTTGTCAGAGTGCACGGCCATCAGCAGCCCCACCAGCACCCCGTTGTAGCCATGAAGCCCTGCCGTGATGGCCGACCTGCCGGGGAGAGCAGAGCTGGTGAAGTGCGGGCTCCCAATACAGGGGCATTGCCTTCTTGGTTTTCCTTCTGAGTCAGATTTTTGTCAACTGGGGCCTGACAATACACACCTTCAAACAGATGGCCCCTCTCCACATCCCCCTAGATGACGCGTAGCTGTTACAGAACAATCAGGGAATGGTTGTTTTTAGTTATTAGTGTCCTTATTCTGAGGGGTTTCTGAGCTGGAAGTCAGGCAGTGAGGGCATGGGAAGGTGGTGAATGGTCCCCACAGGGAGTGACCTCTGCCCCATGCTTGGCCCCTGGTCCCCTGGAACTTACTTGTCCTGACTCAGGACGAGAGCTGTCAGAGTGGACATGATGGTGCCCAAGCAGCCCGAGATGGCCCACCAGGGGTTCTGGACGAAGAGGCCAAGGACGATCAGGATGCCACTGAGGGAGTTATTCACAAACATCACCTGGGACATGCCCCGGAGGACCCAGTCGAGGAACTGGAACACTGGGGATTTGTCTGAAATGGGACCGGGCAGGGAGTCAGTTCATGCTCAGGTGTGACGGCTCTAGACCAGGTCCCAGAGGGTGGGAGGAGGGTGTGAGGGAAGCCCCGTACCCAAGGCGGTTTTCACAGGGAACGAGCGTCCCGCTATCACTTGCCACAGAAGAAGGTAGACCAAGAAACTCAGAGGGCATTTGATTGCCCAGAAAACTCTTCAGACTCATCGCCAGCTGGTTGTGGTCTTTCGGTTGCTTTTCAAGCAGTGGGTACCCTGAACTATCTGTGCCCCTGTGAGAGTAGCATGAATTTTTAAGAAGACGGACCCAGAAAAAAAACTCTCTTGCTGCACAGAGAGTGTCAAACCCATGGGGAAATTGCTAAAGAGAACCTTCTGGAATAGTAGACACAGTTTTCCTGGGAGCCATCCGTCCACAGGGCAGGCAGTTTTTCTAGAATGCTGGATCTAGCATGCCAGTGCTAAGATGCCTGATTGCAGCATTCTGGTGGCACCATTGAGAAAGCATAACTGATGCTCAGCAATGAGAGCATCGATTATGTTCCGTGTTTACATCCCAAGGGATTGTTTGTCTGTTCCATCTTTGAAAGACCATGGAAACGGAACTCAGTCTAGTCTAAGGAGAACCGTGGCAAAGTGTTTCCTGAGGGACGAATGGAGGTGACCTTTTTCGGGGTTGGGTCAGGGGCTGCTCTCATAGAACCTTTACCTTTAAGGCCCTCTCCACACTCCTTCATCTCTCCTGTGATGTAACAGAGGGCTTCGCTGATCTTTTTCCTGCTGGCGGCCATGGAGCTTCGAATCCAGGAAGTCCTGGAGATGCCCGTTTCCGCCTTTATCTCACAGCTCTCCTCCATGGTGTCCAGATCCTGTCCAGCGACAGGAGACAGGCAAGAAACGCCCACATTCTGTGCTTCTCAGGCCGAGAAGTGGCGTTTGTGCTCACTCGGGGACTAAGCTAAGATTTTCATTTGGCATTTAGTGAAATTTCTATTTCATCTCCATGTTTCTGTAGACTAGACTATCTTTTATTTTGTTTATCATGCTACCTCAGTTGATATGAGCAACAGCCTTGAAATACATCAAGACAATACCTTTATTCTCATTCTGTGGAGAGGTTCTCATTTGCAGAGGTCAGGTCAAACAGTAGAATTGACATTTAATCACAGATCTTTAGATTCTTTTAAAAAAAACCCATTACTTCCACTATGCTACACTCTTTCCAGAAGAAATACCACCCCCCCCACCCAGTATGTCTAGCCTTTAAAATGTAACTGTCCATAAAATTGAACATGTGAAGATTCTGTTTTTGAAAACTGGCACCAGCTTGTTACCTACATGCTTAAGTGCCAGATTTAGATGAAGATGAAAAATGGAGAATTCGAATCAAAGGGATATGAAACTTTATAAAGTAAACTGTGAAAAATAGACGTTTTTATCCCAGGTATATTATGTTCCTGGAAATATGAATTCAAGAAAAGTTTGCCTAAATTGAGAATGCCTTTTCTGGACCTCAGATCCCTCATTTGCCACAAACTCTGTGATTGTGGGGTGCTGCTTCTAATTGGGGGCCACTCATTACTCACCAGCAACTCGACCGTGGGCTTCTGGTATTGATAGGGAAAAGGGTCTTTTGTTTGTCTCTCCTGGTGTTCAGCTTTCCCAAACACTGGAGATGGAAGGAAAGAACATCATCAATTAGGACACCTCTCCCCCGGCCCCTGAGCAGCAAATTTCTTGCAAGGCTGGCATTGGAATATCTGTTTTTCCTGTTTCACTTAAGGAAGCTCAGAATCATGGCATTTTGCAACTGGAAAGGCCCTTTTTCCTTTTACTGGTTATGAACCAATTTGGGCTCTCCTTTTGGGGGAAAAAATACACATCCTTAAGTAAACAGGAATTTAGGGAGTCCAGAGACTGACTGACTTTTAATGAACAAGCTTTGATTTAGCTCAGCTCCTAAATCTTTTAGATGAGGAAGCAGTGAGTTGCCCATGATCCCCAAATCCAGGGTAGTTTCTCATACCATATGGAGAACTCTTAGGTGTGCAAAGAAAGGAATTTGGATGCTATTGCTCATAAACTATTAAGCTGCCTAAGCCATGCAAGGTTTGTTTGCTTTTTACTACCTTCCCAACTGTATGACTTTGAGTTGTTTAGGTCTCTTTTTTGCTAGTATGGAATTTTAGGTATTTTAACAGCAATGCTGGTTGGATTGACAAGTGATATCCATGTCGTTATTTAAAATTGATTTTGGCATGTTCTTGTAATTCTAGAAAACTCTTGTAAAGTGGCTCTAAACATGTTTTTCATTATTACGAGATAATTTATTTTTAAAGATGACCAATTTCAGAAGGGTTTTATACTTCCGTAAAAGAAGTTATGGCCCTTGGAAGTTTCGGCCTTGGTGCTCTGGTTCTCTCTAGTGGTCAAGTATGAGAATGGCAGGCTGGGCTCTGAACGCCTGATGTTTTCAGACCAAGTTGACTATTTCCAGTCTGCATTCATGAGTCTTGAGGGTACCTAAGCCCAAGAAAATAGGCATCAAAGGAAATGTGTTCCTACTTTGGAAGGACTAGAGACTGCAAGCACCAGTATGGATGGGAAGTTACACTATACAGGAGAAACAAATTAATTTTGGAAGCTTTGAAAGGAAGAGTAGGAAGCAAAGAGGAAGCCCGTGTGTGAGATATTTCTGATGGGCCTGCTGCTTCTGTCTGAAGCTCCCCTCTGCCTGCCAGCTCTTCAGCAACTGCGACCAACCTCCACCTCCCAGGCTCCTTTGCATGAGGCTCTCTGCTAGGCCCTCCCTCACTCCAGCCCCAAACCACATAGGAGAAGGTTTGGAGGGACACTGTTAACCTTTGAGGCAAGCCATGCTCTCTTTCACACCATGCCCAGGGCCCCAGGCAAATACAAACTCCTGGGCGAGAGGGGCCCTTTCGTTATCTCGAAGCCTTCTCCACCTCGTGTGATGTTTTCCCATCCACTCCAGGCCCGTCTCTCTGGGTTGGCTACTTTAGGTATGAAACAATGAGGCTCAGATAAATTGGAACAAGAACATCACTAATGCATCTTCTGGGAAGCACGTGATGTTGTAAAAAGGACACTAACCTGGGAATCAGTTTTATCCTGCAGTGCCCCTCGCCAGCTGGGTGACTCTGGGCCAGTCAACTCCCCTCTTTGGGGATGTGAGGGGGAAATGAGATGGCCCCTCTGAGGCCGTTCCAACCATGCAGCTGGTTGGGGAGACCCCCTCCCCCCCGACTCCTCCCTGTTTGCTACAACATGTCTTCAGCTTCTAAATCCAAGTTTCTGGCTCCCCTACCTGCTCAGCTTTGGCTGCCCTCGGAAGCCTCTCCACACCTCAGTCTTGGCCTTTGGGAGCTACTTCTTTTCCATGCCTCTCTACCTATTCTCTTGGTCTTACATCTCCATTACTGCTGTGGGTGAGGACTTTTCATCTCTAACCTTCTAGACTAGTGGTTTGTGACTTGGCAGCAAATAGAATCTCATGGAGAGCTTTTAAATGTCCTTAAGCCTGCCCAGGTTGCTCCCTAGAAGAATTAGAGTCTCCTGGGGTGAGATGTAGGTGATTTTAATGTGCATCAAGTTTGAGACCTCCTGACCAGACCTGCAGAGCCTACTGCCTGTCCCAGCTCCAGTCTCCCACTCAGGGAGAGTCTAGACACTGGGACCGTGGCTGTGGTCAGAGGTCAGCTATGACAAGAATGAGCCTGAACTTCATGGCTCTCCCCATCATCCTGTGAAGTAGGTAATTGCCATTGTTCTGATTTTAGAGATGAATAAATCAAGCACCCAAGAGTGAGGGGGAAGTAGCTCACACCTTTGCTTCTTCTCCGAATGGTTGACCACTCGATGTGGAACACGCTCCTGGGCTTAGGAAGCACAGCCTCTGAGCCCTCATCGGCCTTGGAGCTTGTCGTGGCTGGCTGCTCCCCACCACCGCCTAGCCAGGGTCAAAATGAGACAGGTCAGTGTCCTACTCTGGTCCCCAGCCTTTGAGAGCCAAGCAGAGAGTATGGGAAAACTCACATGCAGAAGCTGGAAAGGAAAAAGCAGTATGGTCTGAAGCTGCAGGAGTAACTGCACCAGTATGTTGTGTAAAACATCCAGCTTCTCCATTCCTCCTGTTAAAACTTCTACTTCCTCTTTCCTCCTACTGCCAAAGACGCCGGAGGGAAAGAAGGCTAAGGGGGAGAAAGTGGCCCCAGCCCTTGCTGTTGTGAAGAAGCAGGAGGCCAAGAAGATGATAAATCCTCTACTTGAGAAAAGACCCAAGGATTTTGGCATTGGAGAGGACATGCAGCCCAAAAGGGGTCTCACTCACTTTGTCAAATGTCACATTCGGCTGCAGCAGCAAAGGGCTATTCTCCATAAGCGCCTGAAAGGGCCTCCTGCGATTAACCAGTTCACCCAGGCCTTGGACCGCCAAACAGCTACTCAAATGCTTAAGCTGGCCCACAAGTACAGGCCAGAGACAAAGCAAGAGAAGAAACAAAAGTTGTTGGCTCCGGCTGAGAAAAAAGCTGCCGACAAAAGCAATGTCCCCTCCAAGAGGCCACCTGTCCTTCCAGCAGGGGTTGATACTGTCACCACTCTGGTGACAAGAAGGCTCAGCTGGTAGTGACTGCACGTGACGTGGATGCATTGAGCTGGTTGTCTTCCCATCTGCCCTGTGCCATAAGGTGGGGGTTCCCTACTGCATTATCAAGGGGAAGGTCAGGAAGACCTGCACCACTGCCACCTTCACACAGGCTAACGCAGAAGACTGGGCAGCACTGGCTAAGCTGACGGAAGCTGTCTGAACCAATTACAATGACAGATGTGACGAGATCCGCCGTCACTGGGGAGGCAGCGTCCCGGGCCCAAAATCAGTGGCTCGCATTGCCAAGCTGGGAAAGGCAAAGGCTAAAGAACTGGCCACCAAACTGGGCTGAGAGTGCACTGTTGAGTTTTCTGTACATAAAAGTAGTAAAAATTCTCCTTCAAAAAAAAAAAAAAGTTCTACTTCCTTTCCCCGCAGAAACCGTTTCGCAGACACCTATCAGTATCAAGAGATGAATGAACCATCTGCCTTATTTCTCCTGCAAGGAACTACTCAGACTCACTTAACTGGACCTTGGACTGGCTTGAATGGTGGACCCAAGCTGACTGCCCATTCCTGTTCTGCAACCAGAGCCTTTGTCTCTATCTGTGGTTGGAAGTATGTGGCAGAGTGGGGTGGGGGTGGGGGGCCCTCAAAGCTGGCTGCACAGCGGAATCACCTGGGTGCTTTAAAAATACCTGAACTCTAACCCAGACCAATTTAAAAAAAATAAAGTGTTTGTTTGTTTGTTTGTTTGTTTTTAATGCTCATAGTATTTAAAAGATGGTTGTAATGTGCAACTTGGGCTGAGAACTACTGACCCAGGTTCTTGTTACTCAAAGTGTGGTCCTGGACCAGCAGCATCAGCATCATCTTGAGCTCATTGGAGATGCAGGACGTCAGGTTCTACCCAGACTGATGGAATCAGAATCCATATTTCAACGAGATTCCCTGAGTGATTTCTGTGCACATTAAAGTTTGACAAGCACAAAACCACGGGGTGGTAAGAGTCTGGAATCTGAGACCCTCTGCTGTACCTTACTATTTTAAATCTCCACACATGGGGAGAGCAGAGTACTCTTATCACTGAGGACAGGGTTTCTCAAAGTGTGATCTGAGAACTGACAGCATCGAATCACCCTGGTGGCTTGTTAAAATGCATGCTCGCATGCCCACCCCGGGTCGATGGGTTGGAGTGTTTGCTGGACCCGAGGTACGCAGTTTTAACACTTTCTGGTAGGGGTTCCAGGGCACACGAGAGTTAGATGATCTAGTGGTTGCCTGGAATAGCAGAAAACATTCACACCGTTATTACGTATGCACATTTTCTAAATTAACTCACTTGTCCCTTTTAATAGTATCTTGAAACTGGTAGGATAAGCATTGTTATCTCCAAAAGATGGGAAATGAAGGCTCTGACTGACTTTTGAAACAGCGAACCAACAGCAAGCTATGTGACTGTCAGCCCTCAATCCTTTTCTCTGCATCCTTGCTGCCCAGAGTCTGGTTTGTAGCCCAGTGTCGTTGACCTCAAAGGGGACTTGTTTGAAATCCAGATTCTCAGGCTCCAGCCCAGCCTGACCAAATTGGAATCTTTTTTTCTAACAAGAGTCCCCGCCTGACTCGTGCGCACAGCAAAGTTTGAAAGCGCTGGTCTAGAGCACACTGCTTATGTAGAGATGACTTTAGCAAAGCTCAGAATATATCCCGGCCAACAACCACATGTACTTGCACATGTACGAACAAGGATGGGGAGTTGTCCATACTCCCAGATTGAAAGGCAAAACCAGTGACCATGTCGCTCCCCTCTAGGGTCAGGGTAGGGAAGGAGCTTGGAATCCTGTCTGTGGATCAGCACTGAGCCATGGCTCCCGAAGGTGGAGAAGCCCTCTTGGCCCTGAGTTCCAGAGACACGTGGAATATCATCCCATCCTGGGACACCTCTGCAGACAGGGTTCATGCAGGGGGCAAGGACCGATGGTGGGGGGATCATCGCATCACCTGACAAAATGGGGCATTTTCCCGTAGCACCAATACACGTCTGCCAGGCTAGAAGGGCACCTCGGCCAGCCCATTGCTCCTCATCCCTCATATGCCAAGTGGTGGCTACCCGGCCACCTCCGGGCAGAGCAATATTTTGATCTTAGCATCACAGACTCAGAACTGCATGGAGCTTCAAGATCATACCTCTTATATCCAGAGAAATCAACTTGCCCAAGTCACACAGCTCATTAATCATGGTGTGGCCAGGAATTGCCCTCCGGTCTCCTGAGTCCCAGTCCGTTGCTCTACAGATGGCTGCAGAAGGCCTGGCCCACCATTCACGCCCCAGCTCTATGAGTTCCTAGTGTTGATGCCCCAGTCACAAAAGACAAAATTCAAAAGCATCTCTTTCCTTTGAAAACATATTTTGTCCATCTTTGGGATCAGTTGGGAGGTGGCGCCAAGTATGGACTGACATGGTGTTGGTTCTGGACCTCGTGTGGGTGGTAATGGAGCACTGAGCTGCAGACCACCCAAATGAGGCAGAGGTCCCTCAAGAGGTGCTAGCCAAGGGCTGAGAATGAAAGGTGGGAACAGATGCCAAGAAGAAGATTGGAGATAAAGTAATGAATTTCCTGAGGTCGTGAGAAAACTTAATAAAGCTAAGATGAAGGCAATTTACTGCTACTTTTGGGACCTATTGTTGGAACTTTCATAATGGATAAAAGCAACTTCAAGAATATCATGAATACATCTATCAAATGTTCTAGACAAAAGATGTTCCATTGGTGTGGTGGGGGCAAAAGACAACAACAATAACACTGGCTGGGAACCTGAGGTCGCTCATTCCTGCATCGCGTTTTGCAAGCCATGTAATTTCATTGATGGTATTCTCCATGGCAGCCAGGCCTCCCAGAAAGAAATACACAGACCCTGCAGGGCTGACTTTGCAAACCCCACCTATAGAATGACGACAGGTATTTCGAAAGGACACCTGCCATTTCTTTCTCATGTTGTTATGAAGACGAGAATGCTTGCAAAATGCTCTGGAAAATGATTCTGCAGAGATCACATGTTATGTGTCTTCTCAGGGAGGCCACTTCCCTTGGATGGCCCATGTCCCTGTACTCCAAGCAGGGTGGTTCCTTACCTCCGTGCATGCCCGCATAGACGCTTCCCTTGCCAAGTGTCAGTTGTGTGCTCTTGTCTGTCACCTTCACACAATGGTGAGGTCCTCGACAGCCAGGATTGTACCAGTTTGCCTGGACACCCCCAGCACCTAGCATGAGCCTGATATACTGCAGGCACTCAGAAGTATTTGCTGAGTAAATTAATGAGGGATAATTGTGCTACATATTTTAATTTCTGAATGGTATAATGAGCAATCATTGGATATTTCAGGGTATGAACTATTTTTAAAAATGATTACTCTCATTGTTAATGTTAAATGCTTGCTAAATATTGAAATAAAGGTGAGCATCTTTTATATGTTAACAAAGGTAATAGCTGAGTTGTGTAGAGTTTTGCAGGTTGCAAGGTAAGAGCTGATTATTTCCAGTGTTACTTGAATCAAAGAAGGCAAATTTACAGATGATGATAAAATGATTGGCCGTCTATGACCAACCAACTAGAAACCCAGAAATCCTGCAAGAGTGGCTGGAAGAACTCAGTTGACAAGAGAGAAGAAAATTAGCCATTGAAGACGGAGATCTTGCTCCATGTGGTTTGTTTTGGTTACTGGGATATTACACAGGTCCTTTCTACGTGGCCACAAAACCCTAAACTGCTTGGAGGTGGGAGTTCTAGCCCACGAGTAAATTTTGTTTACAATAACTTACTTTTTGGGATTCTTTCCAACTCCCCTGCCCCCAACATCACGGCACACATAGAAAATAGTCTTGTGTAACATGGTGCAGTAAACGGACGTTTGTTGTTTATGGCCATGGGCCTGGGCCCAGGGACTCTGGCCCCACCAGGCCCCTCTGGCTGCTTAGAAGGCCAAGGGGACTGCTCTCTCAGTCCGGCTACTCGTGCACTATGGCACCTGGTCTGGGAAGCTCTGTCCTTGATAACCCGTGGATAAACATTAGCAGCCCACCTGATGTAAAAACTGCCACCCTCTCCTACACTAACATGACTTTTAAGTGCATGTAGCTTCATACCGGGAGCTGTTCAGGACCATTTCAGGGGCATGGTCCTGGCTCTCGAGGATTGCCACCACCCATGTTTTAATAGGCAAGAGTCCAATGATGCTTTCCTCCCGTTGACTCAGAGAAGGAAAGAACAGTTATGGCCCAAATAGTTTGTTTGGAAGCACTTTTTCTGGAGAGTAGTGTCTTAGAGTACTCATGCCTCTACTGACTTCGAATGTACAGAAATGCCAACTGTTTAGACAGACATCAGGGGTAAAAAAGATTTTGCATATGAGCCCACCTGTCAAATGCAATTTTGAAACTTGCTGCAATTTCTTTGAGGGGAATAAAACAAACCCAAACCACATATATCTTTCAGAAGAGGAAAAATGATCTACTCAATCTTTCTGAAAATCAATCTTTACTCAAACAGGTCCATGCCTATACACTTTCTACAAGTTTTTCAAGCTTAGAACAGGTTTTACTGTCTCCAGAAGGTGGTTCGATGCTGTCCATATATCACTTGCAATGTGCAACATATGGAGCATCTGGAACCTACCATTAAGAGTCATTTGTCTTTCCCTCCTAGCTCCCTGGGACTCACAGTCCTCCAACCTACTGTTTGTGGAGACACCCACACATCACAAGGCAATTTCTTAGCTACTATGCCAGCATGACTTTTTTTGAAGTGACACATTGTATATGATTTGATTTTTTTTCTATATCCACTTTGGCTACAATTTGTGCCTATGTTTCCCTATGCAGAAGTTGAGCTTTGCACTGACTTGTCATTTCCAGGGCTACTGTGTGTGTGTGTGTGTGTGTGTGTGTGTGTGTGTGTGTGTGTAGTAAATGGGATGATATCTTTTCTGTGAAGTTGTGTTTAGTTGACATTTTTCAATGATCATTCTATAAAGTATCAGAGGTATTGAATGTTAGAATTGGAAAGGCTTCTGAGATTATCCAGTCCAGACCTCTTATTTTACAGATGGAGAAACTGAGGGCTAGAGAAATGAAGTGACTTACTGGATTCCAGACAGCTATTGGCTGAGCCAAGAGTAGACAGTACACTGGTCTATTCTGTTTCTTCCCTTCTAGTCTCAGACTTATTTCTTTAAATCCTTCTTTCCTTCAGGAATTTATTTTTGGTCTATCAATTCAGCTCAGCTTTTGAATGTAATGGCCTAATGAGGTACTCTAGAATCCATCCTTCTTGCCCTTGGGGATTCAAGAAAGACTCCAATATATTAGCGTGGGAGTTGAGTTGCGAGAGAGATGCACAGAATAAAGATGGAGGCCAGGTCCACTGGAACATTTGGCAATACATTATTTGGAAGTCCCAATTCTTAAATTAGTCATTTTTTAAAGAAGGTGGGGTATGAGTCACTGTAATCCTGAGATAAGTGAGACCTCATCCTCATAGTAAATGTGTCAAACCGTTTCTCTTTCTCCCCACACAGCCTACTTTTTGGCCAACGGACTCATTCAGATTTGGTTTTGTTTTGCTTTGTGTTTGGTGTCTTTGGCTCACTATGGAAAAGACATTAGTAAGCATAAATGAGTTGGTACTTCATTTAACCTCAAGATACCTTATGATAACTTCAAAACGAGGTGGAAGAGTGCAACGGTCAGAGCAGGCTATCTGTAACCGGGGTGCCACCCGTCTGATCTTCCTCCAGGATGACTTTGCACTCTCTTCCCTCTGTTCCCACCCCAGCCCACACCCTCAGAATTGCATATCTACACTGTTAATCTCCCTGATTTTGATCTCCCCCTTTTCAATCCACTCCATCCTTCAACCACAAGACCATATCATTATGTCAATCTCTTACTCATTAATCTACATGGGTCCTATTTCCAAGGGCATAATGCTCAAATTCTTCTGCCTGGCTTTCCAGATGTTCCATAGCATGGCTATCGTCATCATCCAGCTCTTCCTGTCCCTTCCCAACACACGTCCCACTTGGCACTTCGGCCTTATCATGGGCCCTCTGTGTTCCTCCCACTTCTTGCCTAACTCCTGTCTACCTTTGAAAGCCCGGTTTATGTTCAGCTTCCTCCATAAAGCCACCCGTGGCTTATTTGGCCACACAAATTACTCCATTCTTTGAATCTCCATTGCATTTGCAGGAGACTCTAGACCGCCTCTTTTGAAATTAAGGCCACAGTGAAGTTTTATATTGGTAGTTACCATGCACAAGACAAGTTAGTAAATCTTTTCCAATCCAATGAAACTACTTGGAATTATCAATCTTTGACAAGTGACCTTTGAGTCTAGACATTGACGGAAGGAAACTGAGGCCTAATGAGGAGCCGCTTGCCCGAGGCCACACATCTATTCGGTTATGGAGCCAGGTTTTGACTTTCTGGTTTTGATTCTTTACTCTTGCAATGCAGGCATTTTACAGTTGGAGCCTTTCTAAATGTCACAATGAACTTGTGACATTCTTATTTAAAAAATTATGAATTATTCATATCCCAAAAGGAATAGCAAAAGTTACCAAATCAAAACAAAAGCCAACCCGTATGTCATTACATTTGTGACACCCAATGAAAGGCCAAAGAAAGTTTTGGAACATTGCACACCAGCTTCTTCTCTCGTGGCAATATTTTCATACTCCCTTTCCCCATATCCTCTTCCTCACCACCCCTTCTCCCCATGATCTATGGCAAACAAAGCTAATTGATTATAGCACTTTCCCAATAAGTTTCAACTTAGCCTCAGAATCCTTCTTAACACAATCCTCCGGACAATCAATACCAATCAGTCAGAGCTGGCACTTGGGAGTAAACTTATTTTTTCCCTCTAACCTTAAAGGAAGGTGTGGATGCTGTATGAGTTGAGGGGAGGGGGATATCAATGCCAGGGTGTTGATAGCAGGCAGAAGCCTGGCCATGGGCACTTCCAAGCCTTACAGGACAATCTTCCCTCAGCAAGTTTATGAAAGCTCATACCCTTTGTTGACAGTTTTGGAAGAGGTCACATACTTTATAAGCCTGTCCATTCTTTGATCAGATAACTTCAATATCCTGGAATATCGATCCTTATGGCACTGTTATCAGTCTTCCAGAAACATCCACTGAAACACCCACTGTCTGTAGACACACAGAATATGTCTACAGTAATCTAAGATGTCTGTGTAAGAGAGCGGCACCAAGGAGTTAGGTTGTTTCGCTGGGGAGTTAAGATGTCCGTGGATACTGAGATGGTCTAGTCCTATAGGCATGTCTACAGAAGGGGTCCAGACCCGAGGAGAGGGGCTAAGAAACCTGGACCAGGTGCCATCAATCCGGAAGCAGAAGGAGGTAATGACTCCTGGGAGAAGGTTTTCTTTTCTTTTTTTTAAATTTTTTTTATTTTTTATTTTTTAGGTGAGGCAACCCTTGTTGACCTCACAGATTGCAAGGACCTTGTCAGCTTACAATCTCTTATTATTATCATTATTATTTTTTTATGCCTACAGCACCTGGTCTTCCTAGGTGGTCTCCCATCCAAGTACTAAGCAGGCCCTACTGTGCTTAGCTTCCGAGATCAGACGGGATCGGGCTTGTTTAGGATAGCATGGCCGTAGACGAGAGAAGGTTTTCAAACCCACCTTATTAGCATCCCACAGTTCAACTCCACATGGTGCTGTGCTAATGGCAGAGCTATGGATTACAGAATTGTGGAAAGGATGACAAATAATATGAAAGCTCATCTAGTGGGCAGGTATGGTGGTAAGGGGATTTGAGGGCTGATGGATTAGCCTGTTTCCATCGCCAAATAGGCAAGAAGAGCTCAGGGTTGTGAGTTAGAACACCTGGACATTTGTTCAGGCTCTTTTATCACCTGGGCAGGTCTCTGGACAAGCCATGGCTTCCTCATTTATAAAGTGTGTTGTTTGAACTATAAAAAAAGAGCTCTTCAAGTTTGAAGCTTCCTGAATCTAAACTCTCTTTGGAGTGCTTCGTAAGGTTCCCTGTCCCAGGACTGGGCCTTCCCCAGACACTGCAGCTCAACAGAAGAAAGGAACAGAAAAAAATCATCCTTTCTTTTTTCTCTTTCTTTGAAAAGTCAGATCGTCCTGTTGACTAGGGGGTCTACCTGGTCCCTTTCTCTCCCCCCAAGACCTCTTACCTGGGCTCCTTTTGATGTCTTGCACTGGGCTGGAGGAATCTAGAACACCAGAATTTAGGAAGAAGCTTCTGATTGGACGGCGTCTCCGGTCCTCAGCTGCAGGCGTTGGACTTCTCCCTAAACCCAAAATCCTTTGCTTTCTGGAGCCCTCCAGCCCATCCTCTTGCTAACTTTCTATAAATTCCCTTTGTATTTCCTAACTCTATGCCTGGTGCATGTCTTCCAGTTGAGGAAGGATACCATGGAGGAGGAGGGAGAGGACAGACAAATGCTCTTTCTGCAGCTTGCCAACGTTCTCTGGCCTTCCTGACAAAAGATTGCTTCCTAAACTCCCCAGGGAATGCGGGCTCCAGCTACCATGGATCCCTGACCTGGTTTGATCAGGCAGGTTTCCTTTAAAGGGGCAGAACTGGGGACTGTCTAGCAGTAGCTTCCCTGTCCTCCAGGCATTACCATCCAGTTACTCTTCTCTTTAGAATTCTGGCTTCAGTATTTGCCTTTAAAGCAATCATCTAAGTGTTGTCTCCACAGGGGGCCAATTTGCCTTCCAACCTCAATAAACTCACTTAATTCCCCACACAGGCAGGGCACAAGCTGGGGAACAGTGTTGCTATTAGCATCTCAAAGGAAATTTCTGTATGGCCCAATACTAGATACTGTCTTTCTGGTTCTGTGGAAATTTTCAGACCTTTCTTCTTTCTGACTTCTACTGACTGGAGTCCTGGGGACTCACCATGGGACCCTCTCAGAGCAAGAAGGGCATGACCTAACCCACAGCTCCAGAAAGAACTCTGAGCTCTATATATTAGGGAAGCCAGCCCTCCCAAGTCCCATGAGGCCCTGGGGTCTGGTGTGCCGGAGTTTGGGGAGGGGGACCAATCCAAACATGTTTTGTTTGGTTTTATGATATAATGCGTCAAGCATCACCCTCCCTACCCCCTGGAGCTTGTGTACCCTTCTCCCCTTCTCCCTCCCCCTCCACTCTGTGACAGGGTGTGAGGTGGCCTACTTAGGTTCAGAAACAGAACCTCACACTGAGGAAATTAGCTACACCTGAGCAGACAAATTCCCCACTGACGTCAAAGCCCCCCTCACCACTGTGCCAGGTGTTTTGGAACTGCCATAGAGGGGTCTTTATCACGGAGGGCCATCAGAAGAAGGAAAGCAAATAAAAGCAAGGGGTGGGGAGTGAGGGGGAGAGGAATTTGGCAGGTTCCAAACTCCAGGGACAGTTGGGCAACTGACTGCAGACAGTTCCCGGCACGGGGGAGCCTCCCTTGGTGTTGCAAGTTCAGGGCCCATGATTGTCTGCTGATGACACTTCTCCTGGTCCCCCAACTGGCTCATCTCTTGGCTCAGCCTTGGATGCTCATTTCTTGCCCTCTTGCTCTGGCCTTTCCTGAGGGCTCCTGAACTTCTTGTGGTTCCTTCACTCCAGCCCCCTAAGCATCTATGCCAGAAGTAACAGGGATGCTACCCATGCATGACATGTAACCAATTTGAAAAGACAGAAAACGATTACACCTGAAGAGCCATCCAGGAAGTTTATATGCTGTTCCATGAGCCAAATGGAACCACGGTGCTTAGTTAAAAGTGTACTGAGTATCAGTCACACACACTAGATGTAGGGTGGGGCAATCAAGTGTCCTCCTGGAAAGCAGAAGGGCAAGATGTAATCTTATCTCAGACAGATCCTATTAAAGACTGCAGCTCAGATACCAACAGCTCCCAAGAGGTCTGTCTATACCTACAGGTTATTATCATGAAGGCTCAGTCAATCAGAATTCACTTCAGAATTAAGTTTTCTTCATAATGCTCATGGCTCCCTTCACCTCTACATTTCAAACTTATAGCAGGGAGAGGTTGCATTGACTGCCAGACATGAAACTTGGAAAAGTCAGATTCCTCCAGAGGAAAAGGTCAGAGTTCATGAGCAATAAATGCAAGTCGAGCTAAAAATTCTCCAGAGAACTACTTCCTTTACTCGATTCTGTTCCAGCAGCCTATGCAGTTGTAGGAGGGGCCTGGGGGCTCCTAGTCATCAAGTCACAGAGTTTAAGAAGACTTTTCTGGCAATCTTCTCACCTCCCTCCTTGGGACCTTAGAAGTTTAGTTCCATTAGAGACAGAAGGATTCCCTATGGATCTGTCTATCTTCTATGAATAGCAAGAGGGAAAAAAAGCTGGGCAAGTCAAAAATTTCACATAAAAAGTGAAGGTCTTTAAATTTGCCAAGTGAGACCGAGGTTTATTGAGTAGAAATTATAGCCACACTGAAACTACCAACTCCTACGTGACTTTAGATTATAGCTGTCCCCAGGCCCTTGCAACCTTCATGACCCAAGAAAACAAAGACTCATACAGGAAGCACAAACAAATTGAAGCACTTGGGTTTGCTGTAACCACAGATACAGGCCAGGAAGATCAAGTTTTTCAATGGGCAGATCTTAGAGGGTTGACCAGAATAAGAATCCCTTGTGGGGGGAGTGATAAGGGGTAGAAGACCAAGGACAAGGCACATTTGAGCAATGGTGGTCCCTCAGCTTGCATCCACATAAGCAACCATGTTGAGTATGTTGACAGACTGACCAAACGGCTAACTGGTTAAGCTCCAAGAAAGGCTATAAAGGCAGCAATGGTATATTTTTGGTACATTTGATTTTTATGTTCGTAACTTTTTCCCACCTCAGTGATGCCTCCTCTTCATTCCTCTGTAGGAACTCAGGACATAGAATCATAGAAATCATTGAAGTTGGAAGAGAAAGTTTACAGTGGTCATCTGGTCTACCCCCACCCACAGCAAGCATCCCCAACAGGCCTCCAGTTCCTGTTTCTGCACTACCAAAGCAGGAAACTCAGGGTTTCACAGGACAGCCATTTATTAGGCATCTTTCATTGTTAAAAAGTACCCCTCTTCACTGATTCGAAGTCTGTCTGCTTATCATTCCCTTGTAGTGGTCTTTGTTCTATGCTCTGAAGTAATGAGTAAATTGACTTCTTCCATTTGTGTTACCTCATACTGCAGAGTCATTGCCCCAGCCATTTCTTCTTTCCTTGAAGCCAAATACAGCACCTTCATTATCATTCCTGATGAGACAAGGGGGCTCCAGACCTCATTCACTCTGCTTGGCCTCATCTCAGCATGCTCTCCCTTGCCAAAGACTCTCTTAAAATGTGCTACCCACTTTTTTCTTTGTATTCTTTCCTTCTTTTTTATTCAACCTATTCTCAGAAATGATTCCTTCAACCTAAGATGCAAATGACTAATCATGCTTACTGTATTACCTCCCAGGAATGTTTATATTTTAACAGGTTCAAAACCTTAAACCAAAGGGATGGCCGGGAACATTTGGGCAGTAGGTAATGGCAAGATAGAAGAGAAGAGGCACAGAAATTTCCTGGGACACTTAAAATCATGTTTGCTATTTTTCCTGAACAGAAGACCAACCCAACTAGATAATTCACACAAAATAATGAAATGGATGCTGTGAACTTATGTGCCTCAGGCACTCTGTGGTATGAGCTTCATCTTCACCTCAGGTGAGACTACTCAGCTGGCCAGGCAAATTCTCATAAAATGAATTCCTTGAAGGCAGGAACTGGTCTGATTCTTTCTCGGTTTGTTGTCAAACAGGGGCCTGAGTAACATATTAATATATGTTCCTCATACAATGTCTTCTGGGTGAATGAGTGACTGAGGTCAGGCCAGAAGGCAGAGTTTTTAAAGTCTCAGTTCATAAAAGTTGGCAAGTGTCCCTGAGCAACCAATACAGGGGCCCATCAGTCATGGAATAAGGGGCATAGGCAGAAGTTTGGGGCCATGAGTTACCAGAAGCTGTATCTGATTTCTGGAGTAAGAGGAGGTAGGCAATAATAAAAGAACAATATAAACATACACGGGGATTCAATTTTGGCCCCCATCCCAAAGATATTCTGAAATGAAAAACATGATTTTGAACTAAAAAATCCAACTTATTTGTTGAATTGAAGGAAAGAAAGGATACTGTTGCGATCTGAATCAGTGGTCTGGAAGATCAAATGGAAGAAATATCTCAAAGCAGAGAAAAAATATGAACGGTAAAAAGATAAAGCAGAGATTAAGGAGAACTGACATATGACTAACAGACATTCCAGAGATAGAAAAAGGAAGAGAGAGAGAAAAAGAAATAAACAAATGTTAGAAGTTGCTGAGCTGAAGAAAGACTTGAGTTTGTAGACTGAGTGGCAGTACTGATGAGGAAAGACATACACTTATAAAATCCCTGAACTCCAAAGATAAGGAGAAAATTGTACAAGCTTCTAGGAAAAAAAGAACAGGTTGTTAACAAAGGTGAAAAGTGAGATTAACATCAGATTTCCCACTTGTAACATCCGAAAGCCAGAAAATGAAGGCACCGTACCTACAGACACTGAGGGGACAGGCTGCAGCCTGGGGACCCCTCCCCTAGCCCAAATGTCATTCGTCCACCGAGAAAAAGAAATTGTGGACGAGCAAATCGTCAAAGAGCACGTCACCTGTATTTGCTCACATATTATTTGAAGAATGAAGAAATACTCAAGAAAGAGTCCTAAACAGGTAATTAATGAATCAGAACAAAGAACAAAACAGGGAAACGTGAAGAATAGAGGAAACCAATAAAAGGTAACATGTCCAATATGAATAGTAAACTCCAAATAGACAATGATGGGATTGCTGGGAATGTGTGCTATAGGAGCTAAGTAAGGATTCATGAAAAAAAAGAGAGAGAGATACTGCAGGGAAAAATTTTAAATTGACAAATGATATTAGCAAAATCTAGGGGTAGGAGATACAGGAGAAGTAAAAACAGGGACCCTGGGCAGGAGAATACTAAAAGTAATATAAAGGTTTTTATTCCTCAGAGTGACGAAGGAGCATTGGAGAAACGGGACATCTCGCCAGAGTAAATTATTTGGCATCTTGTTTTTATATAATAATAGAAAAATATGCTTTTGGTAACCACTAAGTGGAATGGAAAAGAACAGCAGAACTTCAAAATAAAGGGAAAAGAGGAAAAAGATAGTAACATGGTCAAAAGTGCAAAATGAAAAAGCAAAAGCAGTAACGAAAAATAGTAAAAAATAAAGTGGAAGAAATAGAACAAGTGTATTGACTATTACACTAAGTACGAAGAGGCTGTATCATCCTATTACATTATGGAAACACTAAGATTAGGTTAAATATAAAACATTACCTCTGCTATTTTAAGAAATACAGTTAAATGGAAAGGATAAAGTTAAAAGAAAATGATAAACGTTAACACAAAAGGATAAGAAAATATCAGGAAAAAAAGGAGGTGTGGCAACATGAACATCAGTTATGTTGGAACGAAGTTAAAAGCACTAACAAGGATACAAATGGGTAGTTTGTGAAGAATCAATTTTATGAAGAATTGATGATAGTCAATAGACATCAAAAATGTAGCTTTAAATATATGAGATGAATGTTTCAGAAATGCAAAGAGTTTAATAAAACCATACAATTATAGTTGAATTTTAATAAACCCTTTTCAGATTTAAGATCTCATAGACAAAAAATAAACAAGCACATAGAAGAAACGAATGATGCAATTAATCAATCAATTTAATATGTATTTCTTTCAAATAAAAAAAAATTTGCATTTTATGTGTCCAAATGCAATCAAGTACTTGGTTACAAAGAAAAATTCATAAAATTTTAAAATAGAGATTTTGCAGGCCGTATTCTCTGTTTATGATCCAATAAGTTTAAAAATATCAAAAGATCCTAACTGCTGGAAATTAAGAAACACATTCTCAAAAAATCCTAGGTCAAAGAGATATCAAGACCACAATTACAAACTAGTTAAAAACTGACGAAAGTAGAATACTTTATTCTAAAACCTACAGCACATAGCTAAAGCTGTACTCAGGAGAAAAGTAATAGCATTAAATGCTTTTGTTGTTAAAAGAGCAAGATCTAAAATAAAAAATCCTTTACATCAATTTAAAAACATTAAGAAAAGAAAAACATTTAAATAAATCATGAGAAAACAGAAATAATAAATCAATAAAATAGAAAACAAACTGAAAACAAACAGAAAAGTCAAATTTCAAACTTCCGCTTTGACAAAGTCAATAAAATGGATGAAATTCTCACAAACTTGATCGAGGAAGAGACAGCAAAATTATCTAACATTAGAAATTACAAAGGAGACGAAGCCACAGGTACAGGAGAGACTGAAATTATTGTGAGAATGTAACTCATAATTCTATGGCAACGAAATTTTAAAACTAAAAAAAATGGATTATTTTCTAGCAAACGAACTCTCAATTTTGATCAAGAAGTAGAAAACTTGCCTCTGTCAATTAACACAGAAGAGATTGGAAAGGTGATTCAAGGTGCAGCAGGACAACACAGGACTCTTCAGTGTAGGAGCAAAGATGAAAATGGGAGAGGAAATGGTGAGACCAAAGATGAGGTCTGGGGACAATGAGAGAGGTGTGTGCGATAGAAAAAGTTACGACAATGTCTCCTCTAAAGCTCCCTTTTCCCCGACCCCATACTTACATCCCTACTCTCTTTAATGACTGCTTATTAATTTTCGGCAATAAATATTTGTGCTCAACTATCATTTATATAACCAAGAGCTACTGCTGGTAGTTTGGGGTGATAGTGCAAAACAGCTGGGACATGGACCCCAAACCCCTCCCCTTCCCTCCCGGTGGCCTGCTCCTGTGCAACCTCATGCCAATAGTGAGGATCTGTAAGTTAGAGAGTCTGTGAGATGGGCAAGTGCAGAACAAAATCAGTTCAGGGAGCGCCTCAGTCCCATAAGACTAATTGGGCTACTTCAGAGGACATCTGGGCATCTGTCCATAGCCTGTGGATGGTGTGACCTGCACTGGGCAGACTTTTCTTAGAAGAGTGGGGATTTTTACTTCTGCCCCACCCTTATCCATGCCCATGAGAGAGACATAGCATCTGCCCATGAGTCTGGCTTAATGAGATTTGTTCTGCCTCCAGGAGGAGCTTGTTTAACCACATTTGGGAAATAACATCAATTTTCTGCATCTTAGCTCCAAAAAGATGTTTTTAAAACATTTTATCACTCCTGTATGATTTATTTCGGCAAACGAATTGAGCGATTAACAATACTTTATCCAGCTATTTCCTTCTTATATCAAATTAGTAGATAATTTGTTTTTCTATTTCTGCATAAATATCTGGCCATTTTGATCACAGTATATTATAGAATTTCTGGGACCTTGTGGTTTTTCCAGAATTGCAGAGCATATTTTTTTTTTTCCTTTTTCTGACTGCCTTAGCTTGTATCCATTTGTCTTCAAATGGATACAATACAGTTAACTTTTAATTCCTGGGGCAGGGGGTGGGGGGTAAAGTGGGAACTTCAGGGAAAATAAACCCCGAAACCCAGATCCCTGTGACCAAAGTGGTACCTTGTAAATGACAAACTATGAAGCAGAATGGGAAGAGAGGGAGGGGAGGAAATAATGTTATCCATGCGAACTGAAAGAAATGTTCATATCTAACTAGTTTTCCTCCCCTGCAAGTCCAATAAAAGACAGTTCCATCAGAACCAATTCTCGGGCGGAGCCTCTCAGGGGCTTAATGAAAGGCGAGGGGATTTCCTAGGGCAATTTGCGGGGTCATCTCTGGTTTTATCATCTCTTGTCAGAATACCTTGGGGGTTTCCCCTCCAATTTGGGTAGTTTAATATAAGAAGCGAAGCCCCTGTCCTCCTCATAGGGGCATTCATGCATCGTAGGATGGGGGACCAGCTGGCCTTTACACTCCCTTCCAATCCTGAGACTCTATGATCCCCTCTGCTCTTCCTGCTGGAAACTCCTGCACTAAAGTGTCATGGTTTTTTCTTCCTCCCATGGTGGTGCGCCCGCTGGCCGAGGGAAAAACAGTGAGAGGGCTGAGGACGCTGAGCCTCAGGAGCAGTTCCCAGACGTTTATTTGGAAGGAGGGACAGTTTACAAATGCATCGCCTAGTACACATCGCTGGGTCTGTCAATTCTTAGAGCTTCAGGTCGGACCTTCCTGATTCTGGTCATATTAATCTCATTTTGAGTTCCTTCCACTTCCTAAGAATCTTTGTACTCTCACGCAGCCTTTTAATGCCTTTGTGGCTCTGTCTGTTGTAAAGAACCTGGTGGTGGCCCTCAGGGCCTGCCCAATGTCCATCAGCTCCTGATTATAATGTTGATCATCTACATCAGGTGCTGGCAATCTGCTGCTTGTGGGCCAAATCTAGCTTGCTGCCCGTTTAATAAAGTCTTATTGGAACACAACCAAATTCTTTCATTTACATACTGTCTAAAACTGTTTTTGGCTACAGTGACAGAGTTGAGTATTTGTAAAAAAGTCTGTACGGCATCCGGAGCTGAAAATATTTACTATTTGACCCTTTCCAGAAAAAGTTTGTTAACTCCTATTCTGTATATAACTAAAGACTGAATGCAAGCTAATGACTATCTTAGCTGGGAAGCCAAATTATAAAATTCATGGATAATTGTTTGTCCTTCTATAGTCAAGGCTAACCATTTAGGTATCATAGACCTCGTGGAGCCTCCGACACCCACAAACAAATAGAAAAATAAACTAAATTTCCCCAGCTTTTTACACACCAAGCTCACGTACTTTCCTCAAATCAAATTTCTGCTTGAAGTTGCTGGTTTGGGCTACACTGAGAGATGCTTATCCCTCATAATAGAAGACATACACGGTTCTAATTGATGAATTCTTTCTTGCTATGGAGTATCATCTTGCCCTTTACTCTGACAACTGAATGCTTCAGACTCCCTGTTTAGATACCTTCAATCCCCTAGTTGTCCTTGTTTTGACTTTAAAATTTACCAGTGTGAAATTCTCTTTTATATAAAGTTATATGTACTCAACAGCCATTAGCTCTGTGCACTATGGTGCCTTCAATTCTTTGCACGTGTGCCCTGAATTTTCACCCATTCCATGTCTGCCTAGGAACCACTCAGCAAGTTGAGTTTTACAGCATCTATTATTTAGTTAAACATGCCAAAAAGATTATCTTAATCACCTTCCTAAAAGACTAAATACAAATCATGTTTTTGTTTTAAGTCAATGACATTTCAAACACAGGCCTTACTTCTAGCTCCAGCAAGCTCATTACCAACTTCCTCTAATGCCACATGGTGAATAGTTCTGGCAATTTGGGCAAAGAGAGAAAACCAGCATCAGGAGAGTTACGGATGTGTTTGATTCCAGGCAGATGCAAGGAGAGGCAAAGAAGGTGAGTGCTGCAGCCGACTGACCCAGAACTGAGACCACAGGAAACAGACACAAAGTCCAGGCAGAGAGCATTTCTGCCTGGACCTTGGCTAGTCACCGCTGGGAGACTTCTCTTCTTCACCGCTTTTTACTGTCAGGTAATAGATGCGGTTGGCCTCTGGGTAGGTGACTTTGCTGAGTGGGAGCTTGTAGATGGCGGGGCTGTTGGTTGTCAGGAGCAGGAAGGTGAGGGTGGAGAGGCAGAAGGCCCAGGTGCCTGGTGGCACACCAACCTGGAAGCAAAAGCGTTGGGGGCTGAAAGTGTTCCTAGGCTTTGGGGATCCTGGGGAGAAGGATGTGGCAGGGGTTGAGGATGGGAATCCTTCTCTAGTGATGGCATTGATGTCTAGACTCAATGTCAGAGCAGTTGGTCTAGAGATTTGAAGTGCTGTCATCTTTGGACACAATTAGAGTCTTTTAATGATGGTTCTGAAAATTGGCCTAGCAATGGATGAACTCCCACATCCATCCAAACACAAGTACTCTATATGTCCATCGATGTTCTCCACTGCTGGTTGCATCTCTCTCTCTCTCTTTCTCTCTCTGTCTCTGTCTGTCTCTGTCTCTCTCTGCCTCTCTCTCTCTTTCTCAAACACACACAC
>NW_011888784.1:6584587-6599133 GCF_000151845.1 Pteropus vampyrus
CATAGACCATCTCACTAGACCTTTCCAACAATCTTTTTAGACTTCACAACCTTAATAATTGTGCAACGACTTCTCCTCTGCTAGACCATGTCTCTAAGAGGATTTGGTCGCCACTGTGTCTTCCGCGGGCCTGGCACTTAGTGGTGCCCTACCGATAGTTATCAAATGAGGACTCATTGGGAGCAAGAATGCTGCCACTACTAGCACATGAGGAAATGTATGTGTGATTTTCTCGTAAATTTCCAATGCCGTGTAAATATAACAACAGTAATAGTTTTTGTGACTCCATCCGACAGAAGAGAAAGCTCAAGTCCCCCAGGTGTTAAAGATCCAAGGCACTGGTCCTTCTATCCCTGATGCTCAGAACTGATTAGCGGTCACCATGAACTTCATGTCATCAAGGGCAGCGGGGAGGAAGGAATAGCAGAGTGACTTGATTGTCAGCTTTCCCCAGTACCCACCGCAGACAAGGGCCAGCAGGTGCGTCTGCCAGGTAAGGGCATAGAACATGCCGCCGATGGCGATGCAGGAGAGGACGCAGTTGTAGCTCCAGAGGCCTGTGTAGATCATCTTGAAGGGCGTGGCCACTGTCAGGGCTGTGGGACAAGGTGTGGTGCTTTTGGCTGGTTCTGGGTCACAGCACAAAGGCCACCTCGTGGCCGGTGCTGGGACTCAGGGTGGCCTTACTCTGGCTGTTTCCCCCATGGCCTGTCCTTACCCATCCAAGGAGCCTCTACAAATGGTGTCTGGTCTCAGGAAACCAACAATGGAAAGAGGGAGTGGTTTCTGAGCTGTTTTCCAAAGATTTCTCACAGAAGTGCTTCCAGGGTGAGGGGAGGCCGTGGTGCTGGGCCTTCAGACTCTCCCCGCTCCTTGAGCTGGAGCGGCTGCATTTTTAGCAAATAAGGTTTCAACTGAAGATGTTCTGCTTCAAATAGGTTGAGAGGAAAGTATGTAGCTACACGGAGATAGTGAAATGATACAACAGATGGGGTAGGAAGTGGACAGTAGGTGAATTTATGAATGCCTCTTGTGCTACTTTTAATTTTGTAATTTTCTGATGTTTGAAGTTGTTCCCAAATAAGTCTTATTAAAGTTCTGCTTCCAAGACATTTTTGAAAAATGTTGGAATAAGTCAACAGGCTCCTATTCCCAATGACTCCAACCCTAATTTCTGACTCTATGTCCACCTATACATAGGTAAATGCGTTTGCATACATAGACATATATGTAGAAATATCAAATCAGATTTGTCAAATGGCAATCCAATTTTTGAGGAATTTTTTTTTTTTTTTTTTAGCTAACTCTAATTTTCCTTTTAGCTATCAAAGTGTTGGGTCGCTTATGCCCCTGCCTGCTCTGCTACTGCTCCCACCCCTTTCTTCCCCTCCTCAGTCCCAGGGACTCAGTTTGCAGGCCAATCAGTCTTCATTCCCTTTGCCTCTCTCCACATGTCCTCTTCCTACAATCTGCTCTCTTTCGAGATCCAAGAAAGGGAAAAGTAAGTCTCTACCCCTGAAAGTGTTTAAAAACTCCAGTGAAGACAGTAAGTCTAGGATGTTTTCCGTGTGTGGGGGAGGCTGACCTCAGGAAAATTATCGCTGCCCAGAGGGGCCCTGTCTTACCTGCTAGCATCCCCACGACTGAGCCAATGGCCGCATGCAAGCACATGAGTGGTGAGCAGACGAACAGAGCCACCAGGAACATGCCACCTGTCCAGGGATTGTCACAGCCGTACACCTGGCCGACCCCGGTGGGGATGGCTTGTAGCAGCTGCAAAGTCAACAGAGTCTAGATCACCGGAGTGTGTACTGATAACGCAAAGACCTCGGGGCCAGGACTGAGCTATTCCAGGGGATGGTGGATGGGTAATGGGGTGGAACAGGAGGATGGCTGTGCCCTCTAGCCTGTGAGAGAAGATGGGAGGGCAGGAGCTGGAACAAATAGCTCCTCACTCCATCTCCTCGCAGGCATCTGAGCATCCCTCAGGCAATGCCAAGCAGAGCCCTCCAACACCGGGGTCAGGCAGGGTGCTTATGAGGGTCACATGGCTTCTGCTTTGAGGGGACCGGACTGCCATTGGGAGTATCAGGACACTAGGGGATTCTTCTAAACCTTCTTAAATCCTACAAATATTCTAGGAATATTGGAACTATTCTAGGCCATTGTGATGGATGATTAGACAGAAGGTCATCTAGCTCACTGGTGGCCAAACCGAGGCTATAGCCTCTGAGCTTGACCCTAGTTTGTTGGTGGCTGCTGCAGACTAGTGCTACCTGGGGGACTGGGGCCCAGGAAGGAGGAGGAAGCACTTTTCTTGCTGTCAAGGAGCACTTAGCATTGAAGGAAGGTAACGTGTAGAACAGCTGGAGAAAAGCCGGAAACCCAACCATCCCTGTTAGAATTGGAGATGATTAATTGGCAGTGACATCAGATGGCCTTTTTTTTTTTTTTTTTTTTTTTGTGGCTCAAACTGAATCATCTACATTTTGAGGTTATCCTTTGAGGGTGAAAAGGAAAGGGGGGATTGGCAAGGTAGGAGGAGCACTGGCCTGAGGGGTCGAGGGCTCCAGCTTTCAGAGGGGCTTTGCATACGGTCCTTGTGTGACCATGAAGAGGCTGCCTTTAGCAGATAATCTTTCAGCTTTAAAGTTCTGCAAGCTCTTTTCCCTACCAGATCATATGACTGCTTTGTGGATAGGGATCCACTATGGCTGGGTACCAAATAGGTGCTTAATAACTATGTATTGATTAGCTCAGTGGTTTTTAAACTTTGTTTATGTTGGAATCACCTAATGACCTTCAAAATATATATATATATATATTGATGCCTGGCTCCTCCCCAGACATTCTGGGAGAACGTGACTGGTGCCCCAAGGGATTCTAATGTACGACAGTTTGGGGACCAATACATTAGTTACAGATAATCTACTATAGATGTTGAGTTAATCACCTTTCTCCCTTTGATAAAATTTTGTGCTTTTGAACTTGGTTAAATTCTGAAGTTAGTCTAATTTCTTTGTTTGAGAAGTCCCAAGCACTGTTTGGGTCAGAGCCTATAGACTGACAGGTTGGGGGCTCGGTCTTATTTAAAGGAACCCTGAAAACACTTTGTACGAGTCCAGCGAACTCAACTTCAGTGTGGGGAACAGGCTGGAAATCTACTCAGTGACTCTTCCACGACTTCCCAAGGTCTGAAGAACACAGGATGCTGAGGGGAATCCAGCTCCCACCTTCTCATCTGGGAACACAGGTTTTAAGGCCACACAGTGAAGAATGAGAGGAATGAGGGACAAGCTGCCTTGGAATGGAGCCTGGGTTTGGAATGAAGCTTCCTCCACAGGGGCCCGTATTTTAGCCTGGTGAACTGGGGCTTGGAGGGGCTCGCCCTCCCCTCCGCTCTGCTGTCTGGGGCACAGCTGACACCCCGGAGTGTGAAGGGCAGTCAGGTGTGTGGTGGAAATTTACTGAGCACCAGCCTCCTCATATGCCTGATCCTCAAGTAACGGGCAACGTGCCGGTTCAGCAAAAAGGAAGCTGCTCCCCTCATTGTTTTACAGAGAAAGAGAGAAACGGCACTGATTCTTCAGAACTCAGATCTGGATGTTTGTCAGAGTGGTGATGTCGGGGAAGTTCAGAGGGTGAGCCTGGGCCTCCAGGGATGCAGATTGGGGTCCTGCCACTTACTGACTGTTGATTTTGCAGACGAGCCAGAGGCACCTCTTCTCTGTGGCTCTCTCCGCTCTATTCCCCTCAGCCCTGGACTGGACAGCCTCACAGTGAAGGCTGGGTGGGGTCCTTTCTCTCTGGCAATGCTGCATGTCACTGCGGCTGTCACTCGGACCATGCCTCTTGGGTAGGGCTCAGGGACAGTGGGTCTGTGCCCCAAAGGCAGTGTGCTTATTTGCCAGATGGCTGATCATTGCAGATTCTGTCAACGTTAGTTTTCTCCCTGCTCCTAACCCAGCCCTTTTCCATTTGAGAGGGTGGGCTTTCCCTTAAACGCAGGGTTCCGTCTTTTCTGTTTTCCTGGATTTTGACACTAACTCTACCTCTGATCCCACTGCAGCCCCAGCCCTAGACAAAACTTTAAAAAGACAAAAACTTAAAAAAAAGTTTGCACTGTTGGCAGCAGTGTTTGCAGTCAGGGCAGGAGCCTTTCTTTTTCTGACAGGGTTAGGTTTACTGTGTGCCTGTCCCTGGAGGACCTGAGCTGTCCACTCTGCCCCAGAGTGGCAGAGCTGAACACCCAGCAGCGGGGCCGTACCAAGCTGTAAGCACATCTAGACTACGGGCATGGCTGGGGAGAGAGGGATCGGAAATCAGATTGCATGAACATTTGAGGATGTAGGTTATGTTTTCAAATATTCAAAAGGTGATCATGGAAATCATATTCTGAATTACTCTAAAAAGGAGAGCTAGAACCAATGGGTGAAAGATAATGGGAGAATTCTGAGGAATGTAGAGAATAATCCAACACGTAAAGGCACCTAATAACGGGGTGGACTGCACTGAGAAGCTGTGGGGTTTGCCTCACTGTGGTCTGTCCAGCTGAGGGTACAGGTCCTCATGGACTACGGGGGTGGGGGGTCAAAGCGCGGGCTCTGTGTCAGGCCACCTGGGTTTTAAGCTCAGGCATTAGCTGCAGTTTGACATGGGGCAAGTAACCTTCTCTCTGCCTTAGATTTCTCATCTGTAAAATGGAGATAATGATAGTACTTACAATATGCAGTAATTACGAGGGTTAAATGAGTTAATAAAGGCTTGGAACAGCATCTGATACATAATAAACTTACTTTAGTGTTAGATGTTAGCCATCTCTAGGTTCATTAACAAGGCCCAAATCTTACAATTCTATATATTTCATCTTATGTTAGATTTCTATTATATCCTTTTATCTCTGATGTCGAGAGATCAGTAAAATAAATGAATATGTACATCTGCGATAGTAGGATATAAAGCAGCGTTTCTCAACTTTGGCATTATTGACATTTTGGACTGGACAATTCTTTGTCATGGGGAGGGGGTGCCCTGTGCATTGTAGGATGTTTAGCAGCATCCCTGGCATCTACACCTCAGTAACACCCATACACCCCAGTCCTGACAATTAAAAAATGTCTGCAGATGCTGTCTACTGTCCCCAGGAGGGTAAAATCATCCGTGTTTGAAAACCATTGATGTGGAAAGCACATAAAAATTCACTCTCATCTTCTATTGATAACATCTTTAAAATTCTAATTTTAAACTTTCATTTTAGCTTCTTGACCCTTCACCTTACTATCCATCTTACGTAATATTTCTTCCTCAATCCCATCATTCTATACTATCAACATAACGCTTATCTGTACTCTTGTTTATTATCTATTTTTTCTGTGTAGAGTGTAGGCTTCACGAAGGTAGGGGTGTTGTTGTCCCCATGTGTTCTCAGTGCCTGACAAAGTGCCGGCACAAAATAGGTCTTCAGTAAAGTTTTGTCGATAGAACATATGGAGGTGGCAGTGACCCTTTCCTGTCCTCTTCTCCCTTAAGACCCGTCATCTTATGGCGATGCACCCAGAGAAGCTGAGAGACTGGGTAATGCACAAACTAGTTAGAGAGAAGGTCTGCAGTGGAATCAGGGGGTTCCAACTCATCTGCCATTGGGTAACTTACCAAGGGCACTTCGATCTCCGTCCAGGTGATATTGGGCACTGAAGACACAGGCTGCACCAGTTTCGTGGGGAGGAAGAGGTTGTAGTGGCCTGTGGCTGCCAGGTACAGGGTCACCGCGATGTTGAAGGGCAGCGTGAAGACCGGGAGGTCCCACTTGCTGAGGATGGAATTCAAGGCACTAGAAAGAACTGGGCTGAAGATGGAAGAGACAAAGGGTTAATTACCGTGATCATTCTCAGGTCTCCACCATCTTAAAAGCTCTAGGCCACAGTACCATCTACTGTCCCCTCTCTTTGGCGCAGTCGTTCCTGGCTCTGTTGAACCCTAGTGGTCCATTGATCTGGGGTTGGGAATAAGGTGTTTAAGGTTGCACTTTGAGAAAAAAAAATTTTAATCGTTATAACTTGTTTTGAATAGAAACTTTATAAAATCATTTAAATATTTTCTTGTTTCTTAAACTTAGAAAATGAGACAAAATGTAATTCTTACAAAATATCATATATTGCCTTTGGAACACCAAGGTGTGCAGTGGCTACTATCCTGGGCTATGACTACACTTTGGATGTCTGACCTCTTAGGAGGAGGCTGCTGTGGCACACAGGTAACATGCAGGCTTGGATTCAGCTGAAGTACTTGGAGCTACTCTGGAAACCACCATGTGAAAATGGGACCTTGAGTTGTTTGTGTTCTCTCTCTTCTTGGTCTCTTCCTTGGGAAGAAGATAAATTCTGGAGCCAGATGGAGCTGGGTGCAAAGTCTCACCTACACTTACAGGTTGAGTGAGCAACATTAGGTAATTCATATTCCTCAGCTTGAGTTACCTCTGAAGGGACCAGACACCCTAGACACCTAACACTCTACAGTTGCAGGACCAAACGTGAAATCACATGATATAGTAGATTGGTCTATTTTTTATTAATGACCGCGAGTATCAACTGGGCATTTAAGATGGCCTAAAAAGCCTACCATGTATCCCTAGCAAATTAACCCTCCAACTTGCTGAGACAGCTATTTCACATTTTCTCCTTTCGCCTCAATCTTCACATCTGCTTCCCTTTAGTTTCAGCTAGCCACTTTGCTTTACTTCATTAAGAAAATAGAAATGCTTCATTTTCCCACCCGTAAGAGCTACATTCTGACTGCCCTGTTTCCACATCCTCTGCCCCTCTGCCTTTTTCACAGAGTGGAATTGTCCTTGCTCCTTTATCAGGCCAATTATTCTCCCTGTATGTTGGGAATCAACCCGCTTCAAAGACTTCACTCCTGCAATTCTCTCCTCTCTCTCCTATGGCTTCAATCTCTCCTTTTTCTCTGGATCACTCTCAAAGATATACAAACATACTCTAATACCTTCCACCTCTAAAAATCCTCCCCATTTAATCCAGTGTCTGCTCCAGCTATCGCTCCATTTCTCAGCTTCCCTTCACAGCCATACTCCTCGAAAGTATTGTCTGTCCTTGCTATCCGCAAGCTTTCTACTGACATTCTTTCCTAAACCCACTTTACTCGGGTTTCCGTTCTCCCCGGGCCTTGGAGATGGGTCTTGTCCAGTTCACCAATGACCTCTATCTTGCCAAATCCATGGTCAGTCCCTGCCCCCTGCATTTGCCTGATGGACCCTCCGGCTGGATTGAAATGCCTTCTGTCTGGGCTGCTGTGACTCTGCACATTCTTAGTTTTCTTTCTGCTCGTCCAGCTGCTCTCTCTCAACTCTCCTTTTTCTCTCTTCTGCCGGACATCTAAACATCAGAAGATCCTATAGCTCTGTCTTGGGTTTTCTCTCTCTCTTTTAAAAAATCTTTTCTTTCTGGGTGATATCTTTAGTCCCATGGACAAAAATATCTTCTATATGCTTCTGCCATCAAATTTTGACTATAAAATTAAGTTCCGGATTTGCATATCCACTTACCTACTCAACCGCTCTACTTGGAAGTCTAAAGTTTGACATGTCCAAATAGAACCCTCAATCTGCATCCTGTCTCCTGCCACTAATCTGTTTTTCCAAATCTTACCCATCGACTCAGGTGCTCAGGCAAATCATTGGAGTATCTGAGTCTTTTTTCCTTCTCCAACCCCATACTTCACAGCTTCTCAGGAAGTCCTGTCGCCTCTACCTTCCTTAAGATATACCCAAACCCAAGCACTTTGTACCACCTTCGTGGATGTCACCCTGTCCAAACCACGCTCATCCCTTGTGGGTTACTGAGCAGTCTCCTAACCGTGCCTCCAATATTGTCCACAAGGCAAGCAGAGTGCTTTCTTTAAATTTAAACCATATCCTGTTACTCTTCTGCTTAAAACCCGTTAATGGCTTGCCATGAAAATTATAATAAAAATTGAAAGGCTTACTGGATCTACAAGGAGTATGGGGCCTGACCCTCATCTACTTCTGCCTTCACCTGCTGCCACCTCTCCTCCTTCAGGGTTTCAACCCCACTAGTCTTGTTTCTTGAACACATTATACTTCTCCAGGTGGAGGTCTTAGCATGTGCCATTGCTTCTGCCTGCAGCATCCTTCACCTAGATCTTCAGATGGCAGGTGCCTTCTTATCATTTAGGTCAAACGTCCCTTCTGCAATATGGCCTCTCTGACCACCCACTTCCAGAATCACTCTCCATCCCATTTGCCCCATTTTGCTTTCCTCAAAGTACTTACCACATCTCGACATGATCTTTTTAATTAACTAATTCATGAGTTTATTTCTAACTTTGCCAAGAAGAATGTCAGCTCTAAGAAGACAGAGATCTCTCTTGTTCACAGTGCTCCCTAGCATCTAGAATGCTCCCTGCACCTAGCAGGCACTTGGCAAATATTCGTTTGTTGGATAAACCTGGAAAATGACACTACTAACACCTACTACGTGGATTGGATTTCAAGGACAACGTGAGATCAGTGAACAACTGGAGTCGTAGCACAGAGCCCAGTCCAGAGTAGGGCACTCAGTGGTGATCAGTCTTTAAAATTGGGCAGTGGGGGTAGGAGTGGGGCACTGGAGACAAACTGCTACCCAGTGCAGAATGTGGCTGAGGAGCTGTGCCAGGGGCTTAATCTGTGTAGTTATAAACCAAATGTATGCAAATGAAGGCAAGTCCTCCTACTCCTTACACGGGGCCTGTGGGGGACATTAAGGAAATCCCCACGGAATGACTGCTTTAACTGTTTGTCCTGATAAATTAAGAAAGAAAGAGACCCTAAGAAGAAACATAAATTGCCCAGAATGCTTAATGTCGTAATTTATTTGCAAGCACTACTAAAAAGTAATGGAACAGTACTTAAACTAAATTAAACTAACTGCTTTTGGTAATGCCAGACTTTGAAACCAAAGAAAGACATTTACTTCTTAGAGATGTTAAAAATCAGTCAGCATGTCTGAGAAGAGGTGAGTACAGGGGTTGGGGGACATGGGTTCACCTCAGACTGTGTGACAGCAGGCATGTGACAGACACCCCCAGGAGCTACAGACCCACTGCACGTTCAGGTGAACCAAGGCTCCCATGAGTGAAGGGCCAAAGACACCCCGTGCTAAGTTAATGTTTGTTAATATCCTTCTGTCTTGCTTTTTTATTCCTTCGGCAAAATGAGGTCATTACACAAGATCTCAACTGATGGTTCTCTTCTCATGCTTTAGATATAGATGTTCTGTTCAAACAAAGTTCTCTGCCTCTATTGCAGTGAGTTTTCAGCTTTTGGTCTTGGTTGGGCCACAGGAGAGATGATTCTCATATAGCCTGGAGCTTAATAGTGCAGGCTCTGGGTTCACAATGAGGGCATCAATAGCTTTTACAGAGTATGACCTGGGGACAAGTTACTAACCTCTGCAAGCCTTGGTCTTCCCTTCTGAAAACTGGGGACAATAATAGCCCTACTTTGCTTAGCACTGTGCATATAGGAAATACTCAATAAATGTTAGCCTTTATTATGAAATCTATTGTTCAAGAAAGAATAAAAACCACATGTGCTGCTTTGCTGCTTTACAGGGTCTCTGTCATTCCAAATTAAAAAATGATCCTCTTGGGTTGCAAGTGAACTCATGGACTTTCACAGTGTCTTTCAAGACAAACCAGTCTGACTATGAAGACACCGGGCCCCATAACTGTGCATGTCCCCACTGGTGTAAGACACGATTGTCTCGGGGCCTTGTGGATCTGTGAGCAGAAAGAATGAGGCGCCTTACCAGGCCATGGCTGTGAAGGTCACAGGCAACAGAAGCCACCAGTAGTAGTCTGACTTGTTGGAGAACACGGTCATCAGTAGTCCTACCAGCATCCCATTGTACCCGTGCAGTCCCGAAGCGATGGCGGACCTGGGTGAAACACAGTTGATCTGCATTTGAATTTCGTGGTCTCTCCTTCCTGGTACTCACAGGAAAAAAGTCAGTTTGTTTAATGAATGTTGTGCAATGACATAGCTGCCAGCAACTTTGTAGATCATACACACACATACGTGCACAGGTGCATGTGCAACACATTGATTACTTTTGCTGATCTAGAATTAAATTCTGCACTTTTGTCTTCTCTGTATCTAAGCTCTCCTCTGCTTCTCAGGGGAGTTTCAGACTGCTACGTAGAGGAAAATCTGAGGTGTGACATTGGGAAGTTGTGCGTGTGTGTGTGTGTGTGCGCGCGCACACGCGTGTGTGGTGTGTGAAAGAGAGAGAGATGGGGGCGGGGGGCAGGGGAGAGGCCAGGACAATATGGGGCAGAAGGAACCAGGCTTCAAGGGAGACCATTGGAGTTCAGAATCCCCTTGGGACTACAGTATCTATCTGAGGAGCAAAACCCCCTATTTTGGGAAAATCATTATTTTAAGGTATGTTTGCATTTTTTCTACATTTTCCCATTTGTGTTTGGTTAGAATTTAGTAATTTTTTTTTGTTTCAATACCAGCTGCTTCAGGCAATCTGAGCAAAGCTGGTTGGCCCATGCTGATGAGGTCCTGCAGCCCCAGCGGTTGGGTGTAGCTGGAGTAGGAGGCATAAAAATAAGGGAACCCGGGGGAGATAAAACTTGGGGGACACTTAAGGGTTGCTTCCACAGCCACCCTTCCCTGTGAAGTGTCCCCTCCCAGAACTCTTCTCTACCAAAACTTTGGTGGCTTCTGGAGTTGGTTTTCTAAAGGAAACCCATTGCCTTACATCCCTGCTCTGACCGCTGAACATGGAAAATTAGGTTCAACCCCAATGCCATGGAGATCTTTGTTAGGACCACATCCTTCAGGACACTGCGGCATCAGTGTCGCTGACTTTGAGTTACTTTCCATAAAGTACAATCTCCAGGCTAGTGAGGGTGGGGCAGTGGGCGTGGAATAAAGTGGGTGGTGGTTGGGGGCGGTGTGGGGGGAGGCGTTGAGGGGGAGGTTACGACCAGGATATGTGGCTGCGTCAGTGGTTCATCGCGGAGGGTGGTAAAGTCATGGCTCTTTGGAAGGACATTGTGTAGGGCGCTTAGAGCCTTGAGCCTGTGATGTAGAACATGGTATTGACCTATCAACAGTGAAGCTCAAATCTTGTCTAGGCACTGGAGTAGAATATGGAATATTTCCTTTGGACTTATTGTCTTAAATATGTTTAGAACATAGCCAGCGAGAGAAGCCTCGGAAAGTGATTAGAGAACCATCCAATATAGTAGTAATGGGGTGTGTTCCGTGGTTTCAGAGAGAAAGGAAGGGTCAGAATACACTGCAGCAATCAGAGGCGACTCCCTGGAAGAGGAGGGATTTGAAGAACTAGTACAATTAGGTAAGCAGAAGCAAAAATGCTCAATTGGTGAAGGGGAGGGTTTGGGTTTGTATCTGATGCATTAATCAGTATCTTTGGGAGGATTAAGAGGCATGCTTTGTGTCTCCCCTGGTAGAACTGATGTCTGTGAAGTGACTCTGAATGGCTTGGCAAGTTTATCAGTAGGTTATGGGCAGATGGAAAATCAGAAAATCAGACTATCAGAGCAGGAAGCGACTTGGGCTCTTTGAAGGTGAACCATGGATCTTACAGATGAAGAAAATGGGGTCGAGAGGGGAAGTGCTTGCCTCAGTTCAGAAAGCTAATGAGGCAGTGGGCAGGACAGGGTTCGCCCCAGGTGAGTTTTAGCAAACACTGATGAAGCAGTATGACAAAAGTTGATTCTGTCAGGGGGCCAATTCTATGGCAGCTGCTCATGAGATTATAGCTAAGTGGGAGCAGGAAATCGAGAACACACTGGTTGAGAGACACAAAATCTCAGCTAGAGTCCAATTTTCATCTCCACCCCCCACCCCAGATCTACACCCAAAAGAATTTAGCTTCTCATCCATCTGACCTCTAATGACCTCCCAGACAGCAAGAAGCAGAGTGGTCCCTCAAGGCCACCTTAGAGGTGCATGAGCAGTTTTTCATGGAGGCAAGCTGACCCGTGCATTTGCCTCGGTGGAATCTGGAATGTCAGGTGGACCTGGAGGAAATGTGATGCTGGTTCTTACACAACCAACTCTGATTAGCCCTGTTGCTCTCGGTTCACCATGGTGCCACTGGCCATGCTGCCCGCCCTGTCCATGAGACGGAAAGAGCACTGACCGTCAGCTTAGAAGACGCAGGCCATGTTCCAAGCTCAAGCTCTCCCCCCTTGCCACTGGCTGTGGCATCTTATGTGACTGATTTACCCTCCTGGTCTCGCTTCTCTCATGTGCAAAATGCGGACCCTCTTACCTTCACTGTCTGCCGTGTGAGGTGGTGGTAAGAATCACAAAATAAATGTTTACCTTTACTACATATGGATTACTTTAATGTTTTTTGTTCTATTATTTTAATTTTTTAAAATGCCGTTGACAATTAGTTTATGATCCATAAATGGGTTGGTGCCTCCAAAGTTGAAAAAAACATCAAGAATATGGGCATCTCCAAACTTCTTTGACCTTCAGAAGCACCCAGGAGGATCTTATTTAAAACATGACCTCCTACATCCACTGAATCAGAATATCTCTGTGGGAGGAGAAGGGGGAAGGCTAAGAAGTTAGTTCTTTTAATCATCACCCCAGGTGATTGAGTCTGGCCACCAAAAAGTTTGAGAATTGTTGGAATAACATATGGCAAAGTCGGAGGAAATGGTCTAGTTCTGTAAAATGCTGGTTATTGTTAGCAGACTTTGCAGCCACCAGTGCGCCAGCTCCAGCAGAACCGGCCCTCTGCCAGGCCTGCCTCCATGCCTCCCGGGGCTCGTGTTTGTTCCCCCTTCTTCATGCTGGCTCAGCACTGCCCTCCCCTCCTCTCACCTCTCTCTTCTCTCCCATATGCAATGTTTCTAGCTCAAAGCCTGCCTCCGGCATCTTCCCAACACTTAGTGATGTCCATCTTCTATGACCTCTCTATTACATACAGTCTTGTATTATTCTGAGACATTTCTTGCCTGTCAGCTTTATCCCTCTCAACTAGATTGAAAGCTCCATGAAGGAAGAACTGCTTAAGTGGTCCCCTGCACCTGCCTCAGAGGCAGTGATTCTAGAAAGCTCTACAGTCAAATGGAGCCTGGTGCTTTCATTTGCTGTGAGCATAGGAGTGGTTTAATTTTGTAAGGACCTTCACTGACTCGTTCAAAGTCGATACTTAGAAGACCTTGGGTTAGCTGATCGCTCAAGTAAACGTTTCTCCACCTGTCTGCTCCAAGACCTAGGATCAACACAGAGAAGGACCCACCTGTCTTGGCTCAAGATGAGGGCAGTTAAGGTAGAGACCACTGTTCCCAGGCCCCCAGCAATTGTCCACCAGGGATTCTGGATCAGAAGCCCTATGAGGATGATGATCCCGCTGAGAGGGTTGTTGACAAACATCACCTGAGCAGTCCCCCTCAGGACCCAGTCTATGAACTGGAGGGCCAATGGCTTATCTGAAAGAGACGGGCAGAGCCATTAGCAGGGTCCAACCTATGCTTCCTTGCAGGACTACTGGTTGGCGTGGCAACCAAGACAGACAAGGATGCATGAGCCAGGATATTTCCCCTCATTTAGCCTGGCACCCAGCCCATCTCTGAGTGGCCTGGCAGTCAGTCTATAGTGGGTGTTAGTTTTTGCCTTACAGAATGAGGCACCGAGCTGAGGCCAATTTAACACCATTCCAGCCATTGGCTTGGTTGGCGAGGAGGCCCCAGGAGCATTCCAAGGGAAATTTCTTGGTCCAAGGGAAGGGGTGGAGAGGGAAGGAAACTCCTTTTGTGTAGTGCTGTATGACTCAGTTGAGGCTGGTGTCTCAGCAGCAAAGAAAGCAGTCTGGAGAAAGGAAGCTGGGAAAGAAATGATTTTAGCCTAGCTGTGAAAATCAGTATTGAGTCAGGCCTGGAGGAAGCCAGGTTTAGAGAAGAGGGGACATGCATTCTGCCTCATTCTCTGGTTTGGTTTCCTGCACAGCCTGTACAAGTGGGGGAAAGCTGTGGGGAGGAGAAGGTTAGGGGGTGTTTGTTGGAACATTTAGTTTCGGGAAATGAGGAGAAGGAAGATGTTAAAAGGAAAGAACTCTCGACCATTGGAGAGGATGTTGCCAATATTTCTTGGCACATAATAAATGGTTATGGAAAAGTGAAGGAATGACTGTTTGGGAAATGGCTTATGTGTTGCTAAGTGGTTGTCCTACATCTAGTCCATGTAGGAGTGAAGAATTTCCAAAGAACTAAAATTAGTAAAATGCATTTAATTCTCAAGCCACGGGAATTTCAGGTTAGTAGGGTATGTTATGCCCACCCCAAAGTCAACTCGGAGCTGGAGCACCCCCACTGTGGGAACCCTCACCATGAGTGAGTGCAGAGGCGGCTTCCCCAGGAGGCTGTCTCCCAGGCCTGACCCAGCCACTTCCTCCCGGGGCATCCGCCTACCTTTCAGCCAGTTCCTGTACTCCTTCATCTCGCCCGTGAGGAAGCCCACTGCTCGGAGGAGG
>NW_011888784.1:6600374-6606782 GCF_000151845.1 Pteropus vampyrus
TTACTTTTTAAAAATGTGGTTAATAGAAATTTAAATTTACATATGTGGTTCACATTACATTTCTATTGTACATTGATGGTCTACGGATTTCTCCAAACTTTTCCCTGCATCGAAACTTAAATATCTTAAGAATATCAGTGAAAATGGTGGAGTAAGACCTCCACAAATTCTCTCCTCCATAACGGCAATGAGAACACTGGATAAAATTGTGCTTGAGGTGGTCATTAACAGTGGGGAGAAGCAATAGGCTAATCAAAAAGCTTAGAAGGAAAAAATTGGGAATGAGATGTCCAAAGGGCATTTTTTAAAACTGATACATAGTCCTGTGAATCATGCTCAAGAAAGAACCGAGAAGCCCCTGAACTCTCACCTGGCTGAGTGTGTCTCTGTGCAAGCAGGAAGTAAAGGCTAAGGTAGCTTAAAACTGCCTGGGTGAGGGTATAAGATATTTCCCAACTTGCACACAGATCCCTTCAGTGAAGACTGGGAGGCTTATCGATTCCAGGCATCTGAGAAAATCTTTGTCCAGTCATTAGCTGACCACTAGGTTAATTAAGTAGAGACAGCAGTGGCTATAAATGACGAAGAATACAGACTTTCCAGAATTAATTCAGAAAAGCTATTAGACAAATGAAGCAGCCAGCAATTGACTTGTCTTGAAATTTTACGATTCTTTCTTCTGACTGCTCCAATTTGCTATTGAGCTTCTCTAACTTTTCGTTTCTATTATTATACTTTTCAACATCCTGGGAGGGACATTCCTCACCTTTTCTTCAAGCATTTCCAGGAGGGGCAGGGCTGGGTGTGTATCCTGGGAGCTGGAAGGCCAGCTAGGGCTGGTAAACTCTGACTCATAGAGTTTGTATCTGCTGGAGAGAGGCTCTGCCAGGAGCGGGCTGCTGTGAGTGTCAGACATCTCCAGGTGAAGGCTACTCATCGATCTTGCAACTGGTGGAAAAAGAGGGGGAGAAGAGGTGAGTCAGAATTGGGCCCAGAGGGACCTGGCTGAGGCTGGATAGAGGTGTCAGGAGGCATGAGGTCTGTCCTGACACACATGGGACCTACTGTTCAGTAGCTCGTGCTGCCAGAAGGACCTGGGGCCATTCCTCCACCCGTGTATGCTTTAACTTTCAAACTCCTCCCATTCTTCCAAGTACAGAAAAACGTCCATTTTCGTTGTGAAGGTTTTCCTGACCACCCACTTGGGCTCGATGTCGCTCTTTTATTTCCGATCACTGAAATATATTTCTCCCCCTTTCTTATCGTCCATATTGTGGTAGTTAACTGTCCATATATTATTCCCCTTGATATGTACACATAGAACTGGGTTTTCCAACTGAGTGGGGATTTAAGAGAAACTTGTTTTCTTAATTTCTACGGAGCCCATGTTGCTTACAGTTATTGACTTCCAGTCTCCCTTCTCCCGCTTCTGCCCTCAGTGCTCTTTCCAGCTCCTCCTTTTTCCTCCCCCAGGAATGGTAAGAAGCTCTGGCATAATCTACTGGAAGCCGTGTGCACCAGGCTGGGCATCCTTCCCACTCTGTGTGGGACCTCTCTTCCCTTAACTACTAGGGCCAGGGTTTACGCCATGACTTGCTTTTAGAAGAACTTCTGTCCAAGATCTTCAGTTTCCTGGTTTACTCTGGCTGCCCCATGGCAGTGCTGTACTTTTCTCCTTCCCATTCAGTCATCTTAACTGTTCTTCTTCTTTGGCATCCTCTGGCTCAGTTATTTACTTTATTGTTTCTTCGAGAGGTTGGTTTTGGACCTGCCCACAGTATGATCTAGAGATCCCCCATTGCTCCACGCCGACTCCCTAAGTTGCAGGACAGTGACTGCAGATCTCTAGTGTGGGTGCTGGCATTCCTTATACTTACCACGGCAGCCATTGCTAAAGGCCTGCATCATTCAAAGGGGATGATGTCCTCTTTCTATACCTGCATTAGTACCATTTCCGCGGGCTATTTCCTCTTCTACTCTGAATGAGAACAATTCGTTAGTCACTGTTGCTTCTAGACCACCATGCACCTTGCTTGTGCAGAAACCCGTCTTCTTTGAGGTTTACACCACCCCTCTGACTGCTTGCTGCCATGTTACTGACTTTCTGGTCACCCTCTCATTCAGCGAAGACTTTATGGGTTCCGAACAGTCATCTTCATCTCCACTCCAGTAATTTCCAGCAACTTCAATGTCCAGGCATTGGCACTGACCTCCCTGACATTAACTCATTATTCTGTTCTCTGACTTGGCAGATCCTTGTCTTCTTCATCTCCAGTGACGCGCTCCACCTCCTCTTTTCAGCCGCCGATTTTCATAATCACCACATGGAACTGACATCATAAAAACTGTGAAATCTCAAAAGCTTGATTCTCCTCTGGTCACCACCTCCTGGACTTCCAGCTCTCCTGCTCAAGTGTGTCCTCTGACATGGCCCTTTCACCTCTGGGATTCCTCCAATCCTTTACCTTTACCAGCCCCCATCTCTCCTTCCCTCCTTAACCAACTTAAATACCATAACTTTCCTTCTTTCAACACCCTTGCTCCTCGCTCTCTGCATCTCTTATTATTGTGTGGTGAAATCTCAGCCAGGTTAACCCAACCCACCATCTTTTCCATGCTTTCGTCAAGGAACCGGACATTGCTGGAGAAATATTGCATAACTGGGTGGGCTACTTTCACTTTAAATTTATGCTTGCCATCCTCAAACAAACTCTTGGCATGTATCTTTCTCTCTTTTGCCACTCCAGTCTGTTTTTCACTACTACTGCCCTTCCTGTAAAACCTCCATGCTGGCAAATCTAAACATGCTTCAGCCCTCAGCTCACTAGACCGCTCAGTGGTATTCCATGGACTTGACCACTCCTTTGGATGCTTTCTCCTCTCTTCAGCTGTTACACTTGGTCCTCTCTCCGGCTGCTCCTTTACACTCTCCTTGGTTGGCTTTTCCTGCAAATATGGGTGTTTCGCAGAACTTTGTTCTGGGCTGTTTTTTCTTCACTTGTGCTCCTACCCAGGTGAGCTTAGCTCTCGCCATGACTCGATCTTCCGCCTGTATCTAATATTCACAGCCCAGTTTTGAGCACTGGAATAACAGACTTAACGGTCTACTTTACACTTGCATCTAGATGTTCCGGAAGTAGCTTAAAGTTAGTCTACTGAAACAGCTCATAACGTCCCCTTCCCAAGTCCTGCCCTTTTCCCTCAAAGGCGCACATCCCAGGACAAGTCTTCGCCCCATTCCAAGCTGCTCCTTCAGAAATTTCAGGAGTCAAACTTAATATTCTCTTTCCCATTCTCCAAATCCAGTAATTCTATCTCTAAAATATACCTTTATATCTAATGTTACTAGTTAGCTGCCATCATCACCTGTTGCCACTTCTCCAGTAACTCCCAATTGGACAGCCCACTTCTCAGATTTCTCCTCTAAGCCATGCTCCATAGGGCAATCAGAGTTGTCATATTAACACTCAAATCCACTTATGTCAGTTCCCTGCTTAAATCCCTTCGATAGCTACAGATGGATAAATATGCCTTTAACACGGCGTGCAAGGCTCTGCATCAGCGAGCTCCCATTATGCTTTGGTTTGTCCTGTGTCTCTCTTGCCCCTTGTCTCTGGGCTCCACACGGGCCTCTTTTCAGTGCCTAGAAGGTGCTGAGTCATCTTCTACCTCAGGGCCTCTGCAAATGCTGGTCCATCTGCCTGGAAGGCCTCTCCCTCGCCCTTTACCTGGGTAACTCCTACTCTTCCTCTAGGCTTTGTCTCAATGATCGCTTGTCAGAGAAGCCTTCCCAGATCCACCCCCAAAAGTGCTCTCCTGTCCCATGCTCTCAGGGACCCAGTAGTTTTCCTGACAGCATTTTTTGCACTATGCAGTGATAAATTAATTTATATATTTATTTGCATAGTATCTATCCTCCGCTGGAACTTAAGATGCATGAGGACAGTGAATTTTGTTCTATTTACTGCTGTATTCTCAACTCCTAACATAGTGCCTGGCACATAGTAGGTGTTCAATAAATAAACAGTTAAATGAGGAAAGGAAGGAGAGAAGGAAGGAAAAAAGGAGGGAAGGGAAGATGGAAAGAATGGCAGAAAGCTGCAGGCAACTGCTAGAGTAGGAACACTTCTTTGGAGAGCTTAACAAATCACTTGGGTCTCTTGAGTCTTGAATGGTTTAAGAAGGGTGTGGGGCTGCCCACCAGCCCTGCATTTTGGAGTCAGGACTCTTGCCATGTCTAGCCCCTGTCCTAATTTGCAGGAGGAGATCACTTAAACAACTGACTTTTAGCATGAGTCTGAAAACATCACCCTGATGCTGCCATAATTCTGGAGGGAGGTCTTTTCTTCTATTCTGAACCTGCAGGTGGAGTTTCAGTGAGTTTTAGTCTGCGGGGAAAGGTTTAAGAGCAAAAGCCAACAAGCCTTAAAACCTGTCCCTTTCCAATGCTCTCTCTCTCCCTCTGGTGGCCAAGAGGTGATACAGCAACCTGACCCGTTGGTACAAGATTCCTTCCAAGCCATTCAGATGAAAAGTGAAGAGCAATTAGATATCTAGACACATGATCTGCGTAACACCACCTACCTGGATGAACTAGAAATGTTCTGGAAAGACCTTGTGTTAAATTCAGTGGCTGCGAAACCTATTAAAAGCCCAGTTGAAAAATACCTTTTTTCCAAATGTATTTCACTGAATGTAAGATGTTATCAACTATAAGATAATATTTTGTATATTATCAAGAAAGAAGAAAATGCTGCCAATCAAAATTGTAGGATACATCCTGACTTCAGAAATGTTAAAATCTAAAAGCAATTAAAAGCAATATACATTATATAATCAAGAAAAATGGTTTTTTGTATTTTTTTTTTTTTTTAGTAATGGGGCTCACACGTACAGGTGGGAGTTGAGCATGGGTATCTTTAGGAATTATTATATAATCATGAAAATTCAAACATTTTTATATTTCTTTTTATGAAAAATATGTGTATATATTATGAGTCTTTTAAGAACAGGGTCTGTTACCTTGTCGATTTTTGTATTTGCACAGAAGAAAGCCCGATACATAATAAGCCTTCAATATACATTTAATGTATTATAGAAAGAGTAAACGATTGCATGAGGGATGTATTCTCTGAAGTCATTTCTAAAATGGCAGTTTCTTTTCCACCATGCAGACAATATTCCCAGTTACAGACCGAGAAATCAAGGTGCAGGAGAGCAAAAAAGGCATTGTTTCTCACGTCGTTGTAACTCTCCACACTTTCTGAAGCAAGCTCTCCACCTTGTGATGGACCTAGGAAGCAGGGACCCAGAAAAACTGGTGGCTTGCTGCAGACTTGCAAGATTAAACCCAGTTCCTCTCCCTGGGCTCCTTCTGTTCCTCCAACTGCCTTGCGGGGTACAGCTGGGGAGTGCGGGGGAGGGGTGGCTGCCCTGAGCTGGAGTTCAGGCGCTCAGCCCAGTGTTCTATTTCATAAGCCTGCATAGCCTCGACAGGAACAACGTGATTGCATCTTCTCTGGGGAACACAACGTTCCTTTGCCATGGGAATGTTTATCCTGTTCAAACGGGGGAATTTTGGCTTTGGGGGTAGGGCTGAGACATGAAGCAAAAATGGCATTGTAAACAGAAGGTTGCTGTGTCTGGAAAGAGCACAGGCCGTGAAGCTCAGACGTCCAGCTTCACCCTCTTCTCTGCCACCAGGGGCGGCACAGGCCCCCGTTTCTCCCTTCTCATAGGGCACCGTAGGAAGGATTCTTAGGACAGTGAAATCGCTGACTTGGTTCTTGGCACATAGTCGGCGCTCAGTGATTTTTAGTTTCTCCTCTTTTGTGCTCCCCAAATGAAGGAAAAGATGGCCAGTGCCACCAGATGAAGTACAAGCTGGCTGGTCCCAAAAAGGACGCCTTTCAAAACTTTCCATACGGCGTCGGCCACTTGTTAGAAGTGGACGGCGAAATCCCAGCCCAAGCCACGTCCCGTCTAAAGGCGGCAGGCCTCAGAGTCCGTTCCCAGCTCAGCTCTGAGCCAGTCCATAAAACCTGCTTCCAAGAACACATAATTATCTGCTTGGCGTGTGCACGCTCTCCTTGGCTACCCACATCTCCACTTCTCCTCAGCAATGAGGACAGAAAGAGCTGTTTGGATCAGCCCCACATCTCTCCAAAAAGCCAGGCTTCAAATGTTCCGCAAGGGGGCGCCGGAAACAACCAGCTCCTCCATCCTTCTTGAAAAAATGCTTTGTTGAGTATCTACTGTGTGTCTTTGGCTACCCCAAAAGAAGCAGAACTGAGAGGTCCAGGCCCTGCCTGCAGATAGTGGCAGGGAGAGAGGAGTGGACAGACATCCAGTACAGAGTGGGTGTGCAATGGGCGGCTACTGGAGCACAGAGACCCTCCCTAAGCTCCC
>NW_011888784.1:6607482-6611148 GCF_000151845.1 Pteropus vampyrus
AGGAAAGGAGAGTTTCCAAAAAAATTTCTACAACCTAAGGACCGAAAGGGACATTCTTTGCCCTCTCTCAAATAATTAAGAAATCCAACTTTTGTGCCTGCTGACTGGGGTTCCATGACTCTTTGGGGCAGGATATTCTCTCTGTGAACAGCTCTGATTATAAGAAAGCCTTGGATCTATAGAAATTTACCCATGGCTGGTTCCAGTTCTGTCCAGCAGCACAACACCCATGGACTCCCTTCTCCCCATGAGAGCAGCTCAGAGAGTGATCTCAAGCCTTTCTTTCTCTTGGGCAGACCTCTCAACTTCCCTTCAGTTTGCTTCATCAGACGAAGCTCCCAGACTCTGCCGTCCTGCCACTGGATCACAGTGACAACAGGATCAAAGGCAGAGACATCACTCCGCAGGACGTTGTTGAGTTAGGCTGGGTCCCTGGGCCAGAGGCTCTGCTGACCTGTAAGCTGGGTGGACAGCTGCCGAAAGGGAGAGATCAGCTGTGCAGGGCTAAGTGGATGCTGGAATGGGGACAGAATAGGCCCATGGGCTGGTGGATCACACTCCAGGGAGGCCAGGGAGGGAATGAAGCCAGGAGAGGCCTGGTCATTAGACAGATAGGGCAAGGGAACAGAGGATGGGGGCCTGGCCGGCAGCTGGGCTAAAGTGAGAGGTGCCTTTTTCAGAGCTGGGTTGTGTAAGTGGTTGGTTGAGTGCTGTCTCTTATTAGAGGTGGTTCAGAGCTTTTCTTGGCAGCTCCAGCCAAGACTGATGTGGGCTGAGAGGAGTCTGACTCACTGGGGCCAGAGGGTCAGGCCGGGTGGGACGGGAGTCAGGAGGAAGCACCACCTCCCTTGTGCCATCTGCAGACCATTGGGTCAGAGACGGCTGGTGGCCAGCACGCCTGGGGCTGTGTCTTTCTGGGTTCTCCTGCAAGGCCAGCTGGGAATCTAACCAGGCCTGGCAGGGAGGCTCTGGCCCTCTGCTGAATGGCTTGGGAGCCTACTGGGGCGGATAGGGGTTGGGGGCCAGACTGCCTTTGATCTCCTTAGATATTAGCTTGTTTGGAAGGACCTTTGGAAGGGTATGGCATACCCTTCTCTGGTGACACTTTTAAAGTGGGATGAGCCTTCCATGTGCTGTATGCTGAGCCCCTGCCTCACCACCTCCCAACAACAGCAATAACTAATCCATCAGATCTTCCTTCCAGGGCTCTTTCTGGATCAGGGCATTTTCTCTCTCTGGGCCAGGCCGTCCCCTGTCCAGGTCAGTTCCCAGCCAGGTTCCCCCGCTTCAGGCTCCTCAGTCCCCCTCCAGCTCCCCACTGGTGATGGACAAATTATCTTAATACACTGCTTGGTCACACCACGGTTCAGAAAACTTCCAAGGTGTCCATATCTGAGTGGCTTGCTCCTGGAACTGGGCACAGTACCCTCGTGGGTGGCCCAGGCCCAGGCATGGTGACGCCTGGTGTTCTGGAATGCTAACTGTACCTGATGGAAAAGAATATACAATACTAGTTGTATATTTAAGCAAACAGGGCTTGTAAAAGAGTAGAGTGCAAATCTTTTCATTTTTCAAACAAAGATTCTTGGGATGACATTCTGAGTCTGTAGGCAGCTGCTTCAGCTGTGTCCCCACACCACCCGGGGCGATGTGTCCAGTCTCCCCATAAGTGAGAGCTACTTGGAGGGAAAGTTAAGCCACACTGGAGGTGTCTTTGCTCTTGGATGGTTCTGTCTTGGGGCTGCACTCCGTCTGTGCCTGAGCTGACTTCCGGCTTCTCTGGAGCGTGTGCCGCTGCTCTGGGCAGGCGGCCTCCACCGGCCCCATGGCTGCCTCGGGCTCAGTTTGGTTTCCATGTATGTTGTTCTCCATTATCTATCCTAATGCTGCCCACATGCCCAGATCTGTCATCACCAGGGTGCCCTCCTGACCACCCAGGGCACCCTTTGCCTTTGACCTGTGTCGTGGTTAGGATCTATTTTACGGTGCAGTAGTCACACACACAGGCACAAACACTTGTGTGTGCATACACCCTCCTACACACACTCACACACATGCACTCACGCACACATTTGTACATCCACACGTATGTACACATGCACTTTCGTGCACACACGCGATGGACTCTGCAAATTCTGCAGCTTTGAGGCTTCGTGCGCATAACATTTCATACTTTATAAGGCACTTTCCTTTCTATATCTGCATTTGTTTCCTCAAATGATCCCGTGACAAATAGAGAACCAGGGGGTGCTGTTCTTCTCGTTTCACAAGCCTGGAGAAGGGAGGCTACCCGGGGAGTTGACACGGGAGCTGGGACTGACACGGCCTCCTAATGCTCGGACTGGGGCTCTTTCCCCAACAGCTACAGGCTCGATTCCTCCCTGAGGATGTCGCTTCCCTTGCGCAGAGGCCAGGGGCTGGCGGGCGTTTGATTCGCCCTGGGGCCTCGCCTTAGTAGTTTAGGTTTCGATCTTTGGATCCAGTGTGTACAAACACAAGCCTCCTTTTGGGAATGGGACCATGGTGCAAAGCTGGGACTGCCTGTGTGTAACCTGGGCAGCATGGGTCCCCATCCTTCCTGCGGCAAGGGTGTAGTTCATGTGCACTTAACCCCGGAAGGACTTAGTGTGGCATGTCCTTTAGGCTCTTGAGCTACCTTCTTTTTTTTTTTTTTCCCAACAAAACCTTGATAATTTTTTTTTGCGTACAGATGTTTATTTTCTAAAAGCTATACCCTCATTAGAGTGGGGAGGTAGGGCTGTCCCTGGGCGGGTGTGGAAATCGGGACAGATCCCATCAGGCACTGTCCCTGGAGCCTCTTATTCAGGTAAAACTCTACCGAAGACCCTCTGCAGACAGAGCGGGGTGTTTGGAGGGGGTGAAGGGTGGTGTTGGTGGGGATGAGGGGAGGTAGTTAATGAGCTGGTGCTAAGTCTCAGGTCTTTCTTAAACACCAGTCCAAGGGCCATGGGGGCCAGGGTCTCCTCAGGCAGCAGCACCCCACACGCCCCACTCTGCACGCCTACAGATGGCCTTTCTCAGCGTGCCCTCACGTGCTCAGGAGCCATCACCGATACTGGCTTTCCCTAAGTCACCTAGTCTTAAAACTGACCTCACATAACCCGTTTTCTGCACATGGTGAACCTGAGCCACCCTTTCCCTGACTTGGTGGAGAACCGACGGGGCGAATAGGGGCAAAGTTGCCTCCAGAGCACCTTTCTCTGTCCCTTCAGCTGGGTGTAAACGGGAGAGCAGAGGTCCTCAGTCTTGACAGCACACGGTCTCTGTTATCCAGGGAGCTCTCAAAAATGCTGATGCCTGGGGTCCTCCTCCAGAGATTTTGACAAAGTGGTTTGGGATGCAACCTGGGCACTGAATTGTTTAAAGCTCCTCAGGTAAGGCTAACGTGTGGCCCAGACTGGGAAGTGCTGTCTAGATCCTTGCTTATTAATTCCTGCCATACCCATTTTTGTCCCTTGCAACTCAGGAGAGGGCTGAGGATCAGCTGCATTTCTAAATGCACGATCTCAGCATTTGGACAAGACCCCCTGGTGGTTCCTCTGCTCATTCAGGTCTGAGAAGCTCAAGTGGAGGGGTCTAACTGGGCAGTGTTGCTGCCGAGAAGTGGGCCGTGGGCACGCAGAGCTACAAGAAGGGAGAGGGGCA
>NW_011888784.1:6611198-6613929 GCF_000151845.1 Pteropus vampyrus
AAGTCACCTAGTCTTAAAACTGACCTCACATAACCCGTTTTCTGCACATGGTGAACCTGAGCCACCCTTTCCCTGACTTGGTGGAGAACCGACGGGGCGAATAGGGGCAAAGTTGCCTCCAGAGCACCTTTCTCTGTCCCTTCAGCTGGGTGTAAACGGGAGAGCAGAGGTCCTCAGTCTTGACAGCACACGGTCTCTGTTATCCAGGGAGCTCTCAAAAATGCTGATGCCTGGGGTCCTCCTCCAGAGATTTTGACAAAGTGGTTTGGGATGCAACCTGGGCACTGAATTGTTTAAAGCTCCTCAGGTAAGGCTAACGTGTGGCCCAGACTGGGAAGTGCTGTCTAGATCCTTGCTTATTAATTCCTGCCATACCCATTTTTGTCCCTTGCAACTCAGGAGAGGGCTGAGGATCAGCTGCATTTCTAAATGCACGATCTCAGCATTTGGACAAGACCCCCTGGTGGTTCCTCTGCTCATTCAGGTCTGAGAAGCTCAAGTGGAGGGGTCTAACTGGGCAGTGTTGCTGCCGAGAAGTGGGCCGTGGGCACGCAGAGCTACAAGAAGGGAGAGGGGCATGGCGGGAGAGGGTCTGGAAACAATCTTCATTCATTTCAGAACTTTTGCTTAGTGGTCAAAGCATTCGGTAAACAAGCGAGACTAGATTGAATTCAGGAAACAGCAAAACCAAAATGGAACAAAAGCTAGATTTATGACTTTAATTAAATATCGTTTACATCCTCTATCTCCAGATGAAAGGAGGTGGCAAACGCCCAGTCTTCTCCAGCATGTGTCTTGGTCTGTGGAGACTAAATCCCCGCTTCCCATGAGCCCTGCTCAGGGTCGTAGCAATGCCATGCTCCCAAGGAAGCTAGCTGTACGGCATGCATGATTTCAGAAATAAAAATGTACCATCTATGGCAAAGGAGGCTCATTCAGTTGAAATCTAAATTAAATGCTCACCTTTGCCTGGGAAGCTCATCCAAGACCATAAAGAGGAGACAGATGGGTGGTTGATTTGCCCAGCCCCAGGAGGACAGACACATGGACCCGTGGTGGAGTGAGTCAAAGTTAGGGAGCTTTGGTTATGGCGCCCTCATGCAGCCTTGCTATAAAGTTCAATGGGGAATGCTGGGTGGGGGTGGGGGAGGATGCAAGAATGGAGAGCGCTACCAAAAACCACCAGCAAAAAACCACCATCTAACGATAAGTTTGTACAATATCAGAGCAGAGAACGGAAAAAGCCCCACTGGGAGTAGAAAGGGACATTTTGTGGAAGCACTGAGGTGAGAAATATAGTTAGAACTGGCAGAAAAAAAGTGGAAGGGTTGAGGAATTATATAGATAAATATAAGGAAGAAAGAAAAAGGATATGGAGAAAAGTAGTAAAAGAGAAGAGAGAAAATAGTCATCGCACAGTAGGAGAAGCTGAGGTGCCAGCAGTAAGAACGTGCTGAGAGGGAAGCAAAGCCAGGTGACAAGGAGATGGAGTGGGGAGACAGACTGCAGCCATTGTCCTTACTCTGAAAAGGGGCAACAGGCTTCAAGCTGCTGGAGTCCCCGTGAGGCTTCCGCCTCCTTCCTGTGACGGATGGAGCAACAGCCTTCCCTGAGAAGAGGAACTGGGGTGCTTCTTTGTCATGTCCCTGTGTGTGCTCCTGGACTTAGAAATCATCTGGACTGAGAAACAGACAGCCCCTGGACCGGCCGTCACCAGAGTGAACCTGGCGTGGAGATGGAAACTTAAGCTCTGTGCCACCCTTTCTCCTCCCTCGCACCTAACCAGATTTACAAACTGATTTTTCTTCAGATTCCCCGAGAAGCCACTTGGGGTTGCGTCCATCGAGCATCAAAGAATGTATGCATTTTGGAAGTGGCTGAAGACGTTTGCCAAGATGCTTGTCCTCCCAGCCCTGTGGCCTGACCGAGGCAATGGGAGAGACAAGCTGGCTATATTTATACAGTCAAGACTCTGAAGAGATGAAATTTGTCTGGATATCACTGGAAAATAAATTAAGCTTGTTGCGAAATCGCCGAAGATGTGTTTTCTCGAGAGCATCTGAAATGAGGGTGAGTGTTGATGAGCAAACCCCTCTGGGACGACCACACTGCGTGGAATAAAATGAGCCTGGACCTGGGAATCCAGCCAAATCCCAGCTCTGCCATTTACCACGTGCCATACCAGGCACAGATTCCTCCTCATCTGTGAAGCAGGATGGTGATCACTACCTCATAAGGCCACATGCAGAGGGCCTAGCGGACAGCTCAGCATGCAGTGGGTGTCAACAAATGTCACTTTCTGCTTCTGTCCTGTCTTTTTTTTTTTTTCCCCACAAGCTCTGAAGGCTCCAACGATCAGAGTGGATTTTTATGATGTAAATATTTAAAAATGTTAATCTTCCTAAAACACCAATAATTCCATCTTCATAGCAAATCCTGTATTGGATATTGTTCATTAATTCAAAAGTACTTGTTGAGCACCTACTATGTGCCAGTCACTGGAGATTCAACAATGAGCAAGAAAAAGATCTTCTTGTCCTAATGGAAACCAGAAGGTAAACTGCTTAAGTGCCCTGGGATGGAACTGCCCTGGTTCTCCTGTGGGGAAGAGGGTATGGAATGGAGGTAGAAATGGGGGGAATATCTTTTAGTTGTCTCAAGGACTGAGGGGTGCCACTAGAATTTATTGAGCGAAGGCCAGGGAGGCTAAATATCCTGCAATATGCAGGAC
>NW_011888784.1:6613979-6628130 GCF_000151845.1 Pteropus vampyrus
CAAAAACCACCAGCAAAAAACCACCATCTAACGATAAGTTTGTACAATATCAGAGCAGAGAACGGAAAAAGCCCCACTGGGAGTAGAAAGGGACATTTTGTGGAAGCACTGAGGTGAGAAATATAGTTAGAACTGGCAGAAAAAAAGTGGAAGGGTTGAGGAATTATATAGATAAATATAAGGAAGAAAGAAAAAGGATATGGAGAAAAGTAGTAAAAGAGAAGAGAGAAAATAGTCATCGCACAGTAGGAGAAGCTGAGGTGCCAGCAGTAAGAACGTGCTGAGAGGGAAGCAAAGCCAGGTGACAAGGAGATGGAGTGGGGAGACAGACTGCAGCCATTGTCCTTACTCTGAAAAGGGGCAACAGGCTTCAAGCTGCTGGAGTCCCCGTGAGGCTTCCGCCTCCTTCCTGTGACGGATGGAGCAACAGCCTTCCCTGAGAAGAGGAACTGGGGTGCTTCTTTGTCATGTCCCTGTGTGTGCTCCTGGACTTAGAAATCATCTGGACTGAGAAACAGACAGCCCCTGGACCGGCCGTCACCAGAGTGAACCTGGCGTGGAGATGGAAACTTAAGCTCTGTGCCACCCTTTCTCCTCCCTCGCACCTAACCAGATTTACAAACTGATTTTTCTTCAGATTCCCCGAGAAGCCACTTGGGGTTGCGTCCATCGAGCATCAAAGAATGTATGCATTTTGGAAGTGGCTGAAGACGTTTGCCAAGATGCTTGTCCTCCCAGCCCTGTGGCCTGACCGAGGCAATGGGAGAGACAAGCTGGCTATATTTATACAGTCAAGACTCTGAAGAGATGAAATTTGTCTGGATATCACTGGAAAATAAATTAAGCTTGTTGCGAAATCGCCGAAGATGTGTTTTCTCGAGAGCATCTGAAATGAGGGTGAGTGTTGATGAGCAAACCCCTCTGGGACGACCACACTGCGTGGAATAAAATGAGCCTGGACCTGGGAATCCAGCCAAATCCCAGCTCTGCCATTTACCACGTGCCATACCAGGCACAGATTCCTCCTCATCTGTGAAGCAGGATGGTGATCACTACCTCATAAGGCCACATGCAGAGGGCCTAGCGGACAGCTCAGCATGCAGTGGGTGTCAACAAATGTCACTTTCTGCTTCTGTCCTGTCTTTTTTTTTTTTTCCCCACAAGCTCTGAAGGCTCCAACGATCAGAGTGGATTTTTATGATGTAAATATTTAAAAATGTTAATCTTCCTAAAACACCAATAATTCCATCTTCATAGCAAATCCTGTATTGGATATTGTTCATTAATTCAAAAGTACTTGTTGAGCACCTACTATGTGCCAGTCACTGGAGATTCAACAATGAGCAAGAAAAAGATCTTCTTGTCCTAATGGAAACCAGAAGGTAAACTGCTTAAGTGCCCTGGGATGGAACTGCCCTGGTTCTCCTGTGGGGAAGAGGGTATGGAATGGAGGTAGAAATGGGGGGAATATCTTTTAGTTGTCTCAAGGACTGAGGGGTGCCACTAGAATTTATTGAGCGAAGGCCAGGGAGGCTAAATATCCTGCAATATGCAGGACAAACCTATATGACAGAGGGTTGTCCTACTTAAAATACTCAGTGAGAAAATCTGGTAAACCAAGGATGAAAAAAAGTCATGAAAACCAAAACCTTTTTCTTGGTAGAAAGATTTTTAATATCATCACTTTCCTAAGATCATATTTTAAGAGATCTTTGAATTGGGTGTTAAGGGGTCCTGTGTCCTGTTTCTGTTTTTCGATCTTACAAGCACATCCCTCTTCTCTTGTGCCCTTCCCTTCCACATACCCATGTCCCGAATTCCTTCATGCACAAGGCTGATGCACCCAACTATAAACTAAGAAGCGGGATTTGATCAAAACTCCAGGAGGGAACCCTGATCAGTGATTTGATCAGTGATTGCCTCTACAAGAGGTCCAGCTCTGGTTAAGAGTATAGACAGGGGTCAGAGATTTGGGAGAATACAAACAGCTCATTTGGGGATCCAAACCTGTTCTCCTTGGCTGCATTAGGTCTACACTCTAACCACTATGATAAGAAGCAGGTAAAGCACACGTCTACAACTGATGGCCCATCTGTAACATCTTCAAGGGCTTCTGAGATTCTAAGATTTAAACATTTTGAGAGCTCTGCTCAAAAAGGAGATGACAATATAGTCCACCAAAGAATAATATTCTTTGCATTTTAAGTCTCTAATTATCGTGTTTACAAAAGTGTACATATTCATTGTGAAAACTTCAACTACTGAAAAGTACAGGAAGAGAGCACAAACTTACTGCCATTTCCAGATGCAAAAATGGCCATCATAAACATTGGGGAGCTAGCCGTTCAGACGGCTCTCTGCTCATATCCACAGGCCTCAGTGGAAATAAACAGACAAAAATAATTTTCTAGAAACATGCCTTATGAACTATTTTTTTTAAAACAATAAAGGTATTATATTTAATTTTACACGACTTAAAAGAAAAGTGAATTAAAGTGAAACTAAAGAAACTGCTAAACTTCAGATAAATGTTTACTCATCACGAGAAATAGTTTTAGTTTTTATAACCCTTTAAAGCTAAGAAAACCTAAAAACTGTTTGGAAAAAAAATTAAGAACTTAGAATCTTTTAAAAAAATTCTGGGTTTCATATTTAGGTAGTATTGATTGCCTCCTCACTAAGAAAAATAAGAAAATTGGTTTTCTTATATTTTTACCAATTTTATTAATATTTTTTGCTTTGTTAAAGTTTATACCATTTCATTCTATTCTTTAATTGTAATTCACAGTTGTCATATTCTTCTATCTCTACTGAGAGAATATTTATATGTAGATTATATATTTATATATTTGTATGATCTCTATATATTTGACATATAAAGAAATTCAGTGATCACTACTTTTTAAGTCATAGCTTATACATTTCTAAGTTCTTTATTGTATTTCATTTTGTGAGTGACATTTTATCACACACACATATACATAATTCATGTACATCTATGCTTAAAAGGGCCCATAGGTGCCCTATTCCTTGAGTTACTCCATGTTTGACGATGCCTACATATCGCTTAAAGACAAATTTATTCATTCATATATTTCCAGAGTGTCTAATGAATGCACTCTCAGAGCTAAGATACTGACAAAGACTAAAGCATCTCTAAGGATCTCTCAAAACTTTGCACTGAGACATTCAAAATCTCTCTCGAATCACAATAACCGTCACTGGAAAAGCTAACGTATTAGGCTTTATTAAGTGTGGCAGCCAGCCCCCTCGGCAGCCCTCAATGATCCTTGCCTTCTGGTACTCACGGAACTGACCTGTGTAACCAGTAGGACATTGCATGAAGGCCTGTGACTTCTGAGGCTAGGTTATCAAAGATTGTCACTTCAGCCTTGCACTCTTGGGTCACTTGCCCTGGGGAAAACTGCTGCCATGTCATGACGACACTCAGGCAGCCTTAGCAGTTTCTCATGGAGAGGAACTTAGACCTCTTGCCAACAACTGACTGGGGATCAGTTTTGAAATATAACCCAGTAACTGAGAAATGCATGTGCCCAGCTTTGTGGCTCACTCTGTGAGGACATACCTGAGAAGTACTAACCAATATTACCTTCGAGGATAAATGCAGGAACAGAATCAGAGAGCAAAGTAAGAAAGTACTGAAACAGCACCTTACTATACCCAAGAGGCTGGAGAGTTAAAAGCCAAATTTCTCAGCAACCCTTGCACCTAAAGTTTTATAATAAAACCAGGCTTGGTCCATTAGAGGCTTTTAGGCAAAATTTAGAAGGTGGAAGGAAGTAAAGCAAAAGTCTTGTTCTTTCAGCTGTTTCCTCATGAAAATAAGGTAATGCACATATGATGTTTTCTGTCATTCAGTGCTCAGTCACCAGCTTGTGGGTTTTCGAGAGGCAGTAGCTACAGTGACTTCATGATTCTGGCTTCCTAGCTCCCGGAGGGGTCCTGAACTCGAAGGCTTCAGTGGTGGCCTCAGGGACACTAGCTCCTAAGGCACATCAGTTTTGTAGTGTTCCAAGAGTCATTTCTGCCCCAACCTAGAAAGCTTCCTCCTACAGCTCTGTCCCAAATTTTGTAAACCCCTAAATCCCTGTGTTAAATCTCTTTCTGCTTAAAATACCTGTAGTGGTTTTAATGCGGGGAGGAGGCAAGAGAATTAAAATGTTAATAAAGCCACAATCAGAAACTGCAATATGCTGATCAGCCCTGCAGCCAGGAGGACACCTGCAGAACAAAGAAAGATCTCTACTGGGATTGCTATCAACCCATTCCCCACTCCCGTGAAGGGGAAACAAGAACCAAGAGTCATCCCCTATGGCTAAATCATGGGGAACCTATGGATTAAAGGCTGAGAAGTGCCAGCCAGAGGACTTTTAGCACCACATACTCTTCTCCTTCCTCAATGTATGTCCATATCAAAGGAAACTGGAACTAAAGAATGACATATCAATTGAACTCTCTGAACACTTGAGGTCCCTCTCAGTGCCTTTACTCTGTCCCCTTATGCACTGCCTTTCCATGTTCCTCTCACTCTCTGCCTGAGAGGAGATCACACTCTGTCTATGGGGTGTTATCCCTTTTATAATAAACTAACTTTGGCGTGTGTGTTGAACTCTTTCTACACTCTCCACCAAAGGACCCTCTTCTCTCGGTACAGGGCTTGGTCTCCCCCGTGACTCGGGGAAATTTGCCCTGTCCTGCATCAGTTCCTGTTTTCTGTTCTAAACCCTCGACAACAGACACCATAAAAAAGGAACGAGTGTTAGGAGACTGGGGCAGGGACAAGTGGGAAGGGGTAATTAGAAAGGAATTCTGGGAGGGGGTGACTTTTTAGCACAAAGGAAGAAGAATTTTAAACAGCACAGAGGAAAGATGAGGGCTCCCTGGTGGGAGCGATTACAAAAGCTTGTTTCTCTTTCCCCAAGTTGGTACCTCCCTATCAACGTCCATCTCTCAGCTGGATGGATTATAGTTTTTATTAAGGCCTGGACTGGAATAATAGTTACTTGGTATGTCTGTTTGTTGTCACTGGGAAGTGTGTTATTTCAATATGGGATTCAATACCCAGAAAACAGATTCTCATGAAACTCCTCATGGATCCTGCAAAGATAAATACATCTGGAGAAGGCAGTGCTTTTCCTTTCCTGTTGCCTTCCTTCATCACCCAGCTGGAAACTGCAGGCTGCTGTCTGGGCTCAGCTCCTGATCACCTATCTCCCTGGGGGAGCATAAAACAGAGGGACCAGGTGTTCTCTGACATGGCAAATCAGAAGAAAAATCACTATATTGGGAGTAAGGAGACCTGAGATCTAAATTTAGCTCTGCTACCTACCAGCTGTTTAACCTTGGGCAAGTTTAATTAATAACCAAATCTTTACTATCTTCTGAATCTGCCCACGTCTGTCCATTTTTAAGGCTATAACCTTAACTCAGACCATTATCATTTCTCCTGTTATAACTCCTGTTATCTGTGTACGGTCCACAGTCCATTCTTCTTGGTGCATCCAGAATAATCTTGTTAGAATGCAAATCAGGTCATATCACTTAAGACTTTTAAATGCTTCCCAGTGCCCCTAGAACGTCAAAACTCCTGGGAAGGACATTAAGTCTGATTTGGTCTTAGTGGGCCTCTTCACCTTCCTCTCCAGAAGAGGCTGTATTTTAAGGTGAACTAGAACCAGTGGTTCCCCAAATAGGATGTTCATCCTGAGGGCACGTAAGAGAGTCCACTGGGGTGTGGGTAGAAAATATTAGAACTTCTATGTATATTTTTCTCTAAAAATTAAGAATTAAGCTTTACTACCATTTAACATAAGGCTTAGATCATCTTTCAAGTTGTCACATGTCATGTATCAACCTTAAGTACTGTGTGAAGGTCAGCAACTCAGTGGTTAAGAGGTTGGTGGCTGCCTGTGTAGGCTCTGAAACCAGACTTCCTGGATAAGTATTTTATTACTATATAAGTGGTTTATTACTGTCATCATCATCATCATCATCATCATCATCATCATCCTGCAAAGAGTGGAACTTCCATGATACAAAAGGATTTATACAAAATGGACAAGAGGATTAATAAGATTCTTGCAGAGCTTTCAGATTATAAAGAAAGATTGATTAATACAAGCCCAAATGAATCACAAGAAAGTCGTGGGGTTATTGCTTCCTCAGTTCTGATTATGACCTCATCATCAGCCACATTAGGAAGTAAAGGCAATGATAACCTAATGAGCTATGATGAAAATTAGCCCCCCTCCAAAAAGTCAAAACTGTGCGGTCTACTTTAAAAAAGATTTACATTCACTGTCCATTAAAGATGACCTGTACCTAGTGTGTATTATGCCCTGACATATTGGCTGTCATAAGTACATGTATATAATTTATAATGAAACAAACATATTGGGGGTACCTGCTCAAAAATATCTTTCTGATAGAACTGCACAATAAAGAATTTGGAGACTACTGAGCTAGGCATAGACTTGGGTCTAGACTGTGCAAGGACTGGCCCTAGATCCAATTTATGTCCTTTGGTCTAATGCAAGAAGGTGGACTCCTTGATTATTAATGCCTCTAATGCCTTTATAAAGCAAGGTTGTTACTCTACAGTGTATTTTCAGTGGGCTTTAAAAAAATAGTATTTGAAATTTAGAGTATTTTACCTACGAAATCATTTGATTTGGATATTTACTCAGAATAAAAGAAAAAAGGTAAATATTATATGCCATACAAAATTATGTCACCAGTAGAGTGGGTAGTGGCAGCCTGCACCCCCATGATTTTGAATGGCCTCCTGATATCAGGACCAATTGGGTCATACACCAGTTTCATCATTTAGAACCCAGCAAGCAATGCCCTTTGTGCACCACAGTCATTTTTGAAGTAATTTGTTTACCCCAGCCATCAGAACACAGTCAATAAAAGGTAGAGGCTGACAAAGTGGCACTATATAGGCAACAGAGGAAAATTGGAAAAGTGAATTGTAGGTGGTGAGTGACTAGCAATAAATAATCAGCTTATTCCCACTGCAGAAATGTCTGTGACTGGGAGAAAATCTGACCAGTGGAAAATTTGAGTCAGACAAAAGTTGGCCACTTAAATCTGTATGAATACATTCAAGAGTGAACATGTTCCAATTCTCTAAGCATGATGGCTTTTTATAATACCTGGTTTTGTTAAAACCATGTCTGCTGACACTTGGACACTCTCCAGTTACCTGGCATCCGAAATTCTACCATTAGTGATTCACTCCTTGGAGCTAAAGATAGACCTTTCCTGTACTCTTTTGAAAAATCAAGCACTCCTGGAAAGAGTTAGCACATCGAGTCAAAGATCCCTTAGCATGACTTGGTTTATTAAATGGTTCCACCTGCGGGGAGAGCTCTGGGATAGTACTAGAGCTCTAGGCATCCTGGGAGGGGGTGAATGAGGAGGTGGTGAGCTGCTGGGGCTTGGGGAAAGGGTAAAGACATCGAAGGAGAGTGCCAAAGCCTCGCTTCAATGGTTTTAGTTTTAACAAAGAAAGAATCTGATCCTAACCCTTTAGTTCAGGTCTAAAACAGACTGTCAACCGCTGAATTTATCATGATCTTCTGAACTTGGGTGGGAATCACATCTTTCAGAATTAATTCAGTATAATATAACATTCAAAGGACTCTGAAAAATATAGTCAACCCTCAGTTTTCAGTGACCCTACCATTGGCTTGTTGATGGGTAATCCGAAGTACAAATCACAGCACTCTCTGGGCAATTACACCCATTTTCTTATTGATTATGGACAAACAAGAGATAGGAAGGTGAACTTCTAGAAAGAAGAGAAAAATCCTCTTTAACACACGAAACCGTGATTAGGATTAGCGGTCATACATTTTGCGAGATCCCACTGCTCACTGTTACTGTGGATGACTGAGCAGTGCCATCCTGATGGAATCTTGTTGATGATTTTATTTTTGATATTCACCTCCCTGCTTGTTGAGCAAGCTGAGCATATCTGTTCAATAACATCCCCTCCACACACACAATGGATTGCTTTAGCAGATTCGGTGAAAAAGAAATCAAAGTCGTTTGACAAAAATGTACTTTTTTGATAGAAGTTATAAGTCAGTTACTAACTTAATTTATCACTTATTTTTATCTTGATTTTTTTTTTTATTTTTGTTTTCGGAAATAACAAGTTTAGCTAACTAAAAAGACCAGGTGCCTAATCGACTTGGCTGGTTGTGTTGGCAGATATTTGATACGACATCAATTGACTAAACTGATGGGCATTTGAACAAGTTCAGTCAAAATGTTTGAATCCATCAGTGGGGAGTGTCAACCAATTTTTGCTCTGGAGAAAGCACTCAAGTGCTTTTTTTAAACAAGGAAGTGCAAGTTGTTTGGCCTCGAGAATTAAGAAATAAAAAGCTGATCTTAAAGGAGAATTCTTTGGAAGAACCTGAGTGATTTGTGTCTTCTGATCTCTTGACAGGACCTGAGTTTCTCAAGGAAAGATCAACCTCGTTCCTCTCTTGCTGTGTAACAGAGCAGTTGCACTACAAACATGTACACTGTCCTCTTAAGGCATTTGGGGCCGAAATCGGTTGCCTAGAGAGGGGTGGGAAAAAACCCAAGAAAGGAGGAGATGGCTCTTCCACTCATCATCTATGTTAGGTGATGCAGGTGCTTCTATGTAAATGTATTTTTATGACATCATGCTTTTTATTTCTTCACAGTGCCTCTATATGGCAGGTTCGGCTAAAGCTCGGAGAAACTAAGTGACTTGCTCGAGGTCACACAGCTAGTTGGTGGCCGAATCAGCAGGACTGGGTAGGTTGGGGTATATACCCTCTTCTGCCTTTTGCATCAGACCATGCAGTATTGAGCTGATACCTTCGTGGAAGGCGGTCGAGTTTGGTGGAATAAGAGACACACGAAGAGTGATAAAGAAGGAGGCTCTGGAGCCAGATGGCTGAGTTTGAGTCTTGGTGTCCCCCACCCCTGCCCCCACTTCCCAGCATCACGACTTTGGGCAAATTACAAGGCCTGAGTTCTCACCTCTACAAAATGAGGACAGTAATAATATCTACCTGGGGCCAGTTTCATTGGCAATCGACCAGTGCAACTGCGTATGGCCTGTGCTTAAAAGGGCCCTGGGCTTGGGGTTTGGTGTTCTACAATGGCTATCTTGAAATTCTTAATAATTCAAATATTTTCAATTATTCAGTGAAGTCCTATAGGGCAATGGATCATGAGTGGGGAAGGCTTAGAGCCTTGGCTCACACCCAGTTCTGCCTCTTGCTGCCTCTTCCTGTTCTTAACCACCTACTCCCTTCCTCCTGGTGCCCATTGCCCTGCCCAGCCTCTCCCTCCTCACCCCTCACCTGGGCACTGCTGCTGCCCTCTATGCACAGATGTGCCCAGGCATCTGTGCACAGTTTGGGGAGGGTCAGAGTTAGGTAACATATTCTGCAGCATCTTGGTCCATTCTTGGGTACCAAGAACCTCCTGCAGTGTCTTGGGGATTGCTAACTCATAGTGGGTCAGAACGGAGGGCCCGTGGGAAAGGCAATTGCCTAGCTCAACTCCTGTAGTCTGGTTGGGGTATGGGGTATCTGTCAGTCTGATGGCTGATGGGATGGGAACCTGGCAGCCAGTGGGCTTTTTGTGGGTTCAGTGGATGGCAGGGGCGGGGCCCTGGGTGCCTGTGAGGGTCAACACTGGCCTGGAAGGTATTCCAGGGCCCCAGGAAGTATAACATTAAATAGCAGATAAAAACACCATGGCAGGTCAAGAAAATGAGAGAATTAATAATGGGGAGGTAGGGCAAGGGAGAGAGAAAAGTGGGGAGAGAGAGAGAGAGAGAAAGAGAGAGAGAGTGAGAGAGCGTGTACCACCTAAAGAAGAATTAAAAAGTCTTATAATTTTGTACCTTTAACTGTACTTTTCTCTTGCTTTTTGAACAAGGGCCTCCAATTTTCATTTTGCCCTGGGCCCCACAAATTCTGTAGCTGGCCCAGAATTTACCTCAGGGCTACGGTGAGGTTTGGATGAGTAGGCACCTTGAAGTGCTCAGAACAGGGCCCGGTGCGGGCCAGCACTTGGTGCCTTTGGAGAGGGAGGGCCAGAGTCATGCTCCATGGTGGGGCGTCTCTCTGCCCATTAAGCCAGAACAAAACAGAGAATGATATCCTCTCTCCTGACGTGCTTCTTTAACTTGGGCCAGGTATTGAGAGGTAACTACTTCTGTAATAGTCAGAGCAGGTCATGGCCAGGCATCTCGCTGAACCCAAGTGGAAGGGAGCAGGGGGATGTCATGTGGTCACATCTGTGCGATTCAGCTCGTTTCCAGCATGATAATGAATTCAAGAATGAGCTTCTGAAATGAACTCTTGATCAGGAGGGAGGCGGTAATTGTGCTGGTTATTAGCGATTACTCCTGGATGGGGTTAAGGGTGTGAGCCATAGAATTAAATGAATTTCCTTTGAAAGTTCTGCTGTGCAAAGTAAGAGATATAAATGCTACATTACGCATTTAAAATACCTCCAGGGTTTGGTTTATAGACTCGTTTATATTTATATATTTATTTGAGTGTTTATGGTTTTCTCTCTGTCATTTTCACGTTGATATCTCTATACTCATTATGGTTTTATGGCTGCTTTTTGGAAATCAGTGGCTGCACACACCAGCATATGATTTGATGAGACAAGGAGATCCAGCAAAGGAAAACAAATTTAATATTGTAGTTGGGGGAAGAGCCTTCCCGTGGGGTAAGAAAGTTAAAAATAAAGCTCGAGGTCTGTACATGTTAGTTAGGATCTTGGAAAGTTATTGCTAGAAGGCAGCTGAGGGATGGTTCGGTCCCAACCCTCCTTGGAAAGAGGAGGAGGCAGAGGCCGTGAGAGGTGGAGAGATGGACCACATGTCTCATACTTATTGTTCAGAAGTCAGGATGAGGGCCCAGGTCTCCCGATGGCCAGTGCCACTCCAGACTCATTTTCTTTTCCTTGTAATATACGAGGGGTAATTTCCATTGAGCACAGCGGGCAAAACATCTAGAGCCCATGATATTTTTAAGGGCCCACAAAGATGCTTTAATTTCTTTTAAAATCAGAAAAAAATTGCATGTAATCCATCCTGCATTCTATTCATCTCGATACCAATGCAGTCATAAAATATAATTTTTAATATTTTTTTATGGAGGAAGGGACCTATGAAAACCAAGTGCCTGGGGCCCCTGCAAATCATAATGTGGCTCTGCCGATGGAGACTCCCCAAGAGAGCCATGGGAGAGACACGAGGGAGTGGGCCCCCGAATCAGCCACACCCCACGATGATGCTGAAGTTCAATTCCTTCCCCCTCCCCACCCCCTTTCAGGCTCCTGTGTCGCGAATGTCTCTTCTTCTATCTCTCCGTAGAGAGGTGATTTCAAACAGGGAAGAGGGGGTTCTGAGTGTATATTACGATGGGTAAGGAGTGACAGAGATCACCTACATGGGCGAATCCACGCTGAACAGCAAACCTCTGTTGACTCAGTTTTGATCAGAAGGTACTAGAGGATGTTCCAGGCCTCAGAGACTCCACGGTGTGCATGAGTTATAGCTGCTGTGTAAATGTGTGGATGGCCTATCCATAGAAGGTTCCAGTTAGTAAAATGCAAGATGTGTTGGGTGTCTCTGATTGGGTGTGTATTGATTGGTGGGCACCTCCCCAAACCTCATCAGCCTGCGAGGCTCCCCAGTCTCAGTAAAAGGGACTGTCGCTCACTGCTGTAGACTGAAAGTTTGTGTCCCCCAACCAAATCCATACGTGGAAATCCTAACTCCCCCATATGATGAAATCTGGAGGTGGAGCCTGTGGGAGGTGATCAGGTCATGAAGGTGGACACCTTATAAAAGAGACCCCAGAAAGCTTCTTTGCCCCCTAAAGATGGCCATCTATGAACCAGGAAGTGGGCTCTCACCAGACACTGGATCTGATGGTGCCTTGACCTTGGATTTCCAGCCTTCGCAACTGTGAGAAATAAATGTTTGTTGCTTATAAGCCGCCCAGTCTACGGTGTTTTGTTATAGCGGCCTGAACTAAGACACCCAGTTACTCAGCCCCCTCTTTCTCTCACACCCCACACAATGCATGAGCAATCCTTGTTAGCTCTACCTCTAAAGTACATCTAAAATTGCCTTCTCATCACCTGCCAGGAGGTCGAGCCCAACGCACCACCATCTCTCCTGGGTTATGTGAGTAGCCTCTGCACCAGGACCAGTTTCTCCGATTCCTGTGTCTGTCTTCAGTCCAGACTGAGCAGCCTGAGCGGCCTTGGGATATCTAGCATGAGTTCCTCCCCTGCTCGAGACCCCTCCAGTGACTGCCCAGCTCACTCAGACACAAGCCGAAGCCCTTCTGCCACCCACTTGGTCTCTGTGACCTGGCCTCTGGATCTTTCTCTGATGTCATCTCCTTCCCCTCAATTGCTCCCCTGTCTCGAGCATGTCAAACCCACTCTTGCTCCAGGACTTTCGCATGTGCCATTCCCTCTGCTCACAACATCCTCCCTTGGTTAGTCATGGCTCCTTCTCAGAAAGGCATTCTTCAGTCACGTCTCTACTATAGCACCCCCCCACCCCAACTTTCCTCAGAGCAATCACTACCACCTGACATTCTAACATATTCCATTTGTTTCCTGTCTGTCCCTCCCACAGAGACGAAGCCCCCAGGGCAGGCACCATGTCTTATTCACTGTTTTATGTCTAGGCCTATAGCAAATCACATGTTCAAATAATATTTGTTGTACGAATGGATAAAAGGCTGGAACTATAATTTATTCTTTAAAAATGTCTGAACATCTGCCTGTATGGGCAGGTTTTCTATTTTCATCCCAGATTTAGATCTTCAAATCCTGTTGATTCCTCCTCGTCTCATGGGGGCCTCGGCCTAGTTCCATCCTTTAACTTTTTCAAGTGCTTTACGGAAATAGCCAGGTAGCTGGTCTCCCCACCTGTCCTTATGCTGCCAATAAAGGGTATTTCTAGGATATAACTTGAGCCTGTCCCTCCCCTGCCGAGAGCCCTGCAGAGGCTCCCTGCAGCCTTCCGGGTGGACAGTGCTGCTCAGACTGGCGTCCAGCCTCCCTTCTCGCCCCGCCTGCCTTCCCCTCGTGGCTGCAGCCATCTGCGCTTTCTCAGTTCCTGAAACTGGCCCCACTGTCTCAGGCCATAACTTTTGTATACCATAAATGATCACGACACTATTATTGCTGAAAACAGTCCTCAAATTGACAGGGAAGGGAGAGGGAGAGGACAAAAAAATCACTCCCCACCCCAATAAATTTCAGATGCAACTGTGGGAAGAGAAAGAGAGGAGCATTGCCGAGAGAGCTGGAGATGCAGTAGAGGGGCCCGGATAATGCTACTGGCAAACATTTCGTCCATTAATGCAGCCAACATTCACGGCACACACAATGCGAGCCAGAGGGATGCTGGGATGGGCGCTGGGGGGAGCTGGTGGTGCAGAGGTGAGATGCTTATTGGTTCTTGGTGGGGGCAGACAGTAGCCAGGTAGTTATGCCACAGAGTGATGAGTATCCTGGCAGAGGGAAGTAAGGATGGCGAGGGAGCCCAGAGCGAGGGCTACCCACACCTGGAGAGCAGGGAGCTCTGGGTTAGTCTTTGATGGGGAATAAGAGGTGGTGAGGCAATACGTGGGTGAAGGTCAGAGGACAGCAAAGGCCTTGGTGCTGAGGTAGAGCTGGTGCGGTCAGTTCTAGTATGGTTGCAGCAAAAAGCCTAAGGTGACAGACAGGTGAGAGGGTAAGGTGGGCAAGTCAGGAGTGCACAGCTCCCCAGGTAGCCTGTGGCAGCTGGGAGAGGGGTCTTAGCAATCAATGAAAGGGCTGGTCCAGGTGCAGAGCTTAGAAATACGCTCTCTTGGCCATGTGGATCTGGAGGCTGGGAAAGCAGCTGGGAGACCACTGCAGGAACTCACCCGAGAAATGAGAAACAGTAAGAACACATACAGCCTATCTTGGAGACCTGTTTGGGGTTTAGATGGAATTGGTTGGTGGACAGCTCCAAGGTCATTCTTGGGGACAGGGACACTAGAGAGCCGCTTAAAGAGGGGTGGCTTCAGGCGGTGGTAGATGGGCCTGACAGAGAGGAGGCGG
>NW_011888784.1:6629254-6654254 GCF_000151845.1 Pteropus vampyrus
GGATCTGGAGGCTGGGAAAGCAGCTGGGAGACCACTGCAGGAACTCACCCGAGAAATGAGAAACAGTAAGAACACATACAGCCTATCTTGGAGACTTGTTTGGGGTTTAGATGGAATTGGTTGGCGGACAGCTCCAAGGTCATTCTTGGGGACAGGGACACTAGAGAGCCGCTTAAGGAGGGGTGGCTTCAGGCGGTGGTAGATGGGCCTGACAGAGAGAAGGCGGAGGCTGAGGAGTGGAGGGGGGGGGAGGGCAGAGCAGCTGATGGTCTGTTTAACGCGTCAGCTTGGCTGGGCTACAGTCCTCCCTTATTCACGTGAACATTAACCCGGGTATTGGTGTGAGGGTATTTTGTAGATGCAATTAAAATTCATAATCAGTTGACTTTAAGAAAGGGAGATTATCCTATATGATCTTGGGTGGGCCTGAGTAAATCAGTTAAAAGTCGTTAAATCAGAACTAACACTTTCCTGAGAAAACAGAAATTTTACTTGTGGACAGTAGCTTTATCCCATGCCTGAGAATTAATTCCCTATGGATTTTGGACTTGCCAAGTCAGCCGGCCCCCCAAATCACATAAGCCAGTTTGTTACAATAAATTAATCTATATCTCTCTATGTCTGTCCATCCATCCATCATCTCTCCTACGTTTCTGGTTGACCCCTGACTGATACACCAGCTATGAAGGAGAACAAACCCAGCCCCTTGCCTGGGCAGGCCTCTTGGTTTCGTCCAGCCATGTCACTCCCCAGGTGAGGGTGCCTCTTCCCCTGCCTCTTTTATCAGGAGCCTCGTGGAGTAGCAGGCAGCAAAGATGAGTCTGTCCAGGGAAGGGAAGCTTGTGTCTGCCCACCTTGTGCACACGTGCACACAGCTCTGATAGTAGGACCGATCCCTGCCTCTCAGAGGGACCTAAACCAAACTACCGAAGGCGCCTGACTTTATAAGTTATCCCCTTTCTCTTATTCAACTCCTGGGCAATTCCCTTTGGGTTTAACACATCACGGGAGAATGCCCGTTCTGGCATCCTTCCTTCTCTTTTAATTCTAATATCTCCCTGCTCCCCAATAAGGGTTTGAAATATACCCACTGTGTTTTTAATGGAGATCCCGCTCTATCTGCATTTGCCTCCATTAACCAAAATCAATCTCAGGAGTCCTGTGGGTGAGATCAATTTTGTTCCAGGTAGCTGTGCCAGTTTCCACTGCTTCCAATAGTATTTCAAACTTATCGCGAGCACTTGGCAAGCCAAACATTTCCACATGGTTTACCCACATTAATTAATTTAGTCTCATGCCACCATGGCGAGACAGGAGAGTACAGCTGGGGTGCATAGGGAGAGTTTAAAGGGGCGCTGGAGGGGAGAGGGTCCTTGTGAACAAGGGGCGAGGGGGGTGGGTTGTCCCCCCAGAGCAGATGCTTTCCTTCCATCCGCAATGGGTGGTTTTCTTTTTCTTGGATGAGATCTGCACTGCTCAGCAGGAGGGCCTCCATGAAGCATGAGCAACAGAAGCCCCGCCATCCCATTTCTTTGCTGTCTTCATGAATGTCGAGGGGCCAAATCCTTCTTCGTGAATGTGCTGGGGGCTGCCTGCTCAGTCTGATGCTGGTTCCCAAGGCCTGAGTCAGGTGCATCGAACAAGGATGCTGCCTGCAAGACTGTAGAGTGTGGGGGAGTGGGAGGCTGGGAGGAAGGGGAGTGGATGGAGGCTGCCACTAACTGGGTACCTAGTTTCACGCCAGGAAATGTGCGTCTTTCTTGGTCCTTAGCCTCACAGCAACCATGCTAGGTAATTATTACTACTTCCTGATTGCAGAAAGGGAAACTGAGGCCCTGCCTGGCTTGAAAGTCTTTGCTGTTTCCCGTACATGTGATATCTATTACAGGGAAGAGAGACCCAAGCTGCAAAGCTTGAAAGAGGCAGTGAGGCTCAGTGGAGAGTTCCCGGTTTCTAGCCTCAACCACACGACTTTGAGAAATTCACTTAATGCTTGAGTGCTTAGTTAAATGGAAAGATAGTTTAGTGCAGTGGCGAAAGTTGTGGGGTTTGAAGTCAGCCTGTCTTATGTTTTAGAAACTTCTATGCCACAGCTTAAAAAATATCTGTAATACTTACCTTAGGGAGTTATCGATGAAACGAGATATTGCATCTAAAGTGCTTAGCACAGTGAATGCTAAATAATTGCTAACTCTTATTAATTCCTCATACGGAATTGTGAAGATCATTCCTTCAGCTAATTTTAATGAGCTCCTGCTTTTTGTGTACCGTTATGCTTGGTATTATAATAGATATATAATTGAAAGGGTGTAAAGAATACTATTATTTTTATAATGCAAGGAAATAGTTTTAAAATGTGGTTGGTTGTGCAAGTAGGTAAAACTGTTGAAATGGTTAAGTAAATGAGGTGGTCAGGTTCGGGGGTGACTAATGCAGAAAGGCTTCATGGAAGACTACAAGTCTGGGCAGTGTTGGAAAGAGACAGGTTTTGGAAAAAGAAGCAGTCATTTCTAGAGGCAGGGCGAAGTCTCGCAGAGGTGGGAGAGTTCTTTGTGTGTGTGTGTGTGTCTATGTGCGTGTCTTTGTGTATGTCTCCGTAAATGCACGTGTGTTCGCGTGTGTGGCACGGAGACGGATGATGGACAGTTGCCTGGAAGGAGCCTGTTCTGACGGGTGTGACCACCGCTGAGGGCAATGGAGTCAGGGCAGTGCTGAGCCATGCAGTCCATGTGTGGAAGTCTTACTGTGGTAGTGAGACCTCGGGTATAGAGTTCTTGACTTGTTTCTTAGAATTCCAGAGTTGAGAGCTGGAAGACATCTGGTTCAGCCTCCAGTCTATCAAGCTAGTAAATATTATCCCAATTTTTATAAGGAAGCAACTCATAAGTGCCAACAGTTGTTATGGGCCTGCTATCACCACCCCTGCTCTCCCCTGGTCTGTCCTGTGTCCTGACACTTCTGTTAACAGAGGCGACAATGAGTCCAAGAGATGGAATTGGGGAGTGTTAGGGAGGAAGGAAGGGACAAGCAGGACTTCGCAATCCTAGCAATAAATAAGGCAAGTCATGAAGCTAGTGGCAAAACCCTGCAGTGCCGTTCTCTGATTGGAGGCGGCTATGAATAGTTCTAATGCTGCTTTCCCTTCATCCCAAGCCCTGGTTCTCCTGAACCTCATATCTAATGTCCAGTATTCTGTGATGGGTCTTACACTTAAATCCCCCACTGCGACAGCACGGCGCCTGTACCCTGCATCCTCGTGCCCTCTCACCTGGTACCCCGTTCCTGAGAGTCATCTGTGCTGTCTGTACTGTGGTACTTTTCAAAACTCTCCTCTAGCAGCAAATATTCCATGCCTTACACATTAACGCTTCCTCCTGCCCCCTAATGCCCTGACTCTGTGTTATAAACCCTGCACCCATGCAGTCTATTCTACCAGCATCCTATGCTCTTGACTTTGTCTAAGGTCCTCATTTAAATCACATTTATAAAGTAAACAGCACTGAACACATTTGTTGAGAAGCTCCCCGTGCAGGGGCTTTTTGTGATGCCCAGTGCCTTCACTGCTGGGCAGTCATAGATACCCCAATTTTTTTATTGAAGGAATTGAGGGTCAACATTCTGGCCGGAAGCGAGTGTTGTTAATGTCTAAAGTTATGTGTGCATAGCAAGCCCATAGTTATTACTTAGCTCGAATAGTGAAGATCAATAAAAACAGCAAAGTTTTCTAAATATCTTTTTGTTCACCCTTTACATAAGATTGAAGAAACGCCTAGTCCCCACATCTAAGAACATTATTATTAGGATTTTATTGTTATTAATAGTATTAACGTTTGGATGACTGGGCAGGGGGGCTGTTGGAGATTAGAGAAGGCCTAAACCCTACATACCCGCGCCCCCGCCCGCCACCTTTTGTTGCCACTACTGGCATTTTGCGCACCGATGTCTTCTGTTCTATATCTGCACTTTTGGGTACAGTTGTCACTAGCCACAGGTGGCTATTGAGCACTTGAAATGTAGCTGGTCCAAACTGAGATGTGCCCTAAATGTAAATTGCACACTGAATTTCAAAGACAGCATGAAAGATATAATGTAAAATATATCACTAATAATTTTAATGTTGATTACATGTTGAAATGATACTATTTTGGATATGATACTATTTTGATACTATTTTGAAATGATACTATTTAGGCTAGATTGAATAAATGATTAAAATTAATTGAGACTGTTAGTTTTTGTTTTTTAAATGTAATATACTTAAAATTTTTAAAACTTTTTTTTTTACTAAAAAATTACACGTTACACATATTGATGGCATGCATTATGTTTCTATTGGACAGTGTTGGTCTGGAACCCTGGATCTTTAGTTGTTTGGCAATGCAGGGTCCACGGGTCCCTTTAGATTCTGTCAGATTGGAGAACAGGCCTGGGGAGTGACTGATTAATACTGACTGTCACTCAGAGGAACGGCTTCACCTTATTGCCCACCTACTCTGCGCTGAGCCCTTTCAAAGAATGATGCTCGCAGTAGCCACAGAGGTTGAGAGTCCGTAAGCCATATCTGGGAGAGCTAGATTCAAGCCCAGCTCTGTTGGACTAAGTGTCTACTGGGTGTGCCCGTCGCAGTGCTTTGCCTCCCTTTGCCAGAGAGAGTCAAGACAAAAGAGGCCCGGGGTCAAGTGCTGCCCCTTCCCGCTCTCAAACGCCTGTTTCTCTTGGCTGTACAAGGCCTTCGGAGCTGGGCGGAACACAAGGCGGTGTGTTTTGGCTGTGAACAGAGCCCTGGGGACAAGCCTCCCGCCTTCCAGTCTCGGCTCTCGGGCAGCATGTTTTGTGACTGCAGGGAATTGACCTCCTGAGTCTGCTTCCCAAGATGCGGACAGGGGACAGGGCGCCCAGGTTCATGTGAGAGCTGTTTATGGTGCTCAGCCTCCAGCTGGAGAGGAAACCGCTTCTATCTGATATCCTGATGTGTGGTGTTGGCAATAGGACGTTGGAATCTTTAGACATGCTGGATTTTTAGATGATGTGCTGGATTTTTATTTATTGTAGAGGCATTTATAGGCTCATAGATTGGGATAGAAAGAAGCAGAGGGATTGAAAGATTATCTAGCGCAATCCTCTCATTTTACACGTTAAACAAATGGAATCTGAAAGGTTAAATGTCTGCCTAAACTCTCCAGCAAGAGGTGGAAACTGCCACAGGGGGCCAGCTCCTTTTGGTCAGCAGCCTTCCCCCCAGGATGTGAGAGAAGCGTTGGTGCTGGCTGTTCCTGACCCAGTGATTATGTACACTCATTACTACCCTGCCAGAGAGGTACAGGTACTGGACTCTCTGTTCTTGTGGCATGTGGCTGCTGCCAACTGCTGCAAAGCTTTCAATCAAAGGACTTCTCATGGCCCCAAGGACTCTGCACCTACTCCAGGTCTCCCAGTGCCTGAGCCTTGCATCTTGGAAATCTAGTGGTTTTTCCGCTGGGCAGCAGGAGGGCTAGTTCGAGCCACTGCTGTGAAATTGATGAAATGTCCTTGGCCCTCCCAGCTGCCTTCTTGTACATGTGCTTTCTCGTGGGTGCCTCTTTTGGTGGAGGAAAACAATCAGGTAAATAGCTGAGAGCCTTGCTACTCATGGTGTGTTCCATAGCCTAGCAGCACCTGCGAGCTCATTAGAAATGCAGAATCTCAGCCTCCTCCACAGACCTACTGAATGAACCTACGTTTCAACAAGATTGATAGGGAATTTGTATGCCCATTATTACAGCTTGAGAAACCCTGGCTTAGAGTATTAGTGACTTAATGTGTTACCATACTCAGGGGTATTTGCATATCAAAAAGGTAAGGAGAGAGTGTGAAATGTTTAATTCAAAGAGTACACCTCCAAGGTGAGTGAGAAGGGGGAGAGTTAAGACCTCAGTGTCTGCCATCGGTATTTAGGTCTGTGTGTAGTGGGGTGGCTAGCAGGATGGGCAGTTTGAGGGCTCGAGCGCTGCAGCCTGACTGCAGAGGTTCAAACGCTGGCTCAGTCATTTATGTTAATTATGTGATCTTAGTCAGTGATGACACCTTGGGCAACTTGCCTCAGTTTTCTCATCTGCAAAAGGGGGAAATAGTATTACATCATAGGGTTGTTAGGGTGAAATGATTTAATTCATGCCAAACCCTTAAAACAGTGCCATAGTAACACACTGTAAGTGTTCAATCAAAGTCAGCTTTTATTCTGGTCATTTCCATGCACAAAGCTGCCCCTGGCAACTGGGTCAGAGGTGCTGCTGCTTGCAGAGTGTGCCATTCCTGTTTCAGGGACCACGGCATGGACGACGGGGGGCTCGGTATGTTCTGTGCACCCTTCCATTCCAGGAGTCTGAGCTTTGGATCCCTAGGGTGCCAAGACACATGGGGAAGGAGGGCCCCAGCTGGCTTCCTGTGTGGCAAACTCTGTGTGTACGTGTGTGTGCGCGCGCACACACACACACACACACACACACACACACACACACCCCTGAACTCCTGCAATTGCCCAGGTCCTGTGGCGATTTCCAGAGAACAAAACCAATTCCCCTCCAGGGAGCTGAACTGTTTGAAAATAAACATGCAATCATTTTACGATCTGAATTACACTCCAATAGGAAATGAACCCAGAGTGTCCGGCTTCTTCAAAATGGGACATTTCATAGCTGGCCAGGGGGTCTGGGCCTATGAATTCATGCAAAAAAACAAAACAAAACAAAAAAAACAGTATTGTCAGCAGCTCTGATCTGAGGCAGAGAGCGCCAGTGCCCAGTGAAGGGGTCAGCCTCCTGCATCCAGGCACGTGGCATGCTTTGGTAGAAAGAACGAAATTGGGATTCAGGAGCTCTGGGTGTTTAATTTGCTGGACTTTAGGCAAGTCATTGTCTCTTCCTCTGCCCTTGGTTCCTCAGCTATAAAACGAAGGTGGACCCTAAATATCTTTTGGGATTGCTGGGGTCTCTTGTGTTCTGAAACAAATCATCCCAGCAGCTAACTGGTCCCTGTTGAATCTGTAGCAGACTGACAGGGAGAGGAATCATGGTGACCACCTCCTTTTCTAAGAAGAGTCAAAACAAACCTTGAGCAAGCCTGGTGCTGCCGGGGTCTCAAGGAGCCCTCATACCCAGACACAGAAATTTACAGCCTCTTACGAATTCCTAGTACCTCCTTCCTCAATCACGCCTCCCGCCTGACACCCCGCCCCAGCCATGCCACTTCCCCCTTCCCCAGCAAGTTAACCAAATTCTCTCTTCGTGGATAGTTCAATGGAAAGTTAGTCTGAAACGACAGTATATCATATTTCATGAATTTAATAGGGTTTTCATGATTTTACAAAGTGCCTCCACCAGACACTCACAGCTGGAGGCAGCTCAGCGGGAGGCTGAAGGCCTGCATCTGGGTTTTTCAACTCTTGCCAAAATCCATTGAATTTGATCCGGAATGACTATGAATCTTTGGAATGTACAGTCCCTTTTCTCTTGCCTTATCCAAATAAAAAAAGGGGAGGGGGCGGGGGGTGCGGGGAACCGTCCTAGGAGATTTCCATATGGAAACACTAAACGTGCATTATAAAGGATTTCCTATAAACAAAATCACCGTCAGAGATGTTGGACCCTCACCCCGTTGAAAACAAAGGGCCCTTGTGTGTGTGTTTGTATGTACGTTAAAACACAGATACAGGTATTCATTCAGGGTGCCCCGGCAGCCCCCTTTTCTCTTTCCAGCTAACTCTCCCCCTTTCCACCTCCCCCACCCCCAAAACTAGCCCCAAACTCCTAACAAGAACAAACTTTAATCGTTCTGCGCAGTAAATCCCCTACAAATAAATACCCAGGGCAACTTCAAACGCGCTTAATTGGAAGCACATGGGAAGAACTCCACGCTCCCGGCCGAGGCTGCAGCGTTGCAATTCCACGTTATGATCGGCCATAAATACGCACCGTAATGAGCAGAGTTTGGGGTTCCCTTCTGTGTATCAGAAAACTGCAGGTTTGAGTTTTTCCACATTCTTTTTCCTCCTTTGCCCTGCTTTTGTTCAGTCATCAAACTTCACGTTTAACACCGACCCTCCCACCCCATCAACCCCAAATGAAAAAAGACAACCACAATCTAAACGACCCTTCCTCTGCCTTTAACCTCTCCCCACAACTCCCTCGCTCCAACCCTTCCATGACTGTCCTGTCTTTCCCTCTGCTGTAAAAGAATTACGGTTTAGGGTTTATAGGGTTTAAAAAATGTGTTCAATCATCAGGATGGGAGAAATGAGGCTAAATCACCTCTGGGCCTTCTAATGGTTTTATCATAGAATTATAGCTGGAAGGGGCTGGCAGGAACTTGGAGAGGTCACAAAGTCCATCCTCCTGCCTCCATGCTGCTTCATCTACAGCATCGGGGCCCAAGGGTATCCACCTTCTCCTTAGAGAGAAGTTTCTGTGACATCCCCTGGCAACCCTACTCCACCTCCAAGCTCACAAAATAGGAACCCTTTCACAGGTCCTATGGAAGTCACATGATTTAAGGCTGTTTCTCCTCATTCCATCTTTGGGGGACAGAAGACTTTTAGATGTCACCCTGTGGGAAGACATCATTGGGGAGAATGCCTCCAGCCCAGTCGGTAGGAGAAGCTCTTTCTGGTTTCAAAGGGAGGGAAACTCAGCACCAAATTCCCTGTGTCTACTGCTGCATATCAGACTTAGAAGGGGCTTCAGAGGCCATCCATCCAAATGCCCTGAAGGGCGGGACTCCGCTCGCCAGTTCCCCTGACCCGTTGACTTTGAGCCTGGGACCTATATTGTGTTAGGAGGTAAGAACTACTATGAAGAAAGTGAAAAAGGGGTGAGGGTTAAAGTTTAAATAGGGTGGTCAGGGAGCATCTCACTGAAATGTGTCATCTGAGTGAGAAGTGAGGGTCAAGGGGGCCACAGAGATTGAATGGATGAAGCCTAGAGTAAGCAGAAGGGGAAGAGATGGCGCTGGGGAGGGTGGGGGCAGCTTGACTCTGTGAGAGATGGGAAGCCGCGGAGGGTATTAACGGAGGACGATATAACCTAACTCACACCAGGGAAAGGCCCAGAGAGGTTAATGATTATCCACAGCCAATTTCCGACAGAGCCAGAAAAGAACCCCGGCTTTCCCATTTCCAGTTTGTGCATCGCCCGCAAAGGTCTGCCGCTTTTGATCTTGATATTCCAGCACTTAACATTTTTTCCCATAAAAATGCATTTTCATAAACATATTTTTGTTCTATATTCAGAAACCCGCTGCCAGAGTCTCAATGTCAGATTACAGAAGCATACGCCAACCTACGGAGATCACAGGATTTTCCGAAGTTCACCCAGAGGGGAGCTGGACCCCACCACGCCCAACGTCCGGGCCACTGCTTGTCGGTCACAGAATTCTCTTTCCAAAAAAGGAGGCCTTACATCCTCCTCCCCCAGGTTCCTGCGTGGCAGCTTGTCTCTTTGGCTAATCAACAGGTGCATTTCTTGACACCTTCCATTCACATCCGGCTTCGGCAAAATCAAGCCTCATTATCTGTGTTCCCGTATGTTCTTCAGCAGTCACGTGATGGGAGAAGTAGCCCTGTGAAGGGGGCAATTTCTGAGGCTAAACTGGCATGTGGGGTGGAGGGAAAAGTGTAGGTGGGTGTGCACTGGCTGCCTTCAATCTCACACAATGAAAGCTGGACAGAATGTGGTAATTAGTAAGCGCTCAGGATTCTGACGGAGCAGCCATCTGAGAGGAGGCGTGAGGTCCTGTGAAGGTGCAACAGATCTGACCTCCTCTTAAATTTAATCTAGCCCATGGGACAAGTACTGTTTCTGTTTGAAGTTATAAAAAGGCAGCACCATTTTAAAAATCATCACCATTGACAAAATTCTTAAAAATGGCAGATGGCCTGTCTCTGTGTGGCACTGACTCTGATTCTAGGTCTGTGCTGTCCTACACCAATAGTCACTAGCTACATGCACCTAGTCCGAGTAGAGCTGTGCTGCAGTGTAAAATGTACACCAGCATGTCAAAGACTTACTATGAAACCAAGAATGTAAAATATCTCATTAATAATCTTTATAAGGATTAGATGAAGTAATATTTTGAATATGTTGAGATAAAATAATATTAAGAATAATTTTGGCTGTTTTGTTTTATAAATGTGACTACTGAAAAATTTGAAATTACATATGCGGCTTGCATTCAATGGCGTGCTGGAGCTGGCTCATACCAGCTTGAGAGCCATTGTGTACCCTTCTTCCCAATTGTGTTTAGTGAGGTCAGGTCGGTAGCTTGAAGTTAGCTATGGTGGAAGTTTTTGTACCATGCAAATTGGGAATTGGCACGTGCTCCAAAAGGGCTTTTTTTTTTTATTTAGAGACCTGGTTTATCAACACTCCACTCCTCACATTATATTTCTCAGTTCTATTCTAGATATTTTATTTCCCAAGATTCCTTTCCTGGGTGTGCAGGTTGAGCGTGGGAGTTTTGTGTGTTTCTCTCTGTCTCTTTCCCCTACTTGTCTTATATCATGTCCCTGTAGCCACTGAATAAGTACTATATATAAAATATTGTTTTAGACCATGGAGATTTACAATGAATAATCACGATCCTCAGGACACTCAGGATCTAGTGGGAATGACAGCTGTGAGAACAGAAATTGGGTGAACGCCCGTGGCAGTGGCGAAGGTGGGGTCCAATGAATAAGACAGCCCATAGCACTTGGACAGGGGCGAGAAGCAGAGGCAGGAAAGGCTTCATAGAGAAAGGGCTGTTTGAAGCGGGCCTTTAAGGATGAATAGGAGTTTGTCGGGGCAGACTCTGGGAAAGATCGTTCTCGGTGGATGGCAGTGCCACAGCCCAGGAGACAGGAAAGAAGAGTGACGTTAGATGAGCCCGAAAGAGAATTTTTGGAACACAAAAAGGAAGGCTTTGTATAACTTGCTAAAGAGCCTCATGCATGTATTTTCTCTTCCCCTTCCTTCTCTTCCCAGGAAATTGGAAAGTAGAGCATCTAAACTTAAAGCTTCATCTGCCAGGAGTCTGGGATTCTGTGCACAAGATGAGGTGGCCGGTGAGGAGATGAGACTGGACCCCGGGAGGGCCAGGCGGGAGATGGGCTCAGAGACTCCATGTGTGGGGAGGCTGGGGCTCCATTTAGTCATTTGGAATGTTCTTAAGAGGGTGGGTCACTTTGGGGTTCCCAGGGGTGTGTTTCACTGGAGACGCAGAGTGAAGGTGAAATACAATCTCTGCCCGTCGGTGCCGGCGCAGGGTGGGAGTGGTACAGTGACTTTACGGCAAAGGTGGTGAAAAGAGCACAGAGACAGAGACCAGCTGTGCGACACGGGAAAATCATCCCCTCTCTGGACCTCAGTTTCCTCACCTCTTAAAAGGAGCAAGTTGCACTGACTTTTGTGTTCAAATGTTTATTACATTTGTTAATTATTTCATGGTTTCTCTTCTTAAGTTTTAAACATGTGACTAGAATATTTCTTATAAACCTTGAATAAATTTATTCTTATCGATGTGGCTTTGGTCAGTATCACAATGATCAGTAGCTCATCATGGGAAATAAAAAGCTTTTTCAACTCTGTACTTTAGTCCCCTGCTCTGATATGGCTGACAATACTAAGACCTAAAGTATGGAATTTCTAACCCAAGAGCACAGGGGTTTGCACATTTTTCCTAGCATCTCTGGCCCCATATCATTTCCTCCCTAATTTGTTAGGGGCTATCTCACCGTTCTGAGACCAGGGATCGTACGATTCAGGAGTTGGAGGTGGAGGCTTGGCCGTGTGGACCAGGTGCCCAGGGTGAGCCCTTCCTTTCATCATCTCTCCATGGCTAGACGTTCTTGCTGCCTCAGAAACCCCTTTGCCAAGAGCAAAGGTTTTCTGAACCGGATGGTGTCTTGCATGTTCGTTTTGATTGTTTCCCTTTTCATCTGTAACTTACTCTTTGGGTTGCTCTGCCTGTCTCTGCCAGAAAGTGCTTCTAAATGACAGCTTTTGTCATTCTTGTTTTTTCCCTCTGCCCTGGAGTCACCAGTGGTTTCTTGGGGACAGACAGAAGGACACGCATCCATCGAGCGACTGAGGCTCTTGAGCTGATCACGGCTTCGTTTCTTCAACTTTGGTATTCTCTGTCTATCCTCCGGGCTGCCCCCAAGAACCGTCCTTCTCCTCACCTGGATGATTTGGTCACCTGTCCCCACTACAGCTCCAGAGACACCTCCAGTTTCCTTTCTGCTCTTTAATTCCTTCGAGACTCTGAAAGTTCTCTTTTCTTGGTGAAATTTCCCCTTCGTTTCTAGCCTGCACTTCCCATGAGTGTCTACAAACGCCTGCTCTGGGTCCTCTCTTGGATCCTCCTGTCTGTGTCTTGTCTGGGAGTGCAGGGATCCTGTGGGTGGAGGAGCAGGACTGGATGGCCACCCTCCCCCGGACGGACTTCGTGACACTGAATGCATCATTTCAGCTCTTTGGCAACCTCAACTGCGTGGTCTATAAGATAGGAAGAATACTGCCTGACCTTCCTCACAAGAAGTTGTTTGAGGATCAAAACGGACAACACTTAATAGGAGTTGAAGGGCTGAGTCAACAACCATGGAGTAGATAGAACTGAGGTGTCTCTGCCGGGTCTTGCGCTCGGTGAGCACTCATCGATGGATTAAGTGTCATGATGGTGGTTCCTGTGATGTTCCCCTTAAACTGAAACGAATACATAAGCAGGAAAAACTGGACATGGGTCTGTTTGGAACGGAGCATGTTTAACCAAAAAAAAAAAAAAAAAAAAAGACGTGAGGTAGTGGGCAGACATGGTGATAGCTGTGTTCAAACACTTTAAGGGCCGTCAGGTGGCAGGATGGTCGACTTATTCTGCTTAGAGCTGGAGGGTGGAAGGAGGCTGTGGACACTCGGAAGGAGGCAGATGTCTAAGGGAGGAAAGAAATTTCTAATAAGTAGAACTGTCCCTCAGGCCCTGTGCCTGTGGGTGACAGAGGAACCCTGGAGGTGGCTGGGAAACCCGGAAGGTTGCAGACGGGGGTGTCGTTCCTCAGGCTGAGCACACAGTGGGGAATGAGGACAGACTCTCTGGGGGACCAGAAACAGCTGAGATTATGGTTGTCTTTGTGCCACTGGTAGACTAGACCGAATGGCTGCCCCCCTAGGCTTGCTCACAACTCAAAGGCTGCTTGAAAACAACAACTAAACAGCCAACACTGACTGTCTCTGTTCCTATTATTATGTCCACTTTGCAAGTGAGAAAACTGAGGCTGAGATGATACACCACTTGCCTTAGTTGTATGGCAGAGGCCATATTCAAACCCGGTCTCCCACACTCAGAGCCCTTGGCGTTGGTGTTGCTCTTGGCTGCCACTCAGTGTGCCTGGTGATCGCCTCCTCTCCTTCGACCTCTGGCTCTTTCCCTTTTAGGAGGCCTGCTCTTTAACAGTGCAACTTCTCAGCTCCCTCTCTTGTTCTCTCCCTGCTCTGGGCTCTCTTCAAGCTATGGTTTCCCTATTTAGCTTGGTTCCTGTGTCTGGTCATCCTGGAGGGCCTCTCTTTAGAACCGTGGACCCCCTGCTCCTGTGTCATCCCATGCCCATCCTTTGATCCTGCAGTCCTGCCCTGGGGCACTGAGTTCTGTGGGAGATGCTAGGCACAGGTGTAGCCCGTGCCCATCAGGCACCCACCCTGCTGGGCTGCAGCCCTCCAATCCTCTGTTCTCAGCTCTCTTTCTTATCACCCATGTGCCCATTCTAAACACTCGCTGCTCTTTCCATGCCCTGCACACACCAACTCCACCTGCCTGCATGGTGCAAGACGTCACTGCATGGAGAAAGCAGGACACTCTCTCACAGGCCTTCCCTCCCACAAGGCCACGGACTCTGTCTTTGGCCCTGGCTTCCCTGCCTCTCTGCTATGTCTTTCCCAAGGCCTCCCCTGCTTCCATCTGCCCAGCAGAACAGCCTGGCCTCCTGCCTGATTATCTCCTCTTTTGCCTTTAATCCTTCTCTGGCAGCAATTTTCTCTTGACCTCCATTGGTCCTGTTTCTCTCATCCTAAAGGTCAGTCCTTTGCCTGCTGTTCCCCTGAAACGACAATCTTCTCTCTTTCCTTCCACCAGCACTTTAGAAGGAGGCCTCTGCTCTCTCGGTCTCTGCTTCCTCAGTCCCCAAGGCTTCGCTCTCAGACACCTGCCCCCATGTTGTCCTGGACTGCTCTGAATGCACATGGCCAGACCACAAGTCTGTTTTCTGCACCTAGCCCCACTGGCCATGTCCTTCATCACGGGAGGTCACACAGCACAGTGCAGAGAGCATGGCCTCTCCTGACGGTCTCAGTCTGAATCTTGGCTTTGCCTTTTATTACTGGTTTTGTGATCTTCAGCAAATTATACAACTTCCCAGTGCCCAAGTTTTCTCATCTGTGAAATGGGGCTCATAACACTACTGGCAATATAAGGCCGTTATATGAGGATTAAAGGAGTTAATGCGTGCAAAACAATTAGAAGCGGGGCTGGCTCACGGAGAGCCCTCGAGGAGAACTAGCTGTAATGATTCTCCTTCCTTCTCCCTCGGACCTTTCTCCTTTGGGGCACCTAGGCATCAGTTTCTTTCTGGCTTCTGCATCCTGTAAAGTGGAGTCTTCTAAGGCTCCTCTGTGCTATCTGCACCCTTCCCAGACTCTCTCTAGAGCCTAGAGCCCTCTCAGCCTTTCCCGCCTCCGTCTCTCTGCATATTCTTTCCCAGAGATCTCGTCTACTCCAGTGACTATAACTGAGATAGATTTGTTGACGATATCCATATTTCTTTTTTAAAGTTCTGGCACTTTTATTACATAAGCAATCCATGTTCCTCTTAACAAAATTGCATAGTATAGATAAGAAGTGAGAAAACTAAATGTAAATCTTTCATAACCCAACCACTGAGAGACACCAACTGTTTGTCCCTCTAGTAAGACCGTCTCAGTCTTCTTTCTGTGTGTGTGTATATGATATATAATATATGTTTATATGTACTTATAAGAGTACATGCAGATCTCTGTCATCATCTTCAGGGCTGCGTGGTACTCCATTATATGCTGTGCCATGATCTATTCAATCAGCGCCTTGTGGGCTGTCTGGGCTGTTTCCAATCTACTGCTATGATGCCCTTCTTTGTACTCACAGCCCCATGGACTTAGCTGCTACCTCCCCTGGAGAAAGCCCTGAGGGATCTGGACTCGTATTCCTGATTACCTACTGGGCATCTCTACTACAGATACTTCAAGCTCAACAAACTCCACATGGAACTTTGTGTCTCTTCCTCTTATTCTCCCAGCCTAAGCCAATGGTGGCTTTCTAGCCATTCTCTCAGACTAGAAATCTGACAGATTCTCTCGACACTCAAGTCACCGTGTTTACTCCATCGCCCTTTAACTGTCTCCTGCATATAGGACATCCTTCGCATCTCCACTGGCCCTGCTATAGTTCCAGCTCATGCTGTCTCATTTCTTTCAGGTTTGATCTCATGGCTCTGCCCAGGGATTGAAGTATCGTGGCCTTTTTACATAACCTGCCACAGTCTATTTCTCTAACATCAATATCTTAATACTCCCTCCTACTCAACACCTACTCCGGTTTCAAGGCACACCTCGGCCCCCCATTCCCTTTCGCAGCTCCATGCTTTTGCACCTGCTGTTCGCTCCATCTGCTATATCTCCCTCTTGGCTCTCTGTGTGGTGCATACCGTTTATCTTTCTCTAGCACTCAGTTTACTTTTGCTGCAAAGAATCTCGTGATTCCCCCAAGCAAAACTAGATGCTCCTCTTCACGTTTCCTACAGGCTTCGGTTCTACCTCCAGGACTTTGCCCTGTGTTTCCCCGACTAATGTCTGAGTGGCATCTTGAGGGCAGGGATGGGTCTTATTTGTCATGATAGTTCTAGTGACTGTTGCAGGCCTGGTGCAGAGCTAGTGCCCCTCCCATCCCTAGTGAATGAATGAGCGAACTACCTGATCTCACACTCCTGACGTGGAAGCTTAAGGCATGGCAATGACATATACTTGAAAATGATAGAGCGTTAAACTATGAAAGCAGGTTTCTTCCCATTCTTTTAGAAGGAAACATAATCTGAAAGTATTTGAGAATAACTATAACTTACAAAACCATTTTAAGAGGGGAGAGCAAGTTACCTGTTCTCTACACGGCCATGTTAATGTGAATATCTGAATGTGTCTCGGAGCATCACTGTCACCCAAATATTATTGATGAGAAAAAGAAAACCCCCATGATAATATTCATCTTTTGCATTACATTGTATATTTTTTCAAAGACCTCTACATGGGTGATTTCATTTGATCTTCATGACCTCCCTATGGTTGATTGCAAAAATGGCCCTGATTTTCCAGCCCTCTATGTTTCCATGCCTTTACAAAGAGCTGTTCCCACGAAGAGGTGGAATCTCTTTCCTCTAGATCTGGGCTGGCGTCATGACTTGCTTTGACCAGTAGAATATGTGACATTATGCTAGTTATAGTCTAGGCCTTCAAAGACCTTGCAGCTTCTGCTTTCTCTGTGGGAGCCCTGTGGCTACTTGTGAATAAGTCCAAGCAAGTCTACTGGGGGATTAGAGACCACATGGTACACAGCTGAGATGGCTGATTAACCCCAGCCAAGACCTCTGACATGTGAGCAAGCTTGGCAAAGCCAATAACAGCTGACCTTCCAGATGCCAGAACACATACGAGCAGGGCCATCCTAGACCAGCTAGCCCCCAGCCAGGGAGGCCTCTGCTCTCTCGGTCTCTACTTCCTCAGTCCCCAAGGCTTCGCTCTCAGACACCTGCCCCCATGTTGTCCTGGACTGCTCTGAATGCACATGGCCAGACCACAAGTCTGTTTTCTGCACCTAGCCCCACTGGCCATGTCCTTCATCACGGGAGGTCACACAGCACAGTGCAGAGAGCATGGCCTCTCCTGACGGTCTCAGTCTGAATCTTGGCTTTGCCTTTTATTACTGGTTTTGTGATCTTCAGCAAATTATACAACTTCCCAGTGCCCAAGTTTTCTCATCTGTGAAATGGGGCTCATAACACTACTGGCAATATAAGGCCGTTATATGAGGATTAAAGGAGTTAATGCGTGCAAAACAATTAGAAGCGGGGCTGGCTCACGGAGAGCCCTCGAGGAGAACTAGCTGTAATGATTCTCCTTCCTTCTCCCTCGGACCTTTCTCCTTTGGGGCACCTAGGCATCAGTTTCTTTCTGGCTTCTGCATCCTGTAAAGTGGAGTCTTCTAAGGCTCCTCTGTGCTATCTGCACCCTTCCCAGACTCTCTCTAGAGCCTAGAGCCCTCTCAGCCTTTCCCGCCTCCGTCTCTCTGCATATTCTTTCCCAGAGATCTCGTCTACTCCAGTGACTATAACTGAGATAGATTTGTTGACGATATCCATATTTCTTTTTTAAAGTTCTGGCACTTTTATTACATAAGCAATCCATGTTCCTCTTAACAAAATTGCATAGTATAGATAAGAAGTGAGAAAACTAAATGTAAATCTTTCATAACCCAACCACTGAGAGACACCAACTGTTTGTCCCTCTAGTAAGACCGTCTCAGTCTTCTTTCTGTGTGTGTGTATATGATATATAATATATGTTTATATGTACTTATAAGAGTACATGCAGATCTCTGTCATCATCTTCAGGGCTGCGTGGTACTCCATTATATGCTGTGCCATGATCTATTCAATCAGCGCCTTGTGGGCTGTCTGGGCTGTTTCCAATCTACTGCTATGATGCCCTTCTTTGTACTCACAGCCCCATGGACTTAGCTGCTACCTCCCCTGGAGAAAGCCCTGAGGGATCTGGACTCGTATTCCTGATTACCTACTGGGCATCTCTACTACAGATACTTCAAGCTCAACAAACTCCACATGGAACTTTGTGTCTCTTCCTCTTATTCTCCCAGCCTAAGCCAATGGTGGCTTTCTAGCCATTCTCTCAGACTAGAAATCTGACAGATTCTCTCGACACTCAAGTCACCGTGTTTACTCCATCGCCCTTTAACTGTCTCCTGCATATAGGACATCCTTCGCATCTCCACTGGCCCTGCTATAGTTCCAGCTCATGCTGTCTCATTTCTTTCAGGTTTGATCTCATGGCTCTGCCCAGGGATTGAAGTATCGTGGCCTTTTTACATAACCTGCCACAGTCTATTTCTCTAACATCAATATCTTAATACTCCCTCCTACTCAACACCTACTCCGGTTTCAAGGCACACCTCGGCCCCCCATTCCCTTTCGCAGCTCCATGCTTTTGCACCTGCTGTTCGCTCCATCTGCTATATCTCCCTCTTGGCTCTCTGTGTGGTGCATACCGTTTATCTTTCTCTAGCACTCAGTTTACTTTTGCTGCAAAGAATCTCGTGATTCCCCCAAGCAAAACTAGATGCTCCTCTTCACGTTTCCTACAGGCTTCGGTTCTACCTCCAGGACTTTGCCCTGTGTTTCCCCCACTAATGTCTGAGTGGCATCTTGAGGGCAGGGATGGGTCTTATTTGTCATGATAGTTCTAGTGACTGTTGCAGGCCTGGTGCAGAGCTAGTGCCCCTCCCATCCCTAGTGAATGAATGAGCGAACTACCTGATCTCACACTCCTGACGTGGAAGCTTAAGGCATGGCAATGACATATACTTGAAAATGATAGAGCGTTAAACTATGAAAGCAGGTTTCTTCCCATTCTTTTAGAAGGAAACATAATCTGAAAGCATTTGAGAATAACTATAACTTACAAAACCATTTTAAGAGGGGAGAGCAAGTTACCTGTTCTCTACACGGCCATGTTAATGTGAATATCTGAATGTGTCTCGGAGCATCACTGTCACCCAAATATTATTGATGAGAAAAAGAAAACCCCCATGATAATATTCATCCTTTGCATTACATTGTATATTTTTTCAAAGACCTCTACATGGGTGATTTCATTTGATCTTCATGACCTCCCTATGGTTGATTGCAAAAAATGGCCCTGATTTTCCAGCCCTCTATGTTTCCCTGCCTTTACAAAGAGCTGTTCCCACGAAAAGGTGGAATCTCTTTCCTCTAGATCTGGGCTGGCGTCATGACTTGCTTTGACCAGTAGAATATGTGACATTATGCTAGTTATAGTCTAGGCCTTCAAAGACCTTGCAGCTTCTGCTTTCTCTGTGGGAGCCCTGTGGCTACTTGTGAATAAGTCCAAGCGAGTCTACTGGATGATTAGAGACCACATGGTACACAGCTGAGATGGCTGATTAACCCCAGCCAAGACCTCTGACATGTGAACAAGCTTGGCAAAGCCAATAACAGTTGACCTTCCAGATGCCAGAACACATACGAGCAGGGCCATCCTAGACCAGCTAGCCCCCAGCCAGTGTTTAGTTCATGAGCTAAATAAATGGTTTTTTAAGGCTCTAAGTTTGGTTTATTATGCACCACTAGCTAACTGATACAACTGCTGTGAAAGAAGGGCAGACATGGCAGTTATTCCCATTTCATAAGTAAATAATCAAAGGCTCGATGAATCAAAGCTTCAGTTCCTAATTCAATGCTGTTTCCATAACAACAGTGGTTTTCCATAGTTGGTTGGTCACAGAATTCTTTCTTCAAGCAAAATTATATGGAGTCCCAATATGGAAAACCAGTCGAAAGAAGCTGGCACAGGACCCAAGAGCTCCATACTTTTCTTCCTCTGAGGGAACTCCTAAAGGAGCGCAGTTTGACAATCACTAAACTTACATTATCACTCACTCACTCCCAACATACACATGCAGTAGCTACTGTATGCTTAGACTTGGCCTTCAAAAAGTTGGCAGCACTCAGGGCAAGTAGAATGTGTAGTTTGTGTCTGCAGTAATCTCAGTCTAGTGGGAGAAAAACAGATCCAGCAGCCTGAAATAACATAAAACGAACGACATAAAAACGTAACATGTGAGTGATGAGTCATGTGGTAGAAGTTCTAGGTCCTAAGGGTGTGGTAGAGATGGAGGTGGTTGATTGGGGGTAGTCAGAAAAGCAGTCATGGAGAAAGTAGAGCACAAAGCAGATTTTTATGAGAGAAAGAGAAAAGGAACAGCCTTCTAGGAAGGAGACCGATGTGGCCCAGGGGAAGGGCGAAGCATCATTTTGCATAGGGGAGACAGATCAGGAGGTTTGGCCCACACGACTAAAGAGACTTGAATGTCTTGGAAGGAAGTGAGTTAACCATGAAAGTGGACATGAGCTGCCTTCATGTGGGACAATGTCAGAGGAGTCCTTTAAGGTCTACGCCATCCATAACGCCAGCCCTGGTTCCTCCCCAAAGACTGGTTTAGTATTTCTCTGAATCCATGTCTTAAATGTCTCATGACGTTTCTTTCCTACCAGAGTGCAAGTTCCTAGAGGGTAGAGCTGCTGTCCTCCTTTCTTTATGTCATCCTTGGAGCTGGACATCTACCGAGAGAGAATGACTCAGGTTTACTGACCAAGGGACGAGACTCACTGTGGCAGGTTCCTGTAATTCACAGCACTGGGCTCACAGTTCTTCCCCTCAGCCATCTAAGACAGCCCTAAGGGTTATTCTGACCCCAACCTGTGTCTAGGGTTTTGGCTGGAGAAATGTGGTGCTAATCGAGGAGCGAGTGGATTTATCAGCTTTTGAATTTAAGGCTTCTGGATTTTAAGGGATGGGGAAAGGGTCCCATCAGTCATTAATGACTGGTGGAGACTCTATTATGAGAGGTGTGCTGGTTTCACACCACGTTCACAAATTCTGTGCCACTCCTTCCATCAAAAGGCTGAGTCTGAATCCCTTCCTCTTGATTATGCACTGGATTTAGTCACTTGCTTCTTACAAATAAAACGTGACCAGTGATATTGCATGACTTCTGAGACTAGCTCATAAAAGACAGTAATAGCTTCTGCCTGGCTCTGTGGCTTTGGACATGTGTCTTTGGAGCCCTGAGGCACCATGTGTATTAACCATGTTTTTTTTATTTTCTGTATTTTGATGCTTTGACATCTGGGGCCTTGCAGACCCTGGAGGGATTGCCCCTCCCAGGAATAGCTAATTCCTAGAGACAACAAACAACTCCTCAAGGAATGCATCTTTCCTGTGCAAACTAAGAAATACAGAGCCTACACCCCCAACTACCTCCTTTATTGGGCTCTCACATTCTGGGCCACGACCCACCCGCTCTAATTACCCCAGGGCCAAGGTACCAGGCACCTAGGGACAGTCCCTATACCCCAGGGTCCATGTAAAATATTCAATGTAGCCAGTCCTAAGGCCCTGGCACTCGGCCTCACCTGTTCCTTCCCACAGAAATACAATGACTGATCGTGACTACATTCCACCTTCCCCTTCCCCTGACCAACCTTAGTGTTTCCCCATGCTGTTCTCCTGGCATGGTGTCCCCCCTCCTTTTGAGATCTACGAGAATAACAATCCATCTTTTCAATGACAACTGTCTCCTTATCCATTGGCCTCACCATGCCTGCTCAATAATAAAACGTACATTTTAAAGCAGCTTGAAATAACGTAAAACGAACAACATAAAAACGGTGACATGTGAGTGATGAGTGATGTGGTAGAAGTTCTAGGTCCTAAGGGTGTGATAGAGATGTAAGAAGTAAGAAGTCTGAGCATTCTGAAGCCATCATGCTGTCTTACTGGAGGCACCACATAGAGAGATGACATAGAGAGGGAGGCAGATACCAGAGGAACCCCAGCTGTTACAGCGCCAGATGTGGCAACCTTCTTAGCCCAGGTGCCGGATATGTGAGTGAGCCTGCAAGAGGACCCCTGCTTCACTCACTCCTGCAACCTCACAGAACACCCCAAACAAGAACTGCCAGTCAACCCCCAGAACCGTGAGAGATAATTATATCAAATGACTATTGTTTTGAAGCACTAAGTTAGGATGGTTTGTCACAGAATCATAGGCATCTGAAATAAGAGGGGTGATCAAAGTTATGGTTCTGCTGATTTTATTCCGATTCTCTTTGACAGCCAAATCACTGTTTATGTCTTTTTAGGATCACTTAATTTCTGAAATTGGAAATTTCTCCAGTTCTAGCAAAATGCTGTAGACTGTCCCTACCCCCTGCCCTAGAGCACCAGCAATATCCCTCTCGCACTGCTTGGTAAAGCGCCTCAAAGAAAGGGCACCAGGATAAAATTCAGAGCTCAGTGTGGCCAATGAGAAAAAAAAAAAAAAGAAGAAGAAGAAAAAAAAAAAGAAAACAAGACAAACTAGGCTTTCAAAGAAAATTGAAGATCTGGAGAGCCTTCAACTATTTTGATTTATATTTAAACATTTCTCGAGATTGAAATCGTGATTAGCCCAGTCCTCTCAAGTTCTGCCTCAGCCCTGATTTATGGGAAGGCAAGGCCAGAGCAAAATGAAAGCAAAATGAGGTATTCTTTAAAATTACCTTGGAGCACTTGAAGGAGGGCACAAGTGCTAACGTGGAGATTAAAAAGGAAGTGATGAGATGTGCTTCCGAAGCCCTAGATGGCAGAGTCCTGGCAGCGCAGTGGGGGAGGGGAGCCTGTGAAGGATGAGCTACAATCTCGGTGGGTGAGACCCTTGCAGGATGCTTTCTTTGATTTGGCTCCGCATAGACTGAGCTCTCCATCAAAGGGTGGATCTGAGAGCCCAGGCTGGCATTTTGATTTAGTGACCCTTCCATCACCAGCTTCTAACATGGAGAGAATGACAGGAGTGTGAAGGGAGCGGACTGACTGGCAGTGGGTTGTGATAGTAGAATCTAGACTCGCAGTGAGTCAGGGGCTGAATCGTCTTTAGGTCCAGCTGAGAAAAGCCCCTAATCCAGGCTACCTACTCTGACCCTCCTCTAGCTACGCCTTCCACATGAGCAAGAAAGCCATGGACCCAAGAAGACATGCTAACCTGGAGAGCACTCTCCTCTTCTAGACTTCGCCCTGGTACCTGGGATGGATAATCCCGAGCACATGACTCCAAGCCCACTTCCAGGGGCTGCATGAGCCTCCTTCTTGATTGATCCTTTTAAAGACAGACCACACTAGTGCTGCGTACATCCCAAAACTTGAGGGATGACCATCTGGTGGCTATTTATAGGAGGCCATGCAGTAGCTGGGACACATGGTCTGGGAATGTTCACATGCACGTGCACAAGGCCCTTAAATGTCGGGTGAAGCCAAGGGTGGGAAGAGAAGAGAGATTTAGGCCAGAGGCTGGAGCCTGCAAATCCCTAGGTCTCCAACTTCAGTGTAGAAAGCTGAGAATTCTGAGAATTCTAAATTTAAACTTGGCTTTTTAGATTGATATAAAGGTATATCTGTCAATGGAGGCAGAGGGAACATATTGTATTTGGCATTTGTTGTCCTGATTCCTAACTCTTGCATATGCAGCCCTTTGGCACACGGGGGCTCCATATGTGTTCTTGCTCTGGGCCTGCAAATGTTAGGAGAAGGTCTGTGCACAGGGCAGAAGGAGAGTGTGCCTTTGGTCTGCTGTGTCAGCTGCGGTGGTCTCAGCCTTTCTCCAGCCTTCTCCCTTGAGGGTGGGATGGTATTTGTAGGATGGTATTGCTTTTAACTTTGATGTCTCTCACAAACCTTCTCAGCTCAAGAGTCAGCAATGGCTGCTCTCGTTTATAGAAAAAGCCCTGAAGACCTATGGGACATTCTGGACCCTATCTACTGTCCTAAACCTACCTCTCCCCACTATCCTCTTCTCCATGAACCTTCTGTGTGTGAGCACAAACCTCTTCACTGCTCCTCCCTACACCCTCCATCACACACACACACACACACACACACACACACACACACACACACACGTGTGCACGCATACGCGTGAGCAGGTTCCTCCCTCTCAGTTTACGTATGACACTTATTCTGTCTCGAATACCATTCTTCCTCCTCTCTATCCATCCAAATCCTACCTATTTTTAAAGATCTAGTTGAACTTCTTAAACTTTGTTTATTCATTGATTGATTCATTCAATGATTAATCAGTGAAATCCTGGCATGCAGCAATTCCAAAAATATGAAGATGTATTTTCTTCGTACTCCAACTCACCCTGATGTTGATTTTCCTAATTTCTACTTCATGTAACATCATTACTCCCAAATTTTAACAAAATTACAACATTGCTCTCCACATTTTCTTAGTTGTAGATTTTGTATCTGAAACTAGATGACATATTTCTTGTGAGCATGAACTCTGTTGGACCACTTTTATATTCCACTCATTGGCCAGGAGAGTTTAATGGTAAAGAGCTGATATGCAGCAAAGACCCATTGATTAAGTAATAGGCAGATGGATGGAGGGATCAATTGATTTGCTGCCAACTGCTGTCCCACATAAAGGAATTTGCAAACAGCTCGGGTGGTCTGGCTTTCATGCTCTCCTTGCCATTTTTTATCATTCCATTGGATTATTTCTAATCCATTAAGCATCTATCATGCCTGAATTTATTTCAACCCCTTGGAACATATTGATATTGTGGCTTGAAGTCTCAACAAGAACGATTTCTTCATTACATAGTTGAGTTTTTATTTGTAATTTATAACAAATTACTCTTATAGATAGGCATATGTTGAAATAAATAGGTTTAGTCATTTATTATTTTCTATTATTTCCATATGACTTTGGTGTGCTTTTCTAACATCTCCTCTAATAGGCATGAAATCTCTGTTTCTATTTTTCCTCTTTTAGGAAATAGCTTGTATTAGAACAGTGATCCTCAAAAGTGTGGTCCCTGGGCCAGTACCATCAGCACCACCTGGAAACTTGTTAGAAATGCAATTATCATGTCTGGCCAGATACACTATTTGAACCAGCCCTCTAAATGATATTGATGCATCTAAAGTTTGAGAACTACTCTATGGGTTGAAAGAACACTGAGTTGGCTCTGATTCTATTATTAAAAGGCTATGTGACTCACTCTGAGTCTTAGTTTCCTCCTGCCAGTTTGGCTGTCTGTCTTGGCATCTTTAGGGATAAA
>NW_011888784.1:6656465-6658982 GCF_000151845.1 Pteropus vampyrus
TAGTGTCTTGGAGGAAAGAAACACCCAGGCCAAGCCTGGGTACAGACAAGCTTTCATGAGAAAAGAGAGCAAGGCTTCCAGGAAGAAAGCCCATTGGGAGCAGAAGTCCCTTATGGCTCCATTGTGCTTAAAGTGCAGCTACCCCCATACCCAGCACACAGAATTTATGAAAGAAATGACTGTCAAATTGACATCTGTTCTAGTCCTGGCTTCCATTACTTCTGGATTGTGTATTCTTGAATATGTTTTCTTTCCCTCCCTCTCTCTCTCTCTCTCTCTCTCTCTCTCTCTCTTTCTTTCTTATTTATGCCTACAGCACTTGGTCTTCCTAGGTGGTCTCCCATCCAAATACTAATCAGGCCTGACCCTGCTTAGCTTCTGAGATCGGACATCAGGCTTGTTCAGGGTTAAGTGCCAGTTGTATGATACGAGAAGAATTTCATTTCAAGGTGAGGTGGAGTGAAGGTTGGGGATACTGCTGACTAGGTCTTCAAGAACATGTAAGATGACATGGCATTTTAGAGCCAAAAGGTAGCCCAGAGTGGTGAAGTGACACATTCAAGATCAAAGAGCTAATAAGAGGTGTTGCTGAGATGAGGACAGAGAGCCGTGTTCTTTCTGTACTTCCTCTCTGTTAAGAGATGCTAACCACACACTAGCCCATATCGATTCCTCACCAGCTGGTCCCCCTCAATGGCACACACTTGCTGTAGGATGAAAGATACTTCTCCCCTGCTTATCTGGAACAAATTGATACAGTTCCAATTCTTTCTTCATTCTTGACAACACTATAACTTAGCACAGAAAAGGATGAGAAAGAATCAACTAATGTTGCAGTTTAAAAGGCAATAGCAGGGCTTTTAGTCAAACTCTCTTGATTAAGGGTAGAGGTGGGTGGGCTGCAAACTGATGACTAAAGGAATGTGACTGCTTCAAGGTCACACAGCTGGTTAGTTGACAGCTGAGACGGGGACCCAGGACTCCTGACTTCCATCCCAGGGTTCTGTCTCCCGGTGTCATCGAGAGTGGATATTGCTGTGGTCGAGCACTCTTGGCAGACAGATTACTTCATGAGTCAAATTATTTTACCATAATGGGATGAGCATTTCATAGTAAATCAGGTCCATTGTCACTATAGCATACCTAATTGCCCACGTGTAGCCAACCAGGGTGAACTTTCCTCTTGAAATTGCTATTTCATAGAATATTGATTTCCTAGACACTATATTGTGAGATGACTAACACTGGCCAGGGATGAGATATGAAGTCTGGATTAAATATACCTTGAGTTGCTTTTTATAGCCTCTGATCCCTAAATCTTGAATTTTATTTTGTAAGGAACAAGCTCATGGTAGATTCTAAAGGAATAAGAAAGTGTAGAATCGGTATATTAATGAATCATTTTGACTAGAATAAAGAGGTTGGTTCAAAGTTAAGAAATGATTTTTATTTCAAATAGGAAGGCATTTGAAAGTATTTACAGGCTGTTGATAGGAACCAGTGGAGAGGGTGTTAGAATCACAAGAGAGGAGAATGGTGAATCATTGAGGGAGTGCAGTGGATTTGGATAGAAAGAGGGCATCTTATTTTCTCAAACTGGAGAAAGATAACATTAAAGATAACATTAATAGAAGACTAAAGGTGTGTTGAGAGGCAGTTGGGTTGACGGGAAGGGGTCACAAGGGGCGCAACTGAGGCCTGATGCCCTCCTAGCTAATGAGATGTTAGAAGAGCAGTTTAGGCTGGAATCAGCACCCAATGTTTTGGGAGAAATGGGAGAGGTGAACATTTCCTCCTACTCCCATCCACCTAATTTAAACCCTCCTCAGTTTCCTAGAAGTGCTCCCAGACGGTGACAGCTTACAATATATTCTTTTACTGCATCCAGGGTTTACCACCAACTTCATAACATTCAGAATATGACTATCCACAGCCCTGTATCACCCTCATCTTGTCTAAGACCTATAGGCTTTGAGTTTCTGTATCAGTCAGGGGCAGTTAGGTTGTGCTGTATTAATAACCCTCCAATCTCTCTGGATTAAAACAACCTAGGTTTATTTCTTGCTCATACTAAACATCTCACTTGGTCAGTGGGGGATGGAGTTGGCTCTGCTCAACACTGTCCTTTAGGGACTCAGACTGACAAAAGAGCCGCCTTCTCGAAGCAGTTGGTCCTCATACCAAAGATAAAAGAATGCTTCGTGAGGGCTTGACTCAGCAATTACATGTTCTGGCTTGAAAGTCACATGAAACTTTTGCTCAAAACTCATTGGCTAGAATTATTCTTGTGCCCCACCCACCACAATGAGCAGGAAGTATAATCCTACCATGTGCCTTAAATGTGAAGGACTATAAATATTTAGCCAGCAATACTAACGACAACCATACTCTTTCAGTCAGATGGTATGTTCTCTGAAGGTCAGGCCAGACTGGGCCTCCTGCCTCTCTGGCAGAGGTGCCATATTGGGCAGCTACAGCACCAGGCACAAGATAGTGATGTACTGGCTGTACCTATAG
>NW_011888784.1:6659032-6675550 GCF_000151845.1 Pteropus vampyrus
GATTCTAAAGGAATAAGAAAGTGTAGAATCGGTATATTAATGAATCATTTTGACTAGAATAAAGAGGTTGGTTCAAAGTTAAGAAATGATTTTTATTTCAAATAGGAAGGCATTTGAAAGTATTTACAGGCTGTTGATAGGAACCAGTGGAGAGGGTGTTAGAATCACAAGAGAGGAGAATGGTGAATCATTGAGGGAGTGCAGTGGATTTGGATAGAAAGAGGGCATCTTATTTTCTCAAACTGGAGAAAGATAACATTAAAGATAACATTAATAGAAGACTAAAGGTGTGTTGAGAGGCAGTTGGGTTGACGGGAAGGGGTCACAAGGGGCGCAACTGAGGCCTGATGCCCTCCTAGCTAATGAGATGTTAGAAGAGCAGTTTAGGCTGGAATCAGCACCCAATGTTTTGGGAGAAATGGGAGAGGTGAACATTTCCTCCTACTCCCATCCACCTAATTTAAACCCTCCTCAGTTTCCTAGAAGTGCTCCCAGACGGTGACAGCTTACAATATATTCTTTTACTGCATCCAGGGTTTACCACCAACTTCATAACATTCAGAATATGACTATCCACAGCCCTGTATCACCCTCATCTTGTCTAAGACCTATAGGCTTTGAGTTTCTGTATCAGTCAGGGGCAGTTAGGTTGTGCTGTATTAATAACCCTCCAATCTCTCTGGATTAAAACAACCTAGGTTTATTTCTTGCTCATACTAAACATCTCACTTGGTCAGTGGGGGATGGAGTTGGCTCTGCTCAACACTGTCCTTTAGGGACTCAGACTGACAAAAGAGCCGCCTTCTCGAAGCAGTTGGTCCTCATACCAAAGATAAAAGAATGCTTCGTGAGGGCTTGACTCAGCAATTACATGTTCTGGCTTGAAAGTCACATGAAACTTTTGCTCAAAACTCATTGGCTAGAATTATTCTTGTGCCCCACCCACCACAATGAGCAGGAAGTATAATCCTACCATGTGCCTTAAATGTGAAGGACTATAAATATTTAGCCAGCAATACTAACGACAACCATACTCTTTCAGTCAGATGGTATGTTCTCTGAAGGTCAGGCCAGACTGGGCCTCCTGCCTCTCTGGCAGAGGTGCCATATTGGGCAGCTACAGCACCAGGCACAAGATAGTGATGTACTGGCTGTACCTATAGAGCTCACAATCAGCCCAGTCCCACAGCCATAGGTCCCAAAATTCATGGAGCAGACTAGTCAGGGAGTAAGTGAGGCAAGGCCTTGTCGGGGGTGGCAGTGAAAGTGAAGGATCATGGGAAAGTGAGGAACCAGTAGAAAGACACAGAAAGGAGGCTGCTCATAATGATTGAGACACTGATGAGCCATCTTGAGCGGTTTAGTCTCCCCAGGGCTGGGCACATCTATGAGTGTCTGGATGAGGGATAAGGGCAGCTCAACACCCACGAATGTTCCTTTGCAGTGAATCGAGCATAAGAACACTGGAAAGACCAGCCTCTGTCAAGGCTGGTTCTGAGAGACCAAGGTCACCCTTCTCCACATCTTCATGGTCATCTCCTGAAGATCTTGGGATGGGTTTGTTATTCATGGAATTATTTGCACTTGTCTGTTTTTTTAAAAAAAATCTTTTTACAGGCCTCCTGTTGAGGTAAATGACCTTTTTGACTTTGAACCCAGCAACTCTCCAATGAGTGGTCAGCAAAAGTGGAGGCCCACAGAGGAGGGTGGCTTGCTCATGGCAAGGTAGCTAATGACTAGGACTCCTGTCTCCTTCACATTCCCCATGTGTCACACACTCATCTGGCTAATCCTCAGACAGAGGTTAGCTTTTTCGGAAGCAGAGTGAGAATAACCTTTCCCAAACTTTAAGGCATTCTTGTTATTGAGTAAGACAGTGAAGCTTCCCTCTGTTAACAGCTCTAAGCCAGCAGACAGATCTGGGCTGTCCAGCCAGCTTTCTTTCTCTTGGCTGGCCAGGGTCCCTTTAAGATGCAAGAACTTGGAGGTAGGGAGGTCAATCACAGGCCAGTGGAAGTTTCCACACTCCGTAGATCTCTGCTGGGGAAGGGTGGGCCCTGTTCCCACAAGCTGAGATTTATGACTTCAGTCTGGGAGGGGGACGTTGGCCTTTACTTCTTGGCATGAACAATGGTAAACACAGTTAGGAAGAAAATTTGGAACTGGTGCCCTTCAGCCTGTGTCAGACTAACTCTCTGGTCTTTTCTTTCCTTGTGAGTTGTGCATGCGTGCGCACACACACGTGCACACACTCACACACATACTATGTTTACACACTTAGCTATAAAATGAAACAGAATGATAGATGGGTTTGCTTCTAGATCTCAAATACTCGATCCAAATAAATGACCAGACTCCCATTGACCACATAAGCTATAACTTTAGTGTTCACTTGAAAATACCTTACACACACACTCACACACACACACACACACACACACATTTCGAAAACCTTTCACCTTACCTGCCAGGCGTCATCAGCACCTCTCATAAACCTGACCTACTGAGCAAAGCTGGAAGCATTTTTCAGCCTGCACTACCCTGCAGGTATCTGTTAATAGAGATATAATCTCCTGCCCTTGAGATTCTTTCCTTAATACACTGAAATAATCAGAGGCAAAAGCTCTAAGTCTTGAAGGTCCATATGGAGATTAAACAGGAGTCAAAGATCAGTAACTAACTGGCTGAAGTCTTAATTGTTGGTGGGGGTGGCGGGTGGGCAGTCACAGGAAGGATGTCTGGCCCAGGTCAGGAAGGCAGCAATGTAGACATGGGCGGTGGTGGTGGTGGTTGTGTGTGTGTGTGTGTGTGTGTGTGTGTGTGTGTGTGTGTGTTGGGGCTGTCATCAGCTTTCTATTTAGAGGATTTTAAATGGCCCCATGTTTTAGGGGGCCCGGTTAAGGTCCTGCGTTTATGGGAGAATTATCCTACTTTATTCCATTAAAGTCAGCAGATCATAGTGCTTGAGATACAGCCTCTGAAATTAGACTACCTGAATCTAAATTCTGGCCCTGCTACTTCTACCTGTGTGACTTGGGTAAATTCCATAACTTTTCTAAGCCTCAGTTTCCTTGTCTGTAAAATGGGCATGATCAGAAAATTGTCAGCATAGAGTTGAGACTACTGAGTCCTGACCACAGGGCCAGAAATCTAAAGTTACTATTATTATTCCTGGATTTTCTGCCTGAACTGATGTTTCGGTTATTCCACATTCTTGTTACTTCACCTGAAATAATGCATAAACCATCTAGAATTCCTCCTTCTGGGACAGAAATGACCCACACCTACTTTGTTTCCTGAAGGAAGCAGTGGGTGAAACTCCACAACTCTGCCATTAAAGCAAAAGACAAACCTAGCTGAACTCCTCTCCTCTCTTGACACCCAGTGCCTTGTGGGTCGAAAGAGGGACAGAGCTGGAGCTGAGGCATCAGGGTGAAAGGGCGAGACAGCTTTCTTCTCTCCTGAGTCAGGATCGGCTGGGTGGTTTACAGCAACAGAGTAACCCTCAGAGAAGGCAGGAAGATGACATCAGGTTCATTTGCATTCTTTCCTGTGCCTGGAAGGGCTCTCCGCCCTTGGAAAAGCAGGTCAGGGTACATTGATACAACCCTGGGCAGGCCCCTGAGGTTGTGGTATGGTGGACAACATCCTGGACAGTGTCGGAAGGCCTGGGGGTGGCTCTGTGTTCTCCCACTGACCAACTGCGGAACCTGGGGCAGGTTGCCTCACCTTTCTGGGCCTCAGTGTCCTCGTTTGTCACCACGATGTCCACCATTATGTTAGGCCATTTCTCCTGCAGCCTTTATGCTTATCCCTTTATTTCCTCCCTACACATGTTCATACACATGTGCGCACGACACATGCACACACGCTCACATAGAGGCATGCACGTACACACATATGCACCCACAGGGCACTACAGGCACATGTGCACGTGTGCACAAACATGCACACATGAACACAGGTGTGCGCCTCTTCAGCCATTTGAATCATACCCAGTTCAAGTTCCACCTCCTGCATTCCTGGGTGTTCTCGTCTCACTCTGATGGCCAGCTTGTCTGAACCTCAGTGGCAGTCCCACACAAAGACTCCCTTTGATTTCCTTGTCACATTTGGGTTGTGTGCAGTTCTGTGCTGTTTTTATGTCTCTGCAGGCATAGCTAATTCCTTGACAGCTCCAGGTTCAAGATCCTCTCCCCAGATCTTCCATAGTGTGCAGAAGTGAATTTTCTGTGACACTTAATTTCCAGGACCTTCCATCAGCACAGTGTGTTTACGTGGTCATTTGTTTTCATATAGTCAGTGAACGTAAGATATTTTAACTATAATCTGTCCATATCACTGTTTCATTCATGTCTTATTAACTCCCTGTCATACTTTTCTCATTTCGGTGGCATCAGAATGGCCACTTTGGAAACTAGCTAAGGGGCAGTTGAGTTGGGGTATGTTTGGTTTAGGGTTAGTGGGATGTATTTACATGGTGTTTGGTCACTTTTGTGTGTAATTCACTTAACGCTAGCTGTCATCGTGCAGCGAAGGCTTCCGCTGCTGCCCCCTGTGCGGATGCTCTCTGTGTCAGGCCGTGAAGAGCCAGCCACCTGAAGCTGGCCTGAGCGAACATGTTCTATGGTGCCCAGCACTAGAAATACAGAGAGAGTGAAAGAGAAACAAGATGTAAAATGTACAGAGTAGAAGCTAGTTGGTGGAGAACTCCTCAAATCCTCAGGTATGTGAAATTCTGAGCAGAGGATTCTGTTCTCATCATCCCTTATTCAAAAATGAAAGTTCTCTCTTGTCAGGAATATACTTGATCATGCAAAGTAATGCAATTATAAATGCGCCATTCATTTTGTTTCCTTTTTGATGGGAATTAACTGACATGGAATTTATCAGAATCCCCATGTTTAAATGTCTTGCTGATTTGACAGGAAATACTGACATTGATGGAGATAACATAAAACTCATTATACACCACTACAATGAGGACATCGATGACAATCTGGTTAGTAAGTTTCATAAATTCAGAGTATTTTAGATTTGTCACTGTAAAAGAGATGTTGAAATGCCCTGAAATCTCATAGCTCATATATGAAAGATACTTGACAGAGGTTTTCCCAAGGTTGATAACAATCCTGAAAATTCATATGGCATTACGAGTGATGAATTGTGAGATGGAAAGAAACCTTTTCAAAGCGTGAATAATAAAATACAAAATTGGATTGACTTGTTAGAGGAGACACTGAATTATCTTCGTATTCTCTTTATAAAAATGACATTGAAAAAACGATAGTCATTTAAAGAGAAGATCAAAGAGTTTGTAGCCAAAAAAAAAAAAAAAGTAGGAAGAAAAGTACTATAGATGAGTGTTAGTTATTCTAAATTTTGTGGTGCCTGTGGAATTTATCAGCTTTTTAAAATTTATAATTTGTTGTGATTTCTTTTCTCTTTCTAAATACAATTTCACTTTCAAACATAATTTTGTATTGAGAATTCTTTTTCTTCAAGAATGCACCCTAAATTGTGAAAGGTTCTGGCTCCCACCAGCTGGGTCTGCCTTGTGTACCCCTTTACCCTGAAGAGAGCTCCTTGGCCTGTGGCCGTCAGCAAAGGGTTTAGATGCAGGTACAGGGTCTGGGTGTCGTTGGCAAAGGTGCTCACCATGAGCCCGTGGGGACTGTAAGCCTGGCTGACGTCACACATCCTTGGAGACCACCTGACGCTTTGGCTCCAAAAGGGGGCCAAACTTTTGTCGCGCTGCCTGTGAAGGCCCAAACTCTTCCACCAACAGTCTCGTCAGGGCCCGGCTGGGCCCTCCAGTCCCCCTGCATTTCCTTTTAATAAAATTTAATGTTTTCATTTTCAAAGACCTAGAAAATCCAAACACTTTTTAAAAGCCCCGAGGAACTATAAAAATTAATAGCACAGGGATAATTTCTTTTTCAGTGGCGACTCAATTAAACCTGCCAAAGTCAGACAGTGTGATTTAAATGCACAACTTGCAGAGGGACCTGAGCGGAGTGAGCAAACATGGAATGAAACAATAATATTTACCAATTACCCTCTTGGATGTTTCCCACCCGGCCCCTTCCCCCTAGGGAGAATTTTTTCCTTCCCTCCCTCCTCTCCAGGGGCCAGAGGTCAGCATCCCTAATTGTTTTCTCCTTGAATGGTCACATAGCTATCAACAAGTGACTGAAACTTCTTCTCCGCTCAGAGTAATGGAAAAATACCACTGGGCTGGCTGCCCAGGGCAACAGGCCACATGGACATCATCCCGAAAGTGGGGCTGAGCTCAAATTTGCAAATGGAAGAATGGCTCCCGGCTCATCTCAGCCAGGCGCTCCAGCCAGACTAGACATCCCACGTTCCACATTTAGTCCTGCCTCAGGGCACTTGCTCCTGCCATTCCCCCTGCCAGGAATGCCCTTTCTCCTGTTCACCGAACACTTACCACTAAGCACTTGAATCTTATATTTTCTTTGAGGTCTCTATCAAGATCAAGTTCTTTTAAGAAAGCTTTCCTGATAAAATCTATATCCATGAAGATTTTCCACTTAATCTCACTGCTTTCGATGCCTTTGTATTGAGTCAACTGCACAGGATCTCTTCATTGCATATGGCTCTCTGGGCACTGTCCTAGAGCTTTTAACGTGCAGGCTTCTAACAGCCTTATCTCCGTGTTGACTGTAAGCTCTTCTAAGGCAGGACCTCCTCTGGATGTATTATTTTATTTTTATTGTTTGCATTATTTATGGTATTTAGTTTGGTGTTCTGCATGTGATAGAGGCTTAATAATTGTATTTGGGACCGGAATGGAGAGTCTCAGCATTATCTCTACAACAGGAAAATGTGTGCTTTAGGAAATAGGTACAAAGATTTCAATGCAGCATGGTTTGCATAGAGAAAACAAAACAAAACAAAACAAAAACAATAAAATAAATAAATACATACATACATACATACATACATACATACATACATACCGACCCGAGCTAAATGTCCATCAATGGAGAATGGAAAAAGAGAATATGGGATATGATGACATGTCCAAGAGCGGTTAAAGTAAAGGAACTGAAAGCAAATTATTAATATGTATAGATTAGCAAACCAGAAATGTTGTTTGTTAAGATATAATTTATGAAGATTCAATTCCACATAAACCGGTACTACATAGTGTTTTATGGATCCGTATGAACATAACCACGTGTAAACACAGGATGAGAAAGAAAGAAATGCAAATCTTGCCAGGGGTTGCCTCTGGAGAGAGAGAATAAAAGGAATGGGGAATGGGACATAAGATTCTTTAATTCCTTCTGTCTATTTTTTTCTTTTCGTAATAAAAATCTGAAGCAAATAAGAGAATGTTAGCATTTGCTAATTCCGTTTGGTGAATACATGGGTGTCCATGAGGTAAAGACTGACAGGATGCCTAGCTAATGGGCTGCCACTCCTCCTGGCCCACCCCCGGACCCTGTTTTCCACCTCCCTAACAGTGAGGCGCAGCCATGTAGCCTCAGTCTGGCTGGAGAAGTGGGCAGATGGGCGGGAGTGATAGACACCCGCTCTAGGCTTGGCCTCTGGAATACCTGGCCTGAGCCAGCAGCCCTAGAAGCAGGCAAACCAACCACAGATTTTGCTGGTACTCTCCCCAGGGGGCTTCGGCAGCCCTAGAAGCAGGCAAACCAACCACAGATTTTGCTGTTACTCTCTCAAAGGGGCTTCACCAGTTTAAGCTGGACTGTAAGGAACAGGAGAAGGGAAAGCATGACTACTGAGCAAAGTCCGTGGGTCTTCTGCTATCTGCAGGATGAAGACGATGTCTCGGATTGTGGACTAGTCCCCACACATACAGTTTGCCTTTTGGCTGGCTCCTCTCTGACTCCGGAACACATCTTGCTGATTCCTGACCTGCTCTCCACTTAGGATGTCCCCACTACTACTCCGCTTTTGCAGCTCATAGTCTATCGTAAAACCCTTCTGCCTGGCCCAGGCCACCATTGCTGTGACTCCACGCCCTTCACTTCCTACTCCCTCTCCGGTCCTCAGAACTCTTATCTGTACTGCTTGTTTTGGCTTTAACTGCACACAGTAGATTATATCTGGGTGAAAGGGAAAATGCCTTATCTTTGTATCGGTCCAGGAAGGACCTAAGTTGACTTTTTTAGTACTAGCTGGGGGACAAGAATAATAGTCTACCTGGTGTCCTCTGTGAGCCTGATGGCTTACAATGCACTGTTCAGAATTTCCATAGTTGGGGTAAAAGAGAGACTTCCTGGAGAGGGGTGGAGGCAAGAGGGAATGCACCCCCAGGACTGAAAGAGGGAGCAGAGCGAGGAGGCTTCCTACGAGAAGTTGTTGGGGGAGAGGGCTCAAAATCCATGGTTGAATTTCATTCTCATTTCAGAGAAGACCAAGGTTAATTCCAACTTGGGTTTCTGAACATTGCTTGTATTACTTCCGATTCCTCTGTAGGGACTTTAGATAAGATCCCATAGAATGCAATGGTGTTGACTATTTCAGAGATAGCCGGGAAGATGGGGAAGACGTCAGGAATCAGCACCCTATTCCTCAGCCAGTCCTGGGGGAGGAAAAGAATCACGAAGGAGAATTGGAGACCATGGCTGTGAAAGAGAGAAATACCTAGGCTAAACCCTGAGGTTTATCAGTAGAAAGGAGGTGGCAGTGGGGGAGCCCACAATGGAGGTACGGTCCTGGGGGCAGGGGGGGGGGCCTCATCTGTGGTGTAGCAATGGCCAGGTGCAGGACACTTTTTGGCTTCAGACAAAGCCATTTAGCTTTCCTGAGATTCAGGGTCCTTATTTTTTAAAAAGGGATGATATAACTTTGCTCAGCTGCTGAGGTTTAAATGAGTAAAATATATAAAAGGTTTTAGCAACTCTTGAGTGCTAAACAAATATATACTATCACTATGGATAACATAATAGATGTAAGATAAATGTAGGCCAGTCACGCAAATGAAAGAGTGAGTGAATGGATGAAGGAATGAGCTGAGGAGGGGGCATATGCTCACAGGTGGTCCAGAGGCCCAGGGTATGGACTTGTGGGCAGAGCTGTCTAGAAAAAGACATTGAGTAGAGACTTCGGGCCACACTGAGGAAGTCTCTGCTCTATGACCTTGATGCAGTTGATCTCTCTCCCCTGAAGGCCAGAGAGCTTGGTCAAGCATCCTCTTCCCCAGGTGGAGGGAGTGGGGAGCCTGTGGGCCAATACCTGGTACTTGCAACTAATGGAGGGTCCTGCAGGTTCCAGCACCCCAATCAGAGCCCCAGACTGAGTCCACTCCAAGGAGGGCAAGGGAAACAAAGCAGTCCCTTAGATGTTAGTAATGTGGTCAAATGGCACACAGAGCACTATAACCGCATGTTTAGAAGATGAAGAGACAACTGTAAAGGTTGGGAAGACCCTGATACAAATCCAGGGTGGAAACAAATACATCGGAGGAGCACGTAAGGACCATCCACGTTTCGTACCAGAGGATTTTGTCTATCTGACATGTCTAACTTCCTACTTCTCTGGGAAATAAATTCTGAACATCCTGTTTGGCTACTGAAGCCTTCCACAAAGTGATTATGTGGTCTTTCTGGTATTTTCTCCCACACTGGCTGCCTTGCATGAACCTCTTCTCTGCTGAGCAGAGCTGAGCACATCAACCCATTTTGATCTGCCATCTTGTTCCTCTCTTTTTAGCCTACTCTGTGCCATCATCAGGGCCTCACTCAAATCCTATCTTCCCACTGGATCAAAAGGGTAAACTTCAACTAGACCTTTTGGTTTTCACCACCCTCCATTCTTAACCTTCTGAATAATGCTCAGTGCCTCTGCTCCACATCCGACTTAGCATTCTCTGCCTAGCATCATGACAAGCACGGAGGAGAGGCTTGTCACACACCCAGGCCTGATATATGGGGCCTCTGATGTGTCTTGAAGGCAAGAACTTCCCATGGCCATAACCAAAGTCCAGAGAAGCTGGGAACTGGGACCCCGAAAGAAGTCGTATTGGAGACATTTGGAGAGATAGTGAGAAGAGGGCGTGAGTCAAACCCCTCTGCTCTAGACTATTTCCAAATGTCTTTCCCTTAGAAAGTTCAGGAGCATATAGCCAAAGTCCCTGAGCGTGCAGTGTGACAGGGATGGCGGAAAAGAAATGTGAACTTAGACACATTCATGGTGCTCGGCAGCCTGGCCTGAGCATACACCCCCTTTTTAAGAGATACACTGGCACGGATAATGTCCAGACCAGGGTGGCAGGGACTAGAAGAAACCTCCTGTAGGAAATATTAGGAAAGAGGAAATGAAAAGCATCAGGAAAATGACAGGAGGTGGGAGTGATGGATGGCACCGAACAGCAGCTGTCAAATATCTGATGAACTGTCATCTGGGTGAGGGGTTCAACTCTGTGGGTTGTGCTTTCGTGGGGGCAAAACTAAGAATTTAGAGGATGCTGGTTTCCTAGCTCTTGAGGACTGTACTAGAAGCAAAGGTGCTGCCTGTGCTAGAATTGCCGGCTCTTTCCAGAGCACTAATCATGTGCAGGGCCTGATGCTCCACTGCACTGTAGCAGAAAGCTGGCTGCGCTCAGGGTTGCAGATATGGCATTGAGTTTATTTGGAACATGTGGGGAATGCTCTCTGTCGGTAAGTATTCTAAAGAATTCCCACATGCATAAACTTTTTATACTTAATATTGGCAATAGCATGTAGGGGTAGTGTGCTCAGGAGAGGGGGAAAGTGACACAGACATCCTCTCTGGGTGCTTCATACAAGGGCTCAGCTCCTAGGAGAAATAGCTGCCCACATCATTTCTGGCGTGCATACTCGGCCCATCCTGAAGCTGGATCACATATAAGGTCATATGTAGATAAATATAAACTGTGTTGCACAAATAGAAATTTAGAATTCCAAGAAGCAAGAAAATCATAGCAACATATATTATCTCATTTAACCCTCACGATAACCCCACGAGGTGGGTGCTACTATCACCATTTTGCTGAAAAAAATACCAAGACATAGGAAGATTAAGTAAACTTCCCCAAGGTGCTTAGTGGGTAGATGGCTGAGGCAGGACTTGAACCCAGGTCTGCTTGAAGGCCTTAATTTCTACGCCCTATGAGAGATATCTAAACAGAAGATGAAGGGTGCCCTCTCAGGTACACTGGATAAGGATCTTTCTACCTCTACAGGTCTAGGGTCTCCAGAGTTTTCAGGCAAACACTAAAAAAATGCTCAGATGCACCATGCCCTCCAAACCCCTATGCAGTGCCAAAGATGCGATGTCAGGCAGGCAGAGAAATAGGCACAGAGCAAAGCAGGGAAGTTTGTTTATACCTCCCCAACTCTCTGTTTTCTTTGCAATTTGTCCTAGATCTCCCTTTAAGGACATCTATCCTGTGGGGACCTGAGCAGCTGCTCTGTCTCGATTAAGGAACATTAAACTGCCAAATGGAGAACATTGGAGCTGGAGGCCTCAAATTCATCTACTCAGACTTAGCCTTTTTCGACCTGTGATAAAATAAATCCTCCTCCCTCCCTGGGAGATCTAGAGATGCTCTGATTTTTGGTGGGATGCGAATTCTGAATTCTAAGGTCAGCTTATGAATCCTCACCAGTCAGGAAGGTTTTGTTGAGCACTGCTTTATGTAGATGATGTTAGAGAAATCTCTTGTATAGGGGCAGACTCTTTGGTTATATATTATACATTCTTTTTCAAACCATGAGTGCTACCTTCTCCCCTTCCCATGGAATTTGATGTACCCCCTTGGAAAAATATGCCACCTTCTCCCTCTGCCCTCACAATTGAGAATCATTGACTTAGTGTCACCCTTATAGCTGAGAAATCAGAGATACGAATTACTTTGGTCATAGTTACAAAATGACTCATTCGGCTTATTCAATTCAGTTCTAGTTAACACATATTTATTGAGCAACTACTATGGGCCTAGAATCCTAAAGGCAGCAGGTGCATCTGCACTTTTAAATCTATCTCAGGAGAAGGAATCCATTGACCAAAGGACTAAATAAATATTCAGTTTCGGTACTGGTGGGACATATTCTTTTAGTTGGAAATCTTCCAGATACCACTAAAATCTCACCCCATAGACAAATGTCTGCTCAATCATTGCAAAGAGGGCTTGTCCTACTTGGATGCCCAGCTTTGAAGATGGTGACAAGGAAGAGACTTAGAGACCTTTCCTTAAAGGACCAGCATCTCTCTGCCACCTCTCTCTTGTCAACACCCTCTTCTCTCTGGATTTGGTCTTACGCCCTGCCTGCTGTTTTCTTTGTTGTCTTTTCATCCCCACCAAGTTGGGCAGAAGGGTGCCCCCCTCTTATTTCCTCCCACCACCCCCTCCCCACCAACCCTGTCCTTCCCAGCACAAGGTTCCATTCTTCATTAATACTGTTTTAAAGCCAGCATGGAGCTGTTTTCCAGATGTGGCCATGCGCAGACAGTAATTGTGCTCTGTGATCCCTTCCAGCTGCTCCCACCGCTTGCCAGCAAACTCCCTCCACCCCCACCTTGCAGCCCCAGGAGTCCATGTTTGGGGGCTGCAAATTAGGGCAAACGTTGTAAAATGATCATGTGCTACACACGGCATGCCCCACAAGAATTATGGACTTTATAACTGAGCTAATTGGCATTAGGTCTTGCCTGAAAGGTCAACAAAGTGGCAGAGAAACAGGATCTTTGTAAATTGATCGGCTAGTCCCCTCCCGGCTTTGTTCCCCCAACTCCCTTTCCCATTTTGAAATACAGCCTACCTGCCCTGAGGAATTGCTGACTCTTGTAAATTACTGCTTTGACTGTTCGGGACTGTGACACATTGTTTCACATCATGTGGAAGGCGGTGGGATGTTGAAGGGGTGCATAATTACACCCTGCGAATTCTTCTACCAGACCACAAGCCTCAGCCTTCATGCACCTTGGTGAAGTGGGGCATTGTAATGCTCTTGACCTTCAGCAGGCGTGATTGATACAAAGGTAACATATAGGCTTTGGATTATTTATTTCTCCCAATAAATGTGTTCCTTTGGAAATGACCTTGCCCCTCTGTTTCTCAGATGGGACACTTATATAGAATTTTTTTTTTTTTCATTTCACAAATTTTTAATAAGCATATCAGAGAAAGGGTCCAAGTCGACTTTAGGAGGGAAAGAAAGTTGTTTATCTGGAATCAGAGATGTTATCATGTGGGTCCTTCTGCTCAGCGTGAAATGAAACTTGATGGATTCAAATGTCTGTCCTCTTCCAGCACCCCCACACCCCCAATCTAGTACTCACTATTTGAGGTCAAGCACTGAAGCATACATAGTATCCAGGAGGAATAACTCATTAAACTTGTGAGTGCCTCTCCCCTTCGTTTTCTTAGTAAGGGACCCTTGACAGTCTAATGAATGTTGACCTCTATTGCATACACTCACATGAATTTTGCTACAGTTTTGGGCTGTTCTTGGATCTTTTGAATCTCAGCTATGGATCAGTTCCAAGTTATGAATCCCTGCTATGTTATCATCAATGCCTATTAACACTCTGGCCCACGTGAGTTTATTAGAGCCTTCTAGCAGAGAAGCCTGATGAAACAGGGCTTCGGCTGGCCAATGTAATGGAAAAGGTAACAGAAGCAAAGTTTCAGTGGCCTATTTTTGGGCCACAATGAAGAGACAAGGTCTGAGAATCACCTACTCACTGAACACTGAGCATGCAGTCTGCAGATCTAATAAACAGTGCAACTTGTTTGCATCCCTGTACGACTGTTTTTCAAATATATGTAAATGCTATTGCAATGTGAACACTGTGCAATCATTTAGCAATGTGGACATTAAGTTTCTGTCTCATCAACAGACCACTAAAATGGTAACTGTTCATGCTGGAAGGTTGTTTAATGAAAAAATAGGGCCTTCTTGGTGGGAAGTTTGAAGCCCTTGGTCTACTCAGTGATCGCCTCTCCACTCTTGCCCTGATTACTACTATAGTCTGAACGTGCTTCTTCCTGCTTCCCTCTTATGTTTCTCCCCAAACACTGCAGCCAGGGCGGTCCTTTTAGGATGTCAGGCTCCTACGCTCCAACCCTCCCATGGCTGCTGTCTTGCTCCAAGTCAAAGCCACCTCCTTGCCATGGCCTCCTGCACTGGTCTCATTTGCTATTATTTTCTCCTTTGCTCATTTCACCCCAGCCCCCCGCCCCCAGCCTCCAGCGCCCAGCTACTTCTCAGACATGCTGGGCAAGCTCCCCCCTCACATCTTTTGCACTTGCTGCTACCTTCTGCCGGTAATGTACCTGTCCCAGGTGTTCTGATGGCTAGTCTCTTTCCTCCTTCAGATTGCTGCTCATGCGTCTCCTCGTCTGAGCCGCCTTCCCTCCCCACCAGCCACCTTCTGCCCCAGCACTCCCAATCCCTCTTTCCTGCTTCATTTTCCCCACAGCACCCAACATCGCCTGACTTCGTGCTGATTTGCATCATCTGTGTCTCCCGACCAGACTTTGTCTGGGGTGCCCACTGCTGAATCTAGAGCATGCGACGGGCACTGGGGAACTCAGAGAGGAGGAGGGAAGACCACACCCATGCAGGGAGGAGGCCAGCCCTGCTTCCTTCTCCACCTTATGGAAGGAATGCCGAGAGTCAACGGCCTCATCTATAACGTGGAGAGGGTGTCCCTTGCCAACCTCAGGGGCCCTTGAGAAAATCCGTTTTCAAATCTGTGACTGTAATCTCCTTTCCTCTACTATTTGAAGACCGCTCCCCCCGCCCCCCACACCTTTTGTGCACAGGTCACACAAGATCCTGCTTCCCCTACAGAGCCTGTCTGGAAGCCCCAGCCTAACCTGCTGCTTCTTTTCCTGACTTCCTATGTCGAATGGCTTCCGTTCTGTCCATTCTTGGCCTTAGGAGGCAGCTGACCCCACAATCCACATTACTGTGAGCTTCTCTTCACTTACCCGACGGCCTCCTCTGTCCCTAATAATCCCTTTAGCTGCCATTTGGGGGCAGAAGGCACTGCCTCCTGTTGGTGGCTGATCCTGACTGAAGGGGGAAATCAAGGAGAGAAGGCATCATTGTGAAAGTGGCTATAGTTGCCATGGGGATAGAAAGAAGAAATAAGATTGACAAGGGGCAGAGTAGGTCACCTGAGACCTCCTGAAGCAGTTAGGTCCACCTGGACATAACAGATAAGGATGATGAGCAGGATCGAGGTGGTTGATAAGAATGAAGCGATACCGACCCTGGTTTTATAGAAGCTGGCTTGGTGAGCCGTAATCCTCACGTCAGGTCCCTAACATCCTTTCTCCCACAACAAGTAAACACAATTAGCCACCTGAGCATCTTTATGAACCAACAGAGCAAAAATATCCTTTGACAACGTTTCTCTTCATTTGCCTTGAATGGTCTGTGAGGAAAAGCACACACTCATTTTTCTTGGGCTGGACTTGAGTCCTGAGCCCCAGTCCAGTCCAGAGGCCAGACTTTAAACTAGATTCTGTCACTTGCTTCTTCCTGGGGCTGGTCCTGATGCTGGGGTCCCTTGAACCCACTTGGAGAGACTGTCCTGTTGTGTTTATCACTGAGAATCACTGCTATACTTAAACCCGTGGCCCTGTCTTCATCTTGCCACTCTTAAATAGGGAGGCCAATGTGGATAGGACATATGTACATGATTCCTTTCCAGAACTCAGTTTGTCCTGATGTCATAATGTCTCCCCATCCTTTCTGTTGTATTGTTGTGACTTATGTCCTCCTCCAGCTAAGGGGCACTCAGTGTGGTGCCAGCTACATCACGAATGAATGTGGTCTGTAATCACCACGACCTATTGGTAAAAGCAGAAAGCACTTTCTCTATTTAGAGTCAAAACTCAAGGTCCCCTGTCTGCACATTTGACTTCTTGGACCTTGGACGAACTAGCCAATAGCTCCTGTCGACCACTCCTGTTTTAGATGATTCCTCTGGAATCTAATCTCCTTGGGGATGCAGACACATGTCTGCTCTTCTACTTATCCCTGTCTGCTCTCTGGCACCAGTCCTCTCAAATGCCTGATTCATCATGCTGCTAGTGGCCTCAATGACTCACTCCTGTGGTCAGTTCATTCTTGTAGCTCCTATAGTGGAATGTGACAAAAAAATCAGTGATCCAGAAGGTGGCTAGTCAGATGGATAACGTATTTCCACAAAGGTCCCCTCTTCCATCTCTGGAATGTAGTGTGAGTGAAAGTAAGTGTGGGAAAATCCAGCCTGCCACAGTAAAACCAATCCGGCGACATCTGCAGCCATCAGACCCTCAGAAGTGTCAACTTTCACAGTCATCACCCCACCCCCCACTTGTGGCCACCTCTTCTCCCATGAGCACACACATTATCCCCTCTGGATATTTTCTGCTCCCCCCATGTCTTCAACTCACAGCTTCCACACATAGCCCTCAAATCAACTAGTCTCCCTTGCTCTCTCTCCCAACATAGCGCAAGAAATGCCAGGGAATGTTCCTCAGCCTGGGCTAAAATTGAGAGT
>NW_011888784.1:6675600-6682829 GCF_000151845.1 Pteropus vampyrus
GACCCTGGTTTTATAGAAGCTGGCTTGGTGAGCCGTAATCCTCACGTCAGGTCCCTAACATCCTTTCTCCCACAACAAGTAAACACAATTAGCCACCTGAGCATCTTTATGAACCAACAGAGCAAAAATATCCTTTGACAACGTTTCTCTTCATTTGCCTTGAATGGTCTGTGAGGAAAAGCACACACTCATTTTTCTTGGGCTGGACTTGAGTCCTGAGCCCCAGTCCAGTTCAGAGGCCAGACTTTAAACTAGATTCTGTCACTTGCTTCTTCCTGGGGCTGGTCCTGATGCTGGGGTCCCTTGAACCCACTTGGAGAGACTGTCCTGTTGTGTTTATCACTGAGAATCACTGCTATACTTAAACCCGTGGCCCTGTCTTCATCTTGCCACTCTTAAATAGGGAGGCCAATGTGGATAGGACATATGTACATGATTCCTTTCCAGAACTCAGTTTGTCCTGATGTCATAATGTCTCCCCATCCTTTCTGTTGTATTGTTGTGACTTATGTCCTCCTCCAGCTAAGGGGCACTCAGTGTGGTGCCAGCTACATCACGAATGAATGTGGTCTGTAATCACCACGACCTATTGGTAAAAGCAGAAAGCACTTTCTCTATTTAGAGTCAAAACTCAAGGTCCCCTGTCTGCACATTTGACTTCTTGGACCTTGGACGAACTAGCCAATAGCTCCTGTCGACCACTCCTGTTTTAGATGATTCCTCTGGAATCTAATCTCCTTGGGGATGCAGACACATGTCTGCTCTTCTACTTATCCCTGTCTGCTCTCTGGCACCAGTCCTCTCAAATGCCTGATTCATCATGCTGCTAGTGGCCTCAATGACTCACTCCTGTGGTCAGTTCATTCTTGTAGCTCCTATAGTGGAATGTGACAAAAAAATCAGTGATCCAGAAGGTGGCGAGTCAGATGGATAACGTATTTCCACAAAGGTCCCCTCTTCCATCTCTGGAATGTAGTGTGAGTGAAAGTAAGTGTGGGAAAATCCAGCCTGCCACAGTAAAACCAATCCGGCGACATCTGCAGCCATCAGACCCTCAGAAGTGTCAACTTTCACAGTCATCACCCCACCCCCCACTTGTGGCCACCTCTTCTCCCATGAGCACACACATTATCCCCTCTGGATATTTTCTGCTCCCCCCATGTCTTCAACTCACAGCTTCCACACATAGCCCTCAAATCAACTAGTCTCCCTTGCTCTCTCTCCCAACATAGCGCAAGAAATGCCAGGGAATGTTCCTCAGCCTGGGCTAAAATTGAGAGTCAGCCCTGACAGAATCTGGTGAGAAGGGGGCCTCCCCTAAATGGTCTGGGCACTGTTGTTTCAACAGTGGCAGATATTTTCTCATTGGTGAGCTCCAGGCCCTCGGACCCCATCTGCTACAGCTCTGTGCTTTGAGCATCACACTGCAGCTTTTCCTTCAGAGGTTTTCGCAAGTTCAGAGCAGTCTGTGTATTGGGGAGTTGAAATTATTTTTACCCATATGCAGCTGAAATAGCCATCTGCCATCACACCGCCCAATTCCCCACTGTATTTAAAATCCATCTGGAGTTCTTCTTCTTTTTTAAATTCTCCATATTTAAAAAAGATCAGTGTCTTGATGCAAAGGAAGGTGTCACGTCTTCATGTCTTTCTGCCTATGGTGGAACCTGTCTTAAGTAGAGGATTGATTTAGAACTACTCATCGCTTATTTTAAGCTATATTGATTAATTATTGATTCTAGGCCCATAATTGTCCCTTATTTTAGGAACGTCTATCTTTGAGTATCTAAATATAATCCAAAGTCCAGTTCATATCACTTCCTCCATGAAGCCTTCTTGATTACTCGAGTCCCCACTTTTCTGACATTTTCATGTCAGAAATGGACAGCTCCTCAGCACATAGTCCTTCATTTTTCTCTGCCTCAGCTGGTGTCTTGGCTTTGTACCTCTCAGCTCTGTGACAACTGGGACTGTGCCTATTTGTTGACCTTGCAGCTGCCATAGAACCCAGCCCAGAAAGGTCCTCAACAAAGTCTTGGAATGTCCTCTAACTTTTTTTCTTCCTCCAAGACTCCTCAGATCCTTTTCTTAAATGGCTCATATTTTCGCAACACGCCAACTCCTACAATGTCAATTAAATCATCCAAAGACCACACAGTGCAAACATTCTTTCTGCTTTGCCAAAGGTCTCCATGAGTGCTTACACCCAGTCACCTACAGAATGACCAGCTAAAGGAGATGCTCAGTGAATTATTTTGATTTAAATTAAGATGGTTTCACTGATGGAATCATTCAATTAATAAGCATCTGTCCGGATCCTAGTAAGGGCCAGGCCCTTTGGCAGGTACTGAGGACTGAGTGGTAAGTAAATCAAAGTGTCTACCCTCAGAGAGCTCACAGTCTAGTGGAGGAGACGGATGGGGGCACATACCAGCATTTCAATGTGATTTCAGAGGAGGGAGCAATAAACTCGTTATGGGATTTAAAAATTTTGATATTTGGACTAGAAGTTCAGGAAGAGGATGCACAAAGGCATGAAATGGGAAGAGTCTGGTGCATTCAGGAAGCAGTTGTGGTTCTGAGTGGCTGGGCTGTAGGAGAAATGGGCGGTGCTGAGGGGTCAACCTGGAAAAGTAAGAGAGTCAGGGTGTGAACCCTACCCTGCTTGGCTTGAGACTCTCATCCAGGTTTCCTCAGTCATTTGTTCCAACTGCAGATCATGCATTTATCTAACCGTCTCTTTGGTAGAGAGGTCTATGAGTTTGTCCTCCTCTAGGAAGTGGGACTGCCCTTGATTCACCTTATGTGGTCCATTTCCATCTTTCTATAAAGTTTGGTGTAGTTGACATTCCTCAGTCTCCCCCAAGTGTCCTCAGTCCAGGGATGTGTCCCTTTTAAAATAACAGGACATATATGAAAAAACATTTGGAAACTAGGCATCTGGAGATATATCCATCTCCTACCTTCACAGCTTTGAATAATTTCTTTAACATGTGGAGCCTCAGTCTTTTCACCTGAAAAATAGGGAAAATAACACCAGACCCACCTACTTCACTGGGCGGCTATAAAGCTCAACTATAACAATAGATGTAAGAGAGCCTCGAAATACAGAACATTCAGCACACACGCAAGGGCAAATTACCCTGATGGTAGGAGACAGCCGCTCCTTCCTCCGGCAAAAACTCCCTCGCCAGGCTGCACGAGCTTCAGTGGGGTCCCATGGTCTTGCATAACGACTCACCTTCTCATCCCACTGGCATTTTTGCTTTCACATAGGGTGGCACTAGCTCATTAGGCATAACAAATTGCCCACGCGCCACTGGGGTATAGATGGAAAGCTGTGAGGTAGAATAGATTTCTTCCCCTCTGCTTCCCTCCCTCTCTCTTTTCATGTTCACAAGTGTCTCCAGAACAAGCTGTCTCCTGTCTGGGGAAGGCGGAGGCGAGGCTGCACAGAGGGGGTGTGCAGGATTTGAAAAGGCAACTGTTCCAGCCTTTCCCCACAATGCTTTCCATGGGTTCACTGGCTCTGGCCCTGCCATACTTGTAGCACATCTGAATATTGGTCGTTTGCATAAATTGTGAGTGCAGCATACTCTAACCCTTCATTGGATGTACCCAAGTTTGTTGGCTTTCAGGGATCCATTGAGGGCAGAGCATCGATGAACCAGAAGCCAAGCTCCTGTTTTTTAACTACTCCCATCTAGAGAATGGTGAAGGAGCCCCTTGTGGTCACATTTCCAGCCCTTGGTTCTTTACTTCCATTCAAGCAGCAATGCATTCCCCAAATCCTGGCGTAAAGCAGCAGGAACTGGTAGCGTGAGAAGGAAGAATGGGAGAGGCCAACCTTTGGCAGTACTGTGGGATGTCAAGGGTGCTGCTTTCTCTCCACTCTCCGTGAGTGCTTACACACACTCTCCACTCTCCACTTTTCACTTTAGTCTATACGTACATGGGACCTTTACAACACCCACTGCAGATGCCCCAGCATGCCCTCCAGGCCTGTCCCCACAGTCTAGGGTCCTATGCTCTGGCTCCATCTAGGTTACCATCAAGGAACCAAGAGATCTCCAGATGATGAGGCTGGATGTCTGCTTTCCACTTGTAGGTCAGGTGACATCACCCATCTAAACCTCGGCTTCGGTACAATACGGGAGGCGAACTGACCCCATCTAGCTCCAAAGTTTATGCTTCTTTTTTCTGCTTCCTCTACTACTTTTCTCCCCTGATCAAAAATCACCTTTCCTGTGGTCATTTCCCTCAGAGTCTTGTCCCTCACTGAAGGAAATCTTGTTCTTACGCTACTGGAAAAAACGAACCTGGTGTGTGGAGAGGCACAGAGGGCCCTTCGGGCAGCCTCAGGCCCCACCCTCCCACCCCCCTCCTCAGCCCTGAGCCCCGGATAACAGCACATGTCAGGCCTCTCTTCTCCTTCTTGAGAGCTCCCGCTGGATGTCTGTCCCTGCCTTCACTGCTCTCATATCATTCTCTGGCTGTTTTGACTCTGGAGACCCTGCCTGCCGCAGAGGTTAGAGAAGGCCCTGACCCCTGAAGTCAAGTCAGCACCAAGCCGAGCCCTTGGAAGGTTCTCAATAACGATATTTTGCATAACTTATTAGTTGGAAAAGACTCCAGTTTCTAGGTTACAAAGTCTCTTTTCAATCCTACCTGACCCTGTCGACCTTTAAGTCTCACCCTCCGCCCTAGGACAACCCTTTCGTTCTCCCACCCCATCCAGGGCCTTCTGGCCCTCATGGACTTTCTCCTCACCCACCTTCTATGCAGCTCGCTGTTTTCCAAAGTCCCTCTTCTACAAGAAGTCTTCCTGGGCCAGATCGACACACAGTGGATTTCAACTTTTTTTCTTGATTAAAATCCCTCACGGTTATGCATGGATTTTACAAGGCATTTTCATGGAGATCATCTCATTTTATCACCTCACAGACATTATCATTCCCACTTTAAAGGTGAGTAATCTGAAGGTCAAGGCTGTCACTAGAAGGTCCACAATGGGCAGGGCAGGGATTACAATGCAGCTCCTGGGCCCCAGGCTAAGGGCTTTATCAGTTAGAATATATGCTGCAGAGCTCAAGCATCTGTGGGTGCTGTGGGCATTTCCATTATCTGACTTAATTTATTCCAGAGCAGCTGAGTTGCTGTAGGGTGAGACAGACTAGGAGGGGATTGCAGGGAAGGGGTGTGGGGCATGGGGCAGGGGGAGTTTGGGACACAAAGTCAGGATTTAAATGTCTCTGAGAAAATTCTCCCTGAGAAGAGGACATGTTAAAGATGGGTATCTGGCCCCCTAATGTTTAAAGCAATGGGTCTCTAAATGTGATGAAGAGCAGAAAGAACTCCTTCATGCTTCTTAAACCAAAATCAACAAAGATCTTTCTTTTCTTTTTGCTTTTGCTTTACCCAGGTGGCAATATTCTTGGCTTTGTAACTATTAAGAACTGGTTGCTCTGGTAGCTGCCTCTGCTAAGGACAAGAATGAACCATGGACCTCCTGGCCTGCATCCTAATCAGACAGGGGTTAGACAATGCCTCCTGCTCAGGTTGGCTCAAAAGAGTTCAGAGACCAAGACAGGAAATGGATTAGTTCCTGGGTTGAGAAGGACATTGTCTGTTGAGTCTTCCCTATCTCTTCAGCCAGCAGCAGCAAGAGCAGCCAGTCTGCAAGAAGGAGTGGAAATCCAGGTGGATCTTGCTTTGAAGACATCTAAAAGCATCCAAAAGAACAAATAAAATTGGCTATCACTGAGAGCTTAATTTGTATCAGGCACTATGCAAAGAATTTTCATATAATGGCTTATCTTTATCTCCATCACAATCTCATGAAATAGGCTCTATTATTATTCCCATTAGATAGATGAGTAAACTGAGGCACAGAAGTTTAAGTAATGTGCCCTAAATCAACAACTAGTCAGTGGTAGATTTGAAATTAGTATAGCATCAAAGCCAGACTTAACTATTCAGCTCTTTGGCTTTTCAGGGTTCAGAGAAAATTCTTTTGTAAAATAATCTGTCCACAGGCTTCCTTTCCATACCAAGAACTCTCTTGTTTTAGGATGTCGACTGCTGCTTCTGGTGCCTGTGTCAGAGGTGGAGGCAACTTTAGGTAAACACTTTGCCCAGTGCTTTTAGATACTCAATTTGATTTGATTCTCCTTGATACGATTTCACTCAATTCAACTCAGTTCCCATGTATTCAGGGCTACCTGTATGTCAGGCAGTATTCTCTGTCTTGGGAATTCTCAAATAAAGCCAAATCAATCCAGAAATAATTTTTGAAATCTTGGAAGTGTGATTAATCTTTGTCTCCTCAATTCTTCCAGGAGATTATGCTAAGAATATAATCTTGGATACATGTCACTATTTGCTATGAAGATGCTCTTCTTTGTTTATTGTTTATTAAACAATAAAAAGCAAGCTAAATGTCTCAGGCATAGGGACAGGCACTAGATGTATCTAATACAGGTGATAACAGCTCTGACGACATAGTGACCATGTGCATTGACACTAGCCAGCCAAGAGTGAAACCAGTCAGCACAGTATCTTTAGCTCCATAAGGAATATACCAAACTTTGTCTTCCTAATATTTTTTACAGCACCCCTAGGCCAAACTAAATGCCTCATAGTTAGGTGTAAATATGTAGGTACCAATACACTAATAAATATTTATGTTCTAACAAGTTAGTAGCTATTTGCAAAAATATTACACATAAATTGAAAGAAAAGTAATATTAAAAAATATGACAATATCATATGTAGCATGATCTAATGTTGAAACTTTGAACACCTTCAAGCTGGTGGTAGTTTGTGCACTATCTGACAGTACTGAGTATCGTGGTGTGTTCCTTGATAATTAAAAATATCCTGCAGTGCTCTTGTGGATTCACTGTGGCACTCTGGGGTTCCTTGGCATATGGTTTGGGGACTGCAGAAGTATGTTCTCTTCCCTTTTGTTGAAACAAACTGCCTTCTTTATTTGTCTCTTTTAGTCTTACTCTAGATAGACCTATAAGTACAAGAAATCTTTCACTTCTTTCTTGATTTTAGCAAAAGAAAATCAGCTCAAGGTCACAATAAATAGCAACTAATCCTCAACCTCAGTTTCAGAAAGGCCATAGGGCATAATGGGAACGGAGGTAAATGGAGGGCAGGAGCTCCATCTAAGGACGCAGCTTCCATTCAGCTCCATCCCTTTGGCCTAATGGGAATGTGGC
>NW_011888784.1:6684624-6690762 GCF_000151845.1 Pteropus vampyrus
GGCAAAATTTTTTTTAAAGTGGGTAAATTTAAAGAAAAATATTAAAAAATAAATAAATATAAAATAATTAAATAATAAATAACAGCCCAGGGGAACAAGGTCATGTCTGGCCCCTAAGGACTGATGGCTGATGCTGATCATCCCACCCTCCCCCTCACTGCAGAAACCTCACTGTCACATTTTTACTTCATTATGGACTCTCCTAGTTTCATATGCTTCATCTATAAAGTAAGAGATTTGACCTAAACCTCTAAGGTGCCTCCTAGATCTACCAGACAATCCTTCACCGATTCTATGAGATCCAGTAATATCAGTGGGAATAGGAAATTCAATTTTTATTTCATATTTCAAGAATTCTTTTTTTTTTTCTTTTATGAAACAAGATGCATCTTGATGGATACTATTATTGATTATTCGTTGCAGAAAGTTCAGGGAGAAAAGAAAATGCACACAAATCGCCCAGAAGCTTCTTGATGCGTATCACTTCCCGTGTCTTAAATTGAACTTTCTCATTTCTCTATTTTGTCACCAAATCCAACTCCAATATCTTTTCATTTGAGATACTGGCATTGCTGAGTTACTTTGATTTTCTGTTTTCTCCTTGCCCATCCTTCAGGAGGGGCAGAGCTGAGTGACAATATTTTGACCCTGACCATCCATTTTGGGTTCTATTGCGACTTCCAAAACCACTAACTGCAGTTCTCGGCCATGACCTGTGGGAATTCCAGCCCTCAGAGATTAGCAAGTTATTACTAAGCAGGGAATATACCTTTGCAATAGTCCTGAAGGTTCTTTGAGGCAAGAGAGCTGAAAACCTAAGCTAGGCTTTCTGACTGTTGATGCATGCCTGGGGAGAGCCAAAAACTAAAGACTCTTTTCTCTTTCATCTAATAAGCCCTAGGATAGATGAATCTTGTAAAATCTGTCAACGAAGTTAGCCTACTGTTGGGAAGAGGTCTCTGTCTTTCAACATTATTAATTCATTCAGCAAATAAGTACTTATTTTGTGTAGACACTGTTCTAAGCACTGAGAACACAGTATAAACGCAGCACTGTGATTCCGTCCACATGGAGATTATGTTGCATGAATCCCCAGACACAGGCAAGCAGACAGCCCAGTGACCGCACGTGCTCTTACCCACCTTGGTGCCTTCTGCCAATTCTCTCCCTCCTTTTAGATTTGAAAATCTAGATCTGATCTTATCCATAAGGCTTGGATGTCCTATGGCCATCAGTCAGTGCTAGGTCTAGAATTACCTCTAGCTATTTACACTTGGACCAACTTTTAAGGCTCAAACCAAGTTAAACCTCTTCTACAAATGGTTCTGTATTTGAAGTCCTAAGAAAGCCTGTCGTTCCTCAGCTCCCCGATGGACACAAGTTCAGTCCATTCCTTTACTGGAGCAGTTAAGCTGGTGCCTGTAAGCCTGTTCCTTGTAGATGAATGATTGGACCACAGTGGGCACCTGATCTAGGGGCAGCTTATTTTTAGGCTTGTCAGATAACTATGAGGGGGTCTTGGTTTGGAAGGTTTGCCTAAAGGGTCAATGTGGCTTCAGTGGGCCAATCTGATCTCAGAATTGGGCTCATCAGGCTGGTCGGTAGTAGGAGCAGATAGAGACAGACATACACGTACTGCTGAATCATGGGAGAGGCAGAACACTGGCAAGAAGATCAAACATTCCGGCTGCCGAGGGCACAAAACACCCCTGCCTCCAAAAAACCTTGCTCTTCAATTCTCATTTGTACTGTTGCCCTTTGAGGAGGCCATGAGCCCATTCGCATTCCTCCCAATACAAAGAACACATCCCTTTCTCTCATCATACTCTTTTATAGGCTATTTCTTTCCTCTTGGGACTGGTACTCAACTGAATTCCTGATTCTTAGCTTCTTAATGTCAAGGCCAAGTCTTTGTGGAGTTTCTTCTGCATGCTCAGCCCTGTGCCAGGTGCCAAGAGAGAAAAGAAAGGAAGGAAGATGCCCAGCTCCAGCCCTCAGGGAGCCTCCACCCTGGCAAGACAGATAAGGCCTATGAGCACCACTGGGCTTGGTAACTCCCCAAGCCGGCATCTGACTGGCCCTGAAGGTGACGTGTTTTGGGCAGGTGCCGTGTGAGGCCAGAGGGAGTGTTGGGGTGGGTTGGGGGTGGGTTGGCAAATGTGTTTGGAAAGAAAGGAGTAAGGAGGTTGTCCCAGTTATAGAGGCCAGAAAGGGAACGAGGCTGGTCAAGGGGCCAGGATGAGAGTCCAGATGGGGATTTGGGGGCTGGGGTTGCCTCACCAGACATCCTTACACTGCCATTAAATCTGTGGAAATGAAATGGGTGTACCCACTCACCTGCCCTCTCAGTCACCTCATCAGGCATGAATTGGCCAGGATTAAAAAAGAAAAAAAAAAAGGAAAGGCCTCATTATATGGTTGGAAATCCTCATACCAGAGATAAAATTTTATGAGTTGCCTATTGCTCAGCACCCCGTATTTTTGACATTCCCTGTTTCACATACAGTATTTTAAACACATGAGACACAGACATTACTGTTTTTTTAATTTTTTTTTACTCTTTCATTTTTTTTTTCTTTCTGTCATGGCTTAGTGGGTAGCTCTGAAGTTTTTAATACTGAAGGGCCCATTTCATGTTATTTATTACCCTGCTTGCGTGAAAGCTGAGGCCTATAAATCGTCAACACAGGCCGTCTAATTCCAGCGACGGCAAAGCTTCGTCACATGTAATTAAAAGATCCCAAAGCCATTGGAATGTAATGGATTTGGAAATGACACCATGGGGGCATGGAGAGCAGGCCCAGGAAGAGGCAGTCGTATTTCAAAGGCTCTCCTGCATGGTCTGGGATGGATGGGGCTGCCTGGCTGGGCTCCAGCAGGGCTGGCTGCCTGGGGAGAGAGGCAGGATCTGGATTTGATCTGATCTTCAGCTCTGAGACCGCGTCATTGCAATTTCCACCTGTGGGAGGCGCACGCAGCTCTTGGCCCACAAACTACTTCAGCCTGGCCTGTCCAGGTGCCACCTCTGATGGCAGTAAGCGACTATGTCATGGCAGAAGGGTTTCTGGAAGTAGGAAGTAATCCCACCTGACAGACAGAGCCCGAGGACAAGATGGGGAGGAGGCCTTAGTTTTACCTTCCCCACAAGTATAATGGTTCTCTTACTCTGGGTCCCAAACTTTCTCCCTGAAGTTGTTTCTGGATGTTCTAGACCCCCATGGTCACTCTCGAGTGGCTCCGTATTCTGCTGTGAACTTTCCTTGAATTCCCACATCCACCCAGGGTCCATTGCTTTCTTCTGGGCTCCCAGGGCATCTTGTCTGTCTAGGACAGACTTTGGGACACTATGGAGCTGGATGTCGTTATTTGCTTACCATCCCTGAGAGCTCTTCAGGCACAAAGATCACGTTTACATTGTCTCTGACCCCAGTGACCTGACATAGGCCTGTTGTACAGGTGATCCACAACTATATGGCAGGAAGGAGGAGATGGAGGATACAACAGAGAAAAGGAAAGAAAGAAAAAAAGAAAAAAGGAAAGAAGGAAGAAAGGAAGGAAGGAGGATCTTTGGTGATCTCTTTCTGTCTCATGGCCTTAAATAACAAGGGAATCAGACTCCAGGATGAACCCCAGTGATCTCCACCTCCCGGTTTTCACATCCTGTACCTTTCACACTGTACCAGGGCTGGTACTGTGACTAACGGCATATGGTAGAAGTGTGGCATGTCACTTCTGAGATTAGGTTATAAAAAAAACTGCAGCTTCTGTCTTTTTTCCTCTCTCCTTCTCTCCTGAATTACTTCAGTCTTGGGGTAGCAAGCTGCCATGTTGTGTGAGCTGCCCTACGGGGAGGCCCGCAGGTCAGGGAACTGAAGGCTGACAACAATCAGGTGACGAGCTTGGACGCAGTGGAGCCGAGCAATGACTGCAGCTCTGGCCAAGAGCTTGACCACAGTTTCACTAAGCTGCTCCCAGATTCCTGACCTCAGAAACTGTGTGAGTAGATTCCAAGCCTTAGGCTGCTAAGTTTGGGAATAAAATATTACACGGTGAGAGATAACTAATACAAATGTCATCTATATGTTGATGACACCAAATTTTTATTTCCAACGCAGACTTCTCTGCTGAACTCCAGATTTGTATATCCAACCACCTCCTTTACACCTTAGCCCTACATTTCAAACCAAACTCCCAATTATTCCCTCACCTTGCTTCCTCTGCAGCCTTCCCCATGTCAGTTGGTGGCCATTCTTACCCGGATGAGAGCTACAGCCTCCTATCTACTTCCTGCCCCCTCTTGTGGACACCACAGTCTATTCTTTTTTTAAAAAATTAATTTATTTTTATTTTTCAATTACAGTTGACTTTCAATATTATATTAGTTTCAGGTCTGACATAGTCAAAAAATGGGCAGAGAACTTGAACAGACATTTCTCCAAAGAGGACATACAGATGGCCAATACACTGCCGTCTAATCTCTACCCAGCGGCCAGTGATCCCAATCAAATGTAAATCAGATCGTGATGCCTCGAATAAAAATTTGCAGCCCAACTGATCTCCCAGGCCTCATTATTCTGCTCCCTGCCCTCTTTTACAAAGCACTTAAAGACTTTAAAAGTATTCTACAATTTATTTATTATGCTTACTGCTTATTTTCCAGCTCTGCTGGTATGGAAGCTCCACGAGAGCAGGGATGTTTTTGTTGCTATTTTCTATTTTGTTTATTGTGGTATCTCCAGCATGTAGAACAGAGCACCTAGAACTGCCTGGCGCATAATGATAATCAATAAATATTTGTCGAAGAAAGGAAGAAAGGAAAAAAGGAAGGGAGGAAAGTAGGATGAGAAAGATGGCAGGAGGGCAGAGGGAGATAGGGAAGGGAGGGAGGAAGCACATCCCTGAGAGCCCTTGCATTGTGATCTGAACTGTTCTTCTCCTTGTAAGGACTAGACTGCAAGGTCCTTGAAGGCATGAGACAATGTTCCACCCACAGCATCCAGGGACAGGCTCTGCTGAGACCAGGACTCGGGGAATGTATTTGATTGATCCACCTTCGCCCAGCTAGTAAGCGCTCAGTTTCACTGCCCTCGCAATCCAGCAAACCTGCTTGTTTTCACTTCCTTGGTCTTTTGCTGCTATTCACACACAGCCTCTCTGTTTTTCTCACTTTGTCATGAGCTGAATTGTGTTCCTCCCAAAAGATATGTTAAACTGTCAACCCCTCAGTACCTTAGAATGTGACCTTATTTGGAAATAGAATTGTGGGAAATTTAATTAAGTTAAGATGAGGTCATACTGGAAAAGGGTGGACCCTTAATCCAACACAACTAATTGTCCTCTGAAGAGGAAGAGACACACGGGGAGAAACACCATGTGAGGACAGAGGCAGAGATTGAAGTAATGTGTCTACAAGTCAAGGATTGCTAGGCTTCCCCAGGAGCTAGAAGAGAGGCACAGAAGAGATTCTTTCTCAGAGCCCCCTGAAGGAGCCGATCCTGCCAACATGCCTAGGCATGAAGAGTGACTTCCAAAAGATAAAGAACCACCACACTTTGCCATTTTGCCTCCACATAGAATTGTTAACATTGAGGCTTTTGTTCAAAGTCAAACTGTTAGAAATATACCCCTGGTCCCTTACACAGTCATGGTGAACCATGGACTCAGAGACAGGTTAAAATCCCAGCCCCATCACTCTTTACTTGTGCAAGCTAGGGCAAGTTATTAAATCTCCCCAACGCTCCGATTCCTTATCTGAAAAAATGAGAATGGAAATACAGATGTCACAGATGTTGAGAAGGATGCAATGAGAATGTCCCCGAGGAACTGAGCCTGCGTACTGTGGGAACCCAGCGAATCTTAATTTCTTAACTTTTGTTCCCATCACATTTACTCCAGACTAGAAAAAGGAAGAAACGAGTTATATTTTCACGAAAATCTTTGTCTGTTTGTCACATTCGGCTCAAGTTGGAAAAGTTGTCAGAAATAATAGGAGTGCGTAAAATAATCTCTCTCAGCCTTGTCGTTAATAGTAAGTGTTACACAGTGCTAGCGAGATCCTCCATCAGAAAACGAAGGCCCAGGGATGTTCACTCGACTAGACTGGGTATAAAAAGAAAACGCGAATCGGAAACTCCAGAA
>NW_011888784.1:6690812-6694477 GCF_000151845.1 Pteropus vampyrus
TTGCCATTTTGCCTCCACATAGAATTGTTAACATTGAGGCTTTTGTTCAAAGTCAAACTGTTAGAAATATACCCCTGGTCCCTTACACAGTCATGGTGAACCATGGACTCAGAGACAGGTTAAAATCCCAGCCCCATCACTCTTTACTTGTGCAAGCTAGGGCAAGTTATTAAATCTCCCCAACGCTCCGATTCCTTATCTGAAAAAATGAGAATGGAAATACAGATGTCACAGATGTCGAGAAGGATGCAATGAGAATGTCCCCGAGGAACTGAGCCTGCGTACTGTGGGAACCCAGCGAATCTTAATTTCTTAACTTTTGTTCCCATCACATTTACTCCAGACTAGAAAAAGGAAGAAACGAGTTATATTTTCACGAAAATCTTTGTCTGTTTGTCACATTCAGCTCAAGTTGGAAAAGTTGTCAGAAATAATAGGAGTGCGTAAAATAATCTCTCTCAGCCTTGTCGTTAATAGTAAGTGTTACACAGTGCTAGCGAGATCCTCCATCAGAAAACGAAGGCCCAGGGATGTTCACTCGACTAGACTGGGTATAAAAAGAAAACGTGAATCGGAAACTCCAGAAAGATTTCCAAAACCCAGAGCAGGAATAGAAAGAGCTTTCTGGTTGCCTCTCTGTGAAGGATCAGGTAGCACAGCAGATGGGGGAGTGGACAAGAATGACAGACGCGCAACAGACCCTGGGTCTCATTAACCAGCTAATTCACTTAACCAGAATGCTTCATTTCCTGAAAATTCCAGTGAACTCGGATTTTACAATATGCTAATGTTTGAAGGATATGGTTTTTTCCTTTCCATCAATGGCTGCAAATATGTCCTGTGGTGCGGTGAACAGAATCTAAGGCTGAGAATGATGGCGCCAGGACTTAGGAGCCAGCTCTATCATTAACTGACCAGAAACGAGCCAGTTCTTCTGTCTAATCTCAGAATTACTCTTTGTCTAATGCAAGGTAGGACTAATGATCTCTGAGGTTCCAAAATCTATCATTTTATAGATTCCTGCTCCGTTTTCAACCCTTTGCCCAGATTCTGCAGCCTCCATGAAGGCCCACCTTATCCCTTGGTTGGCCTTGAACAAGTAGCTATAAAATGTGACAGTTGGACCAGATAAACTCTAAAGTTCCTTTGGGACTTGACATACTTTTAATTTAAGGATATGCTTTTAAACTATTATTATAATTATTCATTAAAGGTTTAAACTGACAAAATCTTCATCTCAAGTGTTTGTGGTGAAATAAAATGAAGCAGCTCTTAAAGCCACATTACATGGTGTTATAGACTAAATGTTTGTGTGCCCCCCAAATTCATCTGTTGAAATCTTAAGCCTCGATGTGATAATATTAGGATGTGGGGCCTTTGGGAGATAATTAGGTCATGAGGTAGAGCCCCAATGCCTGGGATTAGTGCCCCTGTAAGGAGAAATACAAGAGAGATGATTGTCTCTGCTGTGTGAGAGCACAAGGAGAGGAGGGCTTGACCAAGAGCTCAACCATGCTGGCGTCCTGACTGAAACATGGCAGGTGGAAAAATTACTGGGCTCGAGTTTTAGTTCTGATCGAGTTGTTAACCAGCTTTGCCATCCTGGGCAAGTCAACACACCTCTCCAGGACATTGAACTGGTTAGTCTTAGGGCCCCTTCTAGCTCCTTATTCCTAAGACTTGCTACTCTGCTGTAGAATTATCCCTCCAACTTCAATGAGATTTTTTAAGTAGATAATCTGCAGTGAGGAGGAGCAGAGAGTGGAATTAGAAGAGGGAATGCATACAAGATGAACTCTTAATGATGCAGCTTTACTTGCTAAGACTCAAAGTGTCTCCCTAAGCAAAGCCACAATTTCGCTGCACTTCCTTTCATGTGAAGCCTCAAAGCCCATGACAGCTTCAGACCCTACACAAGGGTGTTTCTTCTTTTTCCACTCTTTTTTTGATTTGGATTCTTGAGTCTGGCATGTTGGCTTTATAAGACTGCTGTGCCAGTTTTAGTCATTAGAAAAAGTAGGGCTCAAATGCAAACCGCCGGGTGAGATTACTTACTGCTCCAGCTTGCCAGTTGGCTTCATTTGACTTGTCTTGAAACAAGTCTCTGACCTTGGCCCCTGGACTCTAAACAAAAGGAGGATGAATTCTAATGAGCCCTCCCCGACCAAGGGAGATGGAACAATCAAACACATTAGTTCACATAATAGACCACTTTGAAACTGGTCACATAGAATGAGTAGCGTCACCAGTTTTCAAAGGACACGATTGAACTTGAAATGGTTCTAGTTTTGTAGGAACTTTTATGTAGCAGAATACTTGGGGCTTCTCTGACTGTAGTTAATCTGAATGCTTTATCTTACCAAGAATAATGTCAAAATGATATTTCAGTACTTCATTTATTCAGAGGCCAGAGTAGTAACAGTTTGGACCTTGGGCCCCGTGTACAAATACAAAATCCATCTGAACAACTGAAATAGCTTCCTAGAAAGTTTTTGTTCTAACTAAAGCCCGTGTACTCCTCCTTCTCCTCAGGGTCTCTCGCAGCAGTTTATTGTCTCTTGTTCAACACACAATTCCAACAGGTTTAACCACAGATGGTTGCCAAGGTCTAGAGAAGATTAGAGATGGAGAATCAGAACTAAACATGGGTATGAGAAGCCTCTGGCATTAGGAAAAAATAAAGCTAACATTGTGAGATGAAAAAAATGTCTAGTTCCACCTTGAAATTATAGAAGTAGAATGACAGTTTTATATTAGGGCGAGTGGTCTCATGCAGCTCTGAAGAAAACGTGTAGATTTATATTTTTCCTCTAAACATGTCTTTCTTCTTGCAGAAAAAATTGACTAGATTAAGGTATGAATTGGGTAATTTATGTAATTTTGTTGCTACCGCCAGTTTTATGGGAGACCTGGTAGTCTTGTTTTCCTCTTAAGCTATATTTGATAACATTATCTACAACAAATAAGACATCTAAGGGGTATGCTATTAAGGTTTTAGAGATGGAAAATGGGATTATAAGGGTGACTTTATTCCAAATCATCTCATGTTTGGATTTGCCAGCGCTCTCATTAGCTGAGAGTTGCCATTTTAGGACTCCGGGTCCTATTGCTCATCAGAACATCGATAGATTTGCCATCCCAGGACAGAAAGTCATGCTTTCTTTTCTTGGAGGACTCCTGGGAGCAGATACTAGATCTCAGCTCTGTCATTTACTAGCTGTGTGGCCTTAGGCAAGACATGCCTTTCTCTGGGCCTTAGTCTCCTGATCTATGAAATGAAGGCTTTGGTAGATTATACCTGAGATCCTTGTAGCTCTGACATTTTATATTCATAACTTTCCATTGTTACATCCAGCATCTATTATTCTGATTTCAAGAATCTTCTTCCTGTCCAGTTCCTCCTCTTTTAGTTACATTCTCTCGATTTGTGTTCTGTGTGGGGTCATGGTGAATTCCATAGCAGCTCCCTCCTTGCCTATAAAGTCCCTGCTCCAGATTATCATAAAAGATCAAGAAAATTAAAACCCACCCCTTAGCCTGGACTATAAGGCCTTTGCAATCTTGCTCCATTTTGCTTGTCCCTAATGTATTTATTTCCCTTTACTCTTCCAAACGAACATTCCATTACAGCTAAATCAGATATGCTACCCACCTCTCTCTCTTTT
>NW_011888784.1:6694527-6696978 GCF_000151845.1 Pteropus vampyrus
ACATTGTGAGATGAAAAAAATGTCTAGTTCCACCTTGAAATTATAGAAGTAGAATGACAGTTTTATATTAGGGCGAGTGGTCTCATGCAGCTCTGAAGAAAACGTGTAGATTTATATTTTTCCTCTAAACATGTCTTTCTTCTTGCAGAAAAAATTGACTAGATTAAGGTATGAATTGGGTAATTTATGTAATTTTGTTGCTACCGCCAGTTTTATGGGAGACCTGGTAGTCTTGTTTTCCTCTTAAGCTATATTTGATAACATTATCTACAACAAATAAGACATCTAAGGGGTATGCTATTAAGGTTTTAGAGATGGAAAATGGGATTATAAGGGTGACTTTATTCCAAATCATCTCATGTTTAGATTTGCCAGCGCTCTCATTAGCTGAGAGTTGCCATTTTAGGACTCCGGGTCCTATTGCTCATCAGAACATCGATAGATTTGCCATCCCAGGACAGAAAGTCATGCTTTCTTTTCTTGGAGGACTCCTGGGAGCAGATACTAGATCTCAGCTCTGTCATTTACTAGCTGTGTGGCCTTAGGCAAGACATGCCTTTCTCTGGGCCTTAGTCTCCTGATCTATGAAATGAAGGCTTTGGTAGATTATACCTGAGATCCTTGTAGCTCTGACATTTTATATTCATAACTTTCCATTGTTACATCCAGCATCTATTATTCTGATTTCAAGAATCTTCTTCCTGTCCAGTTCCTCCTCTTTTAGTTACATTCTCTCGATTTGTGTTCTGTGTGGGGTCATGGTGAATTCCATAGCAGCTCCCTCCTTGCCTATAAAGTCCCTGCTCCAGATTATCATAAAAGATCAAGAAAATTAAAACCCACCCCTTAGCCTGGACTATAAGGCCTTTGCAATCTTGCTCCATTTTGCTTGTCCCTAATGTATTTATTTCCCTTTACTCTTCCAAACGAACATTCCATTACAGCTAAATCAGATATGCTACCCACCTCTCTCTCTTTTAGACTCAGTTCTCTAATATTATCCACCATGTAACTCTTCGCTGACCTCTCAAGTTCACTCCAATATCGCTTCTTATCTGAAGCACTAGTCTGGCCCTAGTGCTTTCCATTTACTGGATTTTCTGGCTAGTTTCTTTATCTTTCCAAGTAAATTACAAGCTTCTCGACTCAGATATCAAGTGATTCTTCCTTCGGTGTCCCCACAATGCCAAGTGCAGTTAGTCTACTGATTGGAAGGGAAGTCTGACAGCATCACCTATTGGTTAGAAGAGACCGCCTCCCAGTTAGGCACCAGAATTAGGAATTAACATTTTGTTGCATTGTCAAAGCACCCTGACAATGACTCCTGGCCACGTCACACATGGCTCTCTCATATTATACCAGCAGAGAGGATGTTTTATTCCCTTCAGCTGGGCGGGAAATCCCAGTGACTGTAAACCATGAGAGGTCACTGTTGGGAAGAGAATGGCTGTACAGGCTGAGATTTGCTACACTGAAGACCCTCCCCACACAACACAAATACTTACAGCTCCAATATCAGTTCATTTTCTCTGAAACTGTCTCTCATATGGAGAAGAACATCCCAATACCTTATGCCTTCTTTCTTCGTTTAACCAAGTAAAATGATGCTTTTATTGAGAATTTCACATTTTTAATTCTCCCTTTTTTGCTTGCAAATATCCTTTATATGAGTAGGTTGATTTCGATGAGACTTTTGCAATATTAACGAGATACACCTTGAAGTCCGTTGTGTTTCAGCAAACACCTCGAAACAAAATGGCTGCCACCAGCTGTGTTAAAAAATGGCACATCTGCCGTTAATTTGAATTTGTATGATTGAAAATTTAGAGTTACTGTTGCATTGGGTGTATTCATGGGCCATAGTTCACCTAGGACACTATAAGAATATATACTCCTGGTCTTAAGAGCCTTATCTAAAATGTGAAAATAATTCTTGGGCAGATTTATAAAACATTGATCAGAATGCACAGCAAATAGGCCAGTTAAGTTTGTGGGCATTTTGAAATTATCATGGGTGATATAAGCATATTTCCATCACTAGTGTTTAATAAAAGCCATTTCTGAGTCTGGGCCAAGGGCTTTGGCACATGTTCAATGCAAGTAGAAGGAGTTAATGGCCAGTAATAAAAAGAAATGGAGCCAAGGAATATGTAAGCTGTGTGTCCCTAGGGAGTTTGGAAGTGGTAGGAGAAGGGACATTTCTCAAGACATGCCGGGTGGGCTGTACGAGTGGCACGATAATCAATATTCATTGCAAGTAGAATCCACCTGACCCTTCCTGGGAAAGGGAGATGAGGAGATGGGATGCCAGGCTGATCTCATGAGGTCCATGTTTCATTTGCTTATTTCTATGACTAACTACAAGTTATTCTGTTTGCTTCATTCCCAATAGAACCACATTTAAAGAACCCACAGGCAGGTGGGAGGGAGAGTTTTAAAATAGGCAGGGGT
>NW_011888784.1:6698824-6709829 GCF_000151845.1 Pteropus vampyrus
AAGATTGACAGATCCACAGATGTGGAAGCTAAGGGTCGTCCAGCCTGTCCTTGAATGGCCTTCTTGATGACTCTGGTCGGGGAGTGCCTTTGCTATCCTGGAGAACCAGCTAGAAAGCCAGTTGGGTAGGCACTTTCCAATTTAGGAAGGACTGGGAGCAAGTCAAATGCCTTAAGAGAAAAACCACTGGGAGCCATTTGTTTCCTGTGGCCTCTGAGCTCTGCTGCCCTCACTTGTCATACTGTGGGTCAAACCCTGGGAGCCCCTCTGTGAGACTCCCATCCTGCATGCCTCTCTCCAGCCTCACATGCTGGCTGCCCAGAGGTCAGAGGGAAGTGCAATGGGGGGGATTCCAGCTGCAATTGGAGACAGCTGATCCTGGAGCTTGCAAATGAGCATTAAGTGCCCATCACCTTGTTCTTCCCCAGTGATTTTAGGAGTGTTCTCGTTTCCATACTAGATTTAGACTCCTTGAAGACAGGGGCTTGTATTTTCTACTCTTCTTGTATTTTCTATGGTGACTGACACCAATCCAGGCAGAGAAGCTGTTTGTTATTAGCTGATGGGATGATAGTTGGTGCTATGGTAGAGCAACTATTTAGAGAGCTGTAAGGAAGGGCACTCTGAGTTTTAAACTTCATTTAGTCACAGAGTCATGGAATGCAGCAGGCTGTGGTGCTGACATCTCTTTTATAGACGGGAAGACGGAGGCCAGAGAAGGCAGGTGAGTCATTTAAGGGCTTAGCAGAGTTAAGTCTGCACCTGTGTGTTTTCATTTCTGGGCCTTTGTTCTTGCCACCAAAATATCACTCACCTACTCTCTTAAAGGAGCCCTGAACTAAGGGGAAGAACAAAGTTTCATGTACACGTGCTGCCTGCTGACCCCCTGTCTGGCTGGATGAGGGACTGAGGTCAGCGCCCCTTGCCTATCATGGGTGATCAGGCTGCTCTGAGCTTTCTCAAGCTCTTGTCTAACCTTCCATTTCACTTAGGTTCCGGTGGCACTCGTCCCACAGTGGGTCAAGTGCACATTCCTCTTACTGCCTTCCTCTTCTCTTCCCACCCTATTCAAACCCTGCCAGGCCTTTGAGGCTTCGTTGAGTTCGATACAATGCAATGCAATTCAACGGACATTTACCCAGGACCTCATGAATACAAGGCATCGTGTACCCCGGGGGTGTTGACGATACGAGGTGAATAAAACACACTCTCTGTTCAAGGCTCAAGAGGAAGATAGATTTGTAAATAATTAAGATCCACTGTTCAAGGTTGAGAACAGGATCACTTATTGAGCAAATACAAATTATCAGACTCCATCCCAGGAACCGTACATTTGTCATTGCTAATCCTTCCAAAGCCAAGAAAGAGAGGTGTTAGATGCATCCCAGTTTTATAATCATCAGTCTGGAGGCTAAATTCATACTCCGCCCCTTATAAATTATGTGTCTTTGGGCAAGTTACTTAACTTCAATGCATCTCTCAACTGCAAAATAAGGATAACAAAACTTTCTTTATGGGATGAATGTGAGGATTCAATGATTAAATCTGCACAAAGGGCCTAGTGCTGGGTAAGTGCTTGACAAATGTGACTAGAGACCCAGACACTCCAGGAAAAGTGGAATGACATCCACAAAGAAAGCCCTCAGCAGAGGTCCGGGCAAGCTGCCATTGCAGAACAGAGGCTGATGTGGGTTGGAGCAGGTCACAGGCAGGATGCATCATTTGAGCCATGTCTCTAAAGTTAGGGAGGATTTGGTGGGGGAAGAGAATGGTGGCCACCAAGGGGCTCTAGTTGCTGCTGCCCTGAGTGACCTGTCTCCTTGATGTTCGCTGACAGGGGTCTCGGCTGGGTTACCCGATTCAGTGACACAGTGCAGTAATGGGGACTGGCGGGACTTTCTTGGCATTTCCTCTCTTTATTTACTTAATGCCTTTCTCAAACAACGTATCAGCTACAATTGTCCCTAGCTTGGGAAATGGAGATCCTTGAGTTCTCATTACATTAGTGACCTGTGTAGACCAGAACCTATTGCAGACCATCTGCGGTAAGGTACCTGGACTGCTCCTGGCTTCAGCACTAAATAGACCAGTTTTTTTGGCTGCTCACATACAAAGTGGTGGTGTGCTCTGCATTAGAATTTATCAGCGATGGGAACCCTAAGCAATTCATACTGTTTAAACCAGGTGTCCTTAAAAATGTCCTCTGACTTCTGTTGTCCAAGGTCATGGGGTGTGGCTGTTGGGTAATATGATTTTCCAATGACCTCCATGTCAGTGAGAATTGAGAAATCAGATGAGAGCCTGAGGAAGCAAGCAAGCAAGCAAGCAAACAACATCGTCGCGTGGCAAACTACAACAACAGCAGTAACAACAAACACGATGGAAAAAATCAATAAATATTTGTGGTCTACAATGAATGAATGAATACATGAGTGAAATTTCCTGAAGAAAGTCCTATTACCAAAACCATCAGCTTCTTTGAGAGGACTATGGAGAACGAGGCTTGTTTCCTGGGAACTGTCAGTGCAGAATTAAGTGTACTTGGTGGCCTTTCCATTCCTGGTAATGAGTCATGTAGGAGTGTTCCCACCCCTAGCTGTGGGCCATCTCAAGCCTAATTAGAGACAGGGACTGAGGGATGCTGCTGGGAAGCTGCTGGGAAGCTGCTGCGCCTAGGATGTCAAGGTTGAAATTCGCCCTGGTCTGAAATGCTAACGGCAAGCCTGCCAGGGCTACCTTCTTGAGTTTATCACTGCAAGCTAGGCATTCTCTCATGGGCTCTTAGTGTCTACACTTCTAGGGCTTAGCCGCTTTGGATAACAAGGCCAACACTAAGAAATGCTTCCTTTTCCGAACACAACATACCCATAACGTGATGCAAGTGTTCCTAGGGCACTTTATCTTTCTGAAGGTGCTATAGCATTCATACTTCCATTTGAAATCCACAATAAGATGGGAGGGGTTCAATGAGGACACTAGGTGAATAAAACGCACCCCCAGTGAGGGGGGACTGTTGTCTCCAGTCATAAGATGTGCAAACTGAGGGTCAGAAAAAGTACACGAGTGCTTTAACATTAATCAGGGGCAAGTAGTCAAGGCAGGATTAGAACTTGCATCTCCTGACTCCCATGTCTCTTTCTTTCATGACAAGTTGCACCCAAAAAAGATGTCTGCTCAATGAGTAAACTTAGGGCCAGTTTCCCCGCAGGGCTCTGGGTAAATGTTCTTGCCTTCTAAGCTCCCTCCCCTCATAAAGAGTACACTTAAACCCTTTCCTGCCTCTCTCAGCTTGAGTCCACAGAATCGCCTGGCTGTTTGGTATAAATGCAGACTTGGGGTGCCAACCCCAGAGATTCTGATTCTGTAGCAATCTACATTTTTGACACACTCACTCACTGGTTCTGGTGCATGTTAAACTTTGCAACTTGCTGGTTTAAGAAATATCGTGAATTCTGAAGATCACTTGAGCCAGACATCATCTCACGTGTAAGTCCGTTCCCCTTGAAAGGTAAGTAAAAAAGAAGAAAAAGAAAAGAAATGAGAACGGGCTTTCTTTTCAAATGGTCTGCTTTTTCTGCCTTAAACGTTCTCTCTCTGCTCTCCTGCTTCTCCCCACCTTCCAAGCTCTCTCCGCACTAGTCTCTCCGGTTTCTGAGCTGCATCACACTTACCTCACTACGGAGCCACGGCGGGTCTGCCACGGCGGGTCTGCTTTTGTGCTTCTGTGTCCCTACCCTGGGCACTCTCTAAGGGTAAGTTTTCTGTGTTCCTAAGAGTACTTAGCATAATACTGCAGACAAATCTCAGAATGAGCCATTTAACTCTGCGGAACTCTGCCCAGCACCACTCCTTCCATCTGTGTGGAAAATCCAGAGGTGACTGTCGTAGAGGCAAAGACCAAGGCTCTGAGTCCCTACCAGGTATAAAGCCCCAACTAAAATCTCAAGACTTCCTTCAAAAATATGGGGACTTAGAAATAATAAGTATTGGTGAGGATGTGGAGAAAGGGGAACGCTCGTGCACCTTTGTGGTGATTGTAAATTGCTGCAGGCAATCTCACAGACAGTGTGGAGGTTCCTTAAAAAATTAAAAATAGAACTACCATATGATCCAGCAATTCCGCTTCTGGGTATTTATCTGAAGACAACAAAACACTAATTCAAAAAAACATATGCACCTCTATGTTCACTGCGACATTATTTATAATAGCAAAGATAACCTAAGTGTTAGTTCTCTCATCGACAGATGAATAAATAAAAAAGATGTGTCCGTCTGTCTATCATCTACCTGTTATTCTATCTACTGATAGAATACTACTTTACCAAATAGTCATAAAAAGAAAGAAATCTTGCCATTTGTGATAACATGGATGGGACTTGAGGGCATTATGCTAAGTTTGAATTAAGTCAGACAGAAAAAGAAAAATATCATATGATCTCACTTATATGTGGAATCTAAACAAATAAAAAATACAAAACCAAGTTCACTGATACAGAGAACAAGTTGGTGGTTATCAGAGGTGGAGGGTGAGGGGTAGGTGAAATGGATCAAAGGTACAAACTTTTAGTTATAAAATAAATGTCTAGGGGATGTAATGTACATCATTACATTACATGGCAACTATAGTCAATAGTACTGTATTATATATTTGAAAATTGCTAAGATAGTAGGTTTTACAAGTCTTCATCACACACAAAAAATTGTAACTATGTATGTGGATGGATGTTAACTAGACTTATTGTGCTGCTCATTTTGCAATATATACAAATATGGAATCATTATGTTGTACACCTGAAACTAATATAATGTTATATGTCAATAAAAAGAATAGGTGAGGAATCAAAATCATGTACTAAACATGACTATTGACAGGTCACCTGATCAAGAGCTGGGGTGATGGAGGTGCAGGGGGTAGGTCTAGCCCACAGGTGGGTCTGTTAGTTGGTCATGGACATCAGTCTTGCTGGGTCAGTTGTCCGGATCCAAGAGAACGTCAGGGGAGGTGGCAGGAGGTGTGCACACAGTCACAGCTGCTGCTGGAAGAAGCACTCAGACACAAAGCCCCTGCTCAATGTGAGCACAGGAAACTCGTCTTTGTCATTCAAAGGAAAGGGATGCAGCCCTCCTACAATAGTAATAATCATGATAATAAAACTTTATGTTTGCTTAGGGCTTTGCCATTACCAAGCCTCTTCCCTGATCTTTTCACAATCACCTACGAATTAGGTAAATTGTTACCTCTAGTTTAGGGAGGAGGAAATGAAAGTTCCCAGAGGTTAAGTGAACTGCCCCAGGTGACACAGCTGGATGTGTTAGAGCCCTGTTTCCTGATGCCGAAATTTCATGCTCTCCCCATGACGCCACATTGCTTCTCACCCACAGGCCACACCTTTTTAAGATGTAAACTCCCAGAGAAATACTTTTCCATAAAGATCTAACTCATTTTACATGCAGAGCTTATTTCATAAATTTAAATTAAAAAACCAGAAAGAAGTGCATTTTTAAATACATTTAATCAGTCATTAAACAAGGTGTTAACGTAGTACTTAGTACCGAGTAAAAGCATTGTGCCCGGCACTGTGGGGGATACAAGCGGTGTAAGCCATGGACCCATCACCCTAGTTCTCTATCGGGTGATCTGTTAACAATTGTGTGTAGTCTGCTCATATTTTTGAAGAGAGTTTTGAGATTTTAGTTTGAGCTTTACACCTAGGGACTCAATGCCTATCTGGTGACAGGCTTTGCTTCTCCAACAACCATGTCTGGATTATTCACACCGATGGGGGTAGTAGTGCCCAGCAGAGTCCAGCAGGGTTGAATGGTTCATTCTAAGATTACTGTTAAAGAATCATTTGTCTCCATGGATATTATCAGATATGGTTCCCACCCGCAGGGAATGTAAACAAAGCGATATGTACAAGGCATGTCCATTGGTCCACAGAGCTCTGAGCATGCCACGGGTGTGTTTTCAGTGTGTGAAAGTAGCAGTAGCTTCTATCCATGTATGCAAATGTCTGCCAAAGCCCAGAAGAGCTAGGCGAGTAGCTTGATGCCACTGCCAAGTGCCTGGTGGCAGCAGCTTGTTAGTTCCTAGCTCAGGACTCCACCTACCTCTGGCTTCACTCAGAGACCTCACCTTAGAGTGGAACCCCCAAAGTGTTCTCACAGCTGCAGGTCCTGAAGCAAGGGCATGGTGGGGTTTAGATGAATTTCTTAGAGCCATTAGCCAGAAGACACTTGGCTCAGCACCTTTTTGAATGCCAAGTGCTCAGGTTGTGGTTTAAAAATTCTTCACCTTTTTCGTCTTCACCCTGTCCCCTAATCCCAATTAGTTCTCTGCCAGGGACTGTTCCTCAGCTAGTAGCTAACAGTGAATGATGTGTCTGAGATTCCCCTGGGAGATGAGTGAGTGAGGTGTGTGTGTGTGTGTGTGTGTGCGCGTGCGTGCGTGTGTGTGTATTGGCACATGCTCACGTGTGGGCATGGGGGTGTGGAAGTGGGAGAGGGTGATCCAAGATCAGAACTAACACTGGGGACTCTGAATGGGCACATAATTTCCCCTGAGGGTCATGCCCAGCCTCCGAGCATTCCATCTCCTACAAGAAGCGATCAGATGGAACTATGCCTGGTTGAGGGTAGCTAATCTGCAAGGGAGATTTTTTTTTTTAGTTCGTGCCCCACCTCTCCTTTCCTCACCTTCGTGGATTTCAGTTCATTTATACATGGATTCGGTTGCTTGTTAGTGTGTTCTGCGGTGCCTCCCTAAGGATATAACTCTGCAGATGGATGACATTTTTTATTTTCTTAATATTATTCTTGGCTTTTTGGAGAAGAGTTTTTAATGATTATTCCTCCTGGTATTATTTTAGTTTCCAATTACGATGTGGGGATACTCTAGCACACTGCTATTTTGTAAATGGATGTATATGCTTATTGTTAATTGATTCCCGAAACGGGCCCCAAACGTTTGCATTTAGATTGTGTATTAGACTGCTTACATGCCACTGGGCTGGCCCCCTGCCAGCTGGGGGCTCTTAGCTTGCCAGAAGCACGGTGGACACATCTCATTTCCCTGACACCTGTGCAAACCAGCTTGCCTGCCCTTTGCTTTGCTCCCAGGGAGAAGGAGCTAAGGCTTTTGGACACCTCCATCGAAGAGGTGTCCAAAAGCCTCAGATCTACCTGTTCTTTTCCTGTAAGAAAAGGACTAGAAAAAAATTTCAACTCTAGTTCCCTAGACTTTCCATCTTTTTTGAGAAAATGCAAAAGAAGGTGAGCTCTGGTCACAATGTCTTAATCCCTGGTCTTCAGTGGCTGAATTCAGAGGACATCAACGGGAACCCCTCCTCTGTGAAGCCCTCCCTATGTCCCCATGAAGTTCCAGCCCTTTCCTCCGGGTTCTTCCTGTCACTGCTGGGTCCCAGCAGTTGCAGTGCTGTTTTACTTACTAATATGTCTATTTCCTCTCTAGACTGTCAAAGTGGGCTGGGATCTTTTTTTTTTTTCCCCCACTGATAATCCTGGAATCTAGATCTGGTTGCTAAATAGATCGAATAAATGAACAAACGACCAAAAACAAATGCTATCACAGAGGAGTTATGCTGGAGTACATGCAAACAATGGATGTATAACTTTTTAGAAGAATTATTATCTATTTTTTTTAAAAAAAATCACAGTATTTAATAAAGTATGAAAGCTAAAGTGTATAGCACATGGTGAACAGGATCCAATTTGTATCAGCTATGGAAACAAGACGGAGTATCTGAAAGATGTCTCAGACATGCTATAATAAACCAGAGCTGTGATCTATGTTTGGCAGATAACAGCTCTTTTAAAGCATGGGGTTGCAACTGGGAAAATATATTACGCATCTTATTTGTTATTCTATACGATAAAGTAGAAAGCAGATTGAATCTAGAAGTTCTATTTATTATTATTGATTATTGATTTAGAGTTATGAATTCGAATCGAAGGTTCCAAAGTTAAGATTACAGTATTAATTTAGACATTCCAGTTCAACGATCTTCTACAACAGTTTCAATAAAGCACATTACCCTTATAGCAGCTGTCCTGTTGAGCAGGTTGCTTGTTTTCTAAGTCGTCTCTGTAACGTGTGAGCTTCCATTTTTTGCACCCCTGTGAACCTTAATAATATTCTCTTCCAGGGAAAAGAGGGATTAAAGTCTTCATTTAGAATGGCCCAAATCCCAAAGGTGGAATGTCAGGCATTAGTCAAAAGGCAAGAAAGCTCCGGGAGGGGAGGTCAGGGTATGGAGTTCCTCGAGTTCCAGGATTTACAACTTCTAGCCAAGAACTGGTGGCCGCCCTCACCTCTGGGTCAGACTGGCCCTGGCCATGATAAAGCCTGTCAGAAGCTCATTCGGCAAGTTGGACAGCAGCACGAACGTTCATGTAATGCTAGCCGGAGGTTTAATGCCGCAATTAAAAGAATAACAAACTTTCCTGCTGAGAAGCCTTTTGGCTACTCCAGACACTTTCATTCCCATCAGAAAACGGCATGTCACTTCCAAGGGTCACCCACACGGGGGCCACTTTGGAGACCTGAAAGCGTAATTATCTATTGGGAGAGGCAAGGCTGAGGTCAGTCTGGCTGGGGCGAGGGCCTGTCCTCTGGGCAGATATTGGAATGTCTCGGAATCCCAGCCAAACCGAATCAACCAGGGCCATGTCTCATGAGAAGTTACTTTGGGAGGTCATTTCGTCTGCCCTGCTGCTGACTCAGGCGGCCTGCCCCAACCTAACCAGAGTCAGATGAATTCGTGGGAAAAGTTCTGTCGTCACCCATCAAGCCCACCAAATGGAGCTAGTCCCTGAGCCCACAGTGGCCGGCGGTGAGCTGTCCACATCTCCCCAAACGGTAAGTTCCAGGGGAGCAGGAACCTGCCTGTCTTGCTGACCTCTGTGTCCCTGCGCCAGCTCATAATGGCATGAAGTGCGGACAGAAGGAGAAAGGGCAGCTCTCCCTGTCTGCAACGTGCTCTCTCTTCTCTTCCAGATACACCCATCTCCAAGGCTTGGCTCATCTCACCTCTCTGTGACGTTTTCTCTGTTCGCTGCAGCCCTCCCTGATCTCTTCTTTCCCAGAGCACTGTGTCCCTCGGTGCCCTCAACACGAATTTCACCTCCCTGGTTCCTCTTAGAGCTCCGTGATCCCCTCGGAGTCCTGGACTCTGTCTTACACGTATCCCCTTTTTACTCTGCAGTATTGAGCACAAAGTTTTTCTCACATGATAGAAACTCAATAAGCAGTAGAAACCTACAGCCCAGAGTAGGAAAGGACCTTCAAGATTAGCTAGCTAGCCCCATGGGTTTCTAACATTTCATGTTTAAAAGCAAAGGAAACAATTTGTTCTTCTGAAATGAACTATTATGGAGTCTCCTCTCTCATGTAAAAGAGATAAGAAATGAGTTTCCTCCATTGAGGAGAATCGAGGTTTGGAAACCCCTTCTCTGATCTTTCTCTCCCCATTCTGCTCCCTGAGGCAGCATTTGAAAATCATTGATCTGTTCAGACCCTTCATTTTACAAACGAGAATGGTGAGGGCTAGAGAAATAAGTGATCTCACCAGGTTCACACTTATTTTAGTTGGCAAATTTAGGAGAAGAACCAAGGTTTCTAAAGTATGGCTTTAGTGACCTTTTCATTTTAAAATGTTGCCTGACTTTTGGCTGAAAGAAGAGGAAGGGAGGAAGGAAAGAAGGAGTGGTGAGAGGAAAAGGAAACAAAGAAAAACATGGAAATTCAATGCATCTGGATGAGATTCATTTAATATTCTCCACTTTGACCCCAGCGTCAACACAGACTCATCCTTGGAATAGCAGATCTCCTGTGTCCCAAAAGTCCAAATGTTTTGTAAAGAGAATCTTCAGAAAGGGCATTTAGGGGAAAATATCAATAATTCACTCAATTGCTTATTAATATTAAGATTTCACACTGTGTATCGGCTTTGAATTTTGACAATGAGGAATTCCTATGGTTACCAGAGTGGTTTGGGTGGGCGAGGCTGCTCATCCTCAGATTACCTTAGAGGAGAAGAATGCAGAGCATGCCCCGCTTCATTTCCAAGAACAGTCTGTCTTAGTCCTGCTTTTTCTGGGTCTCATTTCCTGTTATGTGCAGTTTTTCAACCCCCAGGACCTCCCCCACTTGTAGCTTTGCCCAGGCCTGCCTTCGCAGGCCCCATGTGTCTGCCATCAATGCGGGGTAAGCCGTGGAGGGCGCCCGAGTATTGACTGGGACGTTCCTGCTTCGTCTCTTCCTCTGCACTCCATTTCCCAGTCTACTTCATAACGAAACAGAGGCTCAGAAAAATTAAAGACCCCCCTGAGATCAACCTGGCTAGTTAATATTAATCAAGTTTAATGCCCAGGTCTTTGGATACCAAATTTACACTCTGTCTATACTTGCCATAATTGCTCCTTAAAATTGACTTTAAGTCAGTGATGCCACAGTTAGTATGACAAGGCAGTTACATTAAAATCATAATATTTAGAATCTGTAATTGTACTAAGATCACTTGAAAACTCTTCCATTTTTAATCAATCATTCATTCATCAAACAAATATTTATCGACAAATTACTTAGTGCCAGACAGTTATGGTGTCGGGCGCACCTCACAGGGTACTTTAACATGCCTATGGATGGAGCGCTAATCCTATTTGGGCAACATGTCCCCCTCAACGTATCCTGGGAGAAAGTTGTCATGATACTTAATGGGATTCTTATTGTTTTCTTATTAGGTTTCAAGAGAATCACTGAATCTGGTGCTTGAATGTATATTTTTGATACATTGGGGAACAGTGGGAAGAAGGTAGCCATAATGGATAGAACAAGTCCATTTATGAATATATCAATGAACATTTTAGTGACTATTAATGGATATATTAGTAGCCGCCTTAGTGCCATGTAAGCAATAATTATTTTATGAGTGGGTTCCCACCTAAATCTTGAGGGCTTGGGTTAGGCTTTATTCATCTTTGTATC
>NW_011888784.1:6709879-6711806 GCF_000151845.1 Pteropus vampyrus
GACAAATTACTTAGTGCCAGACAGTTATGGTGTCGGGCGCACCTCACAGGGTACTTTAACATGCCTATGGATGGAGCGCTAATCCTATTTGGGCAACATGTCCCCCTCAACGTATCCTGGGAGAAAGTTGTCATGATACTTAATGGGATTCTTATTGTTTTCTTATTAGGTTTCAAGAGAATCACTGAATCTGGTGCTTGAATGTATATTTTTGATACATTGGGGAACAGTGGGAAGAAGGTAGCCATAATGGATAGAACAAGTCCATTTATGAATATATCAATGAACATTTTAGTGACTATTAATGGATATATTAGTAGCCGCCTTAGTGCCATGTAAGCAATAATTATTTTATGAGTGGGTTCCCACCTAAATCTTGAGGGCTTGGGTTAGGCTTTATTCATCTTTGTATCCCTCATAGAATCCAGCCCTTGCGTAGATGTGCAATAATACTTGCTGGTTGACCAGTATACTTTCTAATATCATCATTTGCTCAACAAGTGATATAGGTCTGTCTACCTTAGGACTCTCCCCTAAGGCACCTATAGCACTTAACATGGCAAGTTCATCTTCGAGGCCAGATTTACATTTTATCAATGTAGATATTTACCACCATGGTATCATCCTTGGGGAAAATTGTTTTTTTTCCACCTGTGGCTGATACTATTAGTCTGATTAGGCCCAACTTTCTAATTCTGGAGATGAAACTACTTGCCATAGGGTAGAAGGCGTAGGATGCGTACCCAAGCAGGGACACAAAGGGTTACAGTTTTTCACCATTCTAAGCAGACCTCTGTGTGTGCTAGGTAGAGAGGGGAGTAGAGGCGTTCTCTTAGTCTGTGGGGTCCCTATGGCCAAGGGAGAAACTTAGCTGGTCAAGGGAGAAACTTCTTGCGTCACGAGTCTGAATAGGTACAGTGAGAATGGCACAGACCAGATGAATATCTCGTTTTTTTCAGACCACCCCAGAGATATGCCTTTGCGTCCCTGCTATTTGTGGGGACACGGCCCTAACTGTGCAGACTTGACTCTTATAGAGAATGCTTAGGCATCTGGGCCTAGGCAATATAGGCCCAAGGTACTCATCAATTCTTTACGTATATGTAGGTAAGATCCAAACACTTTTACTCTTCAACCTTTGTATTTGGGGCTAAACTCAAACTGCTGTGATTATAATGAAATGCATCACAGTCAGCTTTGGATATGAATGCTATAGGCCCTAACTGATTTAGAGGATGGTATTGTGACTCAAAGAAAGGCAGTATCATTACACAATGCTTTGTTTGTGGTATACACCCTCCCTGTGCCCTTCCATTTTATCAATGCAATGATGCTGGAAATTTTTAAATCAGAGAGTTAGCGATAAGGCTTAAAGTGAAGATTCCTTTGAGAAAGAGAACATTATGATTTATGTTTACATTTGGTGGTAAATGACAGGTTTGAAAGTTTTTCCTAGAGCAGGTTTTGACCCAGAGACACACAGAGGAGAGTTAGAAGTAAAGGTTGGGGGAAGGGATATATAAGATCAGGACACGCCTCAGATGATGTGTGTGATAAGAGACCATCTATTTGCTAAGAGCTGGGCTGCTAACCTCTACAATGGTCTCAGCAGATCCTTGAATAACATCATTTTGTTCAACATTGCTTTGTTAAAACGTTGATGAGATAATGTAGGAAATTAACTCTTGTTTATATCAATTTGCCTATGGTAAAATTGGCTTTGTTAGATGTCATCCTGTTTAAAGTCACAGAACCTGTTGATAATGTTAAGTGAGGACTTACTGTACGTTCTCAGGATATCACTTCACTGAGGCTGTGGTGCAGCCATAAAATAAATAGTGTAGCCATTATTGGGCATCCCTCCAACTGGGCACCACGCAGGCTAATGGTAAGTTTCCAGGGCTTATCTATGCTGAAGATCGGTCAG
>NW_011888784.1:6711856-6741680 GCF_000151845.1 Pteropus vampyrus
CATCTGGGCCTAGGCAATATAGGCCCAAGGTACTCATCAATTCTTTACGTATATGTAGGTAAGATCCAAACACTTTTACTCTTCAACCTTTGTATTTGGGGCTAAACTCAAACTGCTGTGATTATAATGAAATGTATCACAGTCAGCTTTGGATATGAATGCTATAGGCCCTAACTGATTTAGAGGATGGTATTGTGACTCAAAGAAAGGCAGTATCATTACACAATGCTTTGTTTGTGGTATACACCCTCCCTATGCCCTTCCATTTTATCAATGCAATGATGCTGGAAATTTTTAAATCAGAGAGTTAGCGATAAGGCTTAAAGTGAAGATTCCTTTGAGAAAGAGAACATTATGATTTATGTTTACATTTGGTGGTAAATGACAGGTTTGAAAGTTTTTCCTAGAGCAGGTTTTGACCCAGAGACACACAGAGGAGAGTTAGAAGTAAAGGTTGGGGGAAGGGATATATAAGATCAGGACACGCCTCAGATGATGTGTGTGATAAGAGACCATCTATTTGCTAAGAGCTGGGCTGCTAACCTCTACAATGGTCTCAGCAGATCCTTGAATAACATCGTTTTGTTCAACATTGCTTTGTTAAAACGTTGATGAGATAATGTAGGAAATTAACTCTTGTTTATATCAATTTGCCTATGGTAAAATTGGCTTTGTTAGATGTCATCCTGTTTAAAGTCACAGAACCTGTTGATAATGTTAAGTGAGGACTTACTGTACGTTCTCAGGATATCACTTCACTGAGGCTGTGGTGCAGCCATAAAATAAATAGTGTAGCCATTATTGGGCATCCCTCCAACTGGGCACCACGCAGGCTAATGGTAAGTTTCCAGGGCTTATCTATGCTGAAGATCGGTCAGCAGAGACCTTCAAAGAAGCACATGCTCTGATCACAGCCCAGAGTACACTGACCCTTGGCAATGGATTTACCCAAAAGTCACTGTCAGAAAAGTACTTGAAAGCATTCTGAACTAGACACGGTCCTCAGTGTTGAGAAATGATGTCTGGGAATTCCACACAGCCTCCCCACTCTTCCAGCCCAGCACTCACTCCGATAATGGCCTTGTGATCTCATCCTCCGAGACAAATTTTGAAGGCAGAGTGAGCCTGATGTATGTAAATCTTGTACCCGAGCCAGACTCTCCCAGAGGGGTTGCCCTGAAGAAAATCTATTGCCCTAATCAATTACCAAACTTCCAAATGAAATAGATTGTTCGCTCTTGCTGGAAGACTATCAAGCCGTCATTTTTCTTGGTAATGAGCAATAGTGCAGAGGGGGAATTGCATTTTCTTCATGGCACTGGACGAAGGGTTCCAGTAAGCAGGGTCTGGCCAGGAAAACTGGGAGTTACCTGCCAAAATGATGGAAAGGTGTCTGGAAACCTCTCTCACTCCTAAACTGCTCTCCAACAAATTTCTCTTGACTGTTTGGTATGGATCAGGCAGTTCGCTCGATGGGGAGAGTATAAAATAAGAAAGAACCCTTCCTCCTGGCTGGTGAATCTCCCCATCTGGCTTTGCTCCCTCTTCCCCACTCCCTCCATGCCGATCCAGTTCTCCCCAATTTCTCAGCTATACCTGATGAGGATAAGAACCTTCATTATCTGACAGCGACTGGGATTAGTCTGGTGCTCAGGGATTTTCCATGGGCCAGGCACATAATTTGTAAGCATTTCTCTTTCCCCTGAAATGTGCTCCTTACATGCTACTGGACTCCTGCGCAGTATACCTCCCCAACCTCCTAATTCCCCTTTGGGGTTGGAACAGAGTCTCGAACTTTAGTCTGCTTGGCTGGGTTCTTGCTTAGCTCTTCCGCTCAGTGCTGAGAGCCCATTTTTTTTTTTTTTTTTTTTTACCTTCCTCTTCCTATGAGGGCCCTGCTAGGAGCGGGCTGATGACTCAGTGCCTTGATGCCACAGCCCACCTGTCTTTAACTGCTGCGTGTCCCCTCGGCATTTCCCACAGTGGTGCTTTCCCTACCAAACTGAACCCTCTGGGTAAACAGACAGAGGTCTGACCCCTGTGTGACAGTGTCACACCCCTCGAAGTCTGTACTCTTTCCCCAAAGCAGTGCTTTTTCTGAGAGATCCTTCCAGGGGGCAGGACTTGACACAAATAGGAGAATTTTTACTGGGAGCATTTGTGACACTTGGATTAGTCTTCCCTTCCTTTCCCACCTAGTTCCAACTTCCTTCTCCTTATGCACATATACCTGAAATGCCAGACTGTCCTAGAAGCTCTTCCTGGTTTTGATATTTACCTGCCCGGTGCTCACCTTTTGGATGGAGAGACATCTAGATATTTAACAGATAAATATGAACCATTACGATCAGGCAATAATAAAGAGGTGTATAAAGGACCATGAGAGCGAACAAACGAAGAGGGTTATTGATCCCACTTAGGATGGGGCATGGGACCAGCGACATTGTAAAGAAAATACTCGAAGTGCACCTTAAAAGAGGGGTAAGAGTTGACTTGGGTCTTCCAGGGAAAAGGTACACTGAAAGGATCCACTGTTATGAGTGACATATGAGCATCTGGAAAGAGTTTTTAAATTGCTATATAACTCCTAGAATTTCAGAGATCCGCTGCCCCAAATACAGTTCCTGCCCCATAGGCGCTACATCCTAGTTGAGAAAGGTTCCTCACACAGTAAACAGTTAAACAAGAACATAAAGCTACACATTATAAAGTGGATATGAACAAGTGCCAAGAATGTGTCAAATGCTAAACTGGCCAAGTAATGCTGGCCCAGTAAATGATTAAAGGGGAGTTGTTAATACATGAGCTAGGAATAGGGACCTTTCTGCTGTCTGTAAAATCAAATGGCGTGAGTGGCTCTCTTCTTGCCTCTACCCTGCAGAGAACTCTATTGGATTTCTAGGAGAGAAGGGGGGAAAAGAAGTCTTACTAAAAGTAACAGGACTCAGTGTGCATGTGTGCGAGTGAGCGTATATCCAAAGAAATGTCTGACAGTGCAGCTAGCTCTGAAAATGGGCTGGTGAAGAAATGTCCTGAATCCAAAATGGGGGGAATGGCCTTTGCAAATGCCAGCAGAAAGGCTGACTGCCGTGCTGAGCTAGGAAAATGAGAACGAGCTAGTGAGCTGTCATCTCTGTAAATAAGTTTCTCCTTTGACTTTGGGGCATCCTCTGGCTGTTCTGAGAGTGATTTGGGGTGTCTCGAGGCCTTTCTCTTGGTGGGGCAGACACCTGAGTATGTGGATTGTAGGTGAAAGCATCTTCATTCTGCGGCTGGTTGGAGTACTGGCCTGGGCTCCTTTCTACAGGCAGGATCCTGACTAGCAGGCAAAAGGAAATGTGATTTTGTGATAGTCCATGAAAGAATGGGCCAGGCTACACTACGGGCATGGCAACCTGCTCTGTACTCCATTGGTGGCAGGGCCTGGGGGCAGGTGGCAGCTCTGTCTCCACTGGCAGGAGCAGCATGAAGGGGCCTGGGAGTGTTGCTGGGCTTGGTCATTAGTTCCATGCTCTTTCTCATTTTCTTCGAAGTACAACTGGGTGCATTGGGTAAACCACTGGAATTAAGATTCAGATTCTAACTCTATGATCTTCATGATCTTAAGGAGTTCACTTCATTTCACAGAGACTTATTTTTCTCTGATGACATGGGAATTTTACTGACTACTTTATAATGCAGAACTGTGTTAGGTTTAAAGGTGAGAATAAATATAATCAACACTTCGCACTCTATAAGAAGCCCTCAAAAATGTTCTCTTCCATGCTCCCCAATTCCATAGAAAAAAACCCTGCAGCTCAGAGAGGTTAAGTGTCACCAAAATCACCCATCAAAGACAGGAGTGAGGTGGGTACCTAGAAAGTATAGCAAGGAGGTGAGGGAGAAATGCTCTGGGCTCAGCTCTGCCCTGATTAGCTGTGGGATTTTGAACAATCTCGCCTCACAGGCTTTAGGTTAACTCTCTGTTAAGTGGAGGACAGATCTGGTCCTCTACGGCCTCCCCCAGCTCTGACATTGAAGGAACATTGCTCACTTATCTGTTCAGCAGAGCCCCAGCCCGTGACCCACAATGCTCTGTGTTCCAGGAAAAGCAATTGCGTGGGCCCCCAAGTCAGACAGATCTACGAAGAGAATTTATCTCAATGGAACTGTTCAAAGGCTTTGGGCCTCAACACTTCCTTTGAGAATAACCCAAGGAGGCGGGGGTGAGGACCCACAGAACGCGGGGTCATTCGTGGTCTTTAGAGCAGCGGACTGCCGACACAAGGCGACCTGGCCTTCCAAGTCTTAATGTTTCCATTCTCATTCTTTTTCCCTCAATGCCCTGAAATGCAGTCACAGTCTTATCTTGGTTTTCTGGTAAATATCTTTTTCTCTTTTTAAACCTTGATCTTCATATCATTATTTAACTCACTGCAGCTTGGAATACTGCAGAAACATAGTACACACTGATTACCAACAGTAGCACTAACAGTAGCACTGTTAAGAGTATGATCAGGTCAGTTTGCCAATGGTAGGAAGGCTATGTGGAGGCAATTGTGGTTTTAAGGGAGAGAAGAAAGGTGGGTTTTCGAAGTGAGGAGAAAGGGAAGGGCAGGGTATCAGAGGCTGGTGGGAGCAAGGCCTGCGGGAGACTTGAGGACAGTGGTGGCCTCAGCTAGCATGTGAGTCAGAGTTGGGAGGAGTACCTGGCTGAGTCCGATGTGGGTAGAAGTTCCGCCACTGTCTGGGCCCTGGCTGGAAGACCTTCCTTTGCTGGGAGTGGGAGGAGGTGGGTGTTTCTCCCCCCAAATTCTATTTTCCTAGGAAGGCGATTTTCTGTTCTCAGCTTGGCCCTTTCTACCCCCAAGTCTGCTGAGAGAAACCCAGCAGAAAAAAAAGAGTGGGGTAAAGGCAACTGGCCCTGTCACATATCCCAGTCAGCTCCTAGAGCAGAAAATGAGAGAGGAGACAAAGCTAGGCTTTGTGTCCCACCTCCTGTGAAACACGTAGGCGGGTCTGTACACAAACACGGGCTCATACGAATAAACCAAACCTGGCCAAAAATAACGGAAAAGGCAACAGATGCTTCCAATTAAAATGTCGGCGTCTCCAGAGAAGCCGCATACTCACGTGGTGTGGGTGCTTGGGGCTGAGGGCTCCTGGAAGGGACAACATATGGAAATCTGTTTGCATTGTACCAGGTCCCAGATGCCACGTAAGACACCGCCTTGACCTTGCAATTAACACATTGGCTGTTTCTAGGAGGCGGTATGTGGATGCAGGGAAAAATCAGGAAGTTGCGAGACAGAGCAATTGTTCCCACCGTGTCCTAGAGGAAGCGAGGGGACCCAGGAGCAGTCTCGGGGAGTATCACCCTGTGGGCGTCCTCATCTTCATTTTCTGTCCTCTTTGCCTCCATTTCTTCATATTCTTCACCATTATTATAAAAGGATATCAGTTTATAGTAATAACAGGAAATTTTAGTGGGAAAAGGCTGTCAGAGGATGCGTGTGGGGAAATATAAGGTCAACCCCCCTGTTGAGCCGTGGCTGTGAGGGTCTGGGACACGCCCTGGAGTATGCGAGCAGCGTACAGAGTCATAGCTGCCCGCCCTGGGCCATCCTCCTAAATCCTTAAGAAAATTATTCCTTTCTAACTGGCTTTACTGTTTACAGGTCCTCATCCCTCCGTCCTCCCAGAGTAGCTTTGTTTTGCTTTTCTCCAAATTCTCTTTCTAGCCTCAACTGGGTAACAACTAAGGAAACCAGAGAAAGAGGCGGGAAACAGCAGAGGAGCAGAAAGGAAACCGACATTGTTTTTTCCAAAATTTTGCCATCTCCTCGAGCCAACAGGAGGTGTGTGTTTGAAAGGGTGCTTTTTCTGATAAATGAAATCGCCTTCCAATTATTTTTATTATCATCACTATTCCAATAAAAATCCACATTTTATAGCTCAAGATCTAACCAGACTAATGTCCACAGACAGGAAGAACAATGGAGAAATTAATGAACTGGATCCTCATTTGTGTTTCTGAAGGGAAAGATGATAATTTGTTGGATTTAATAAGCTCCTGGATCGAGCTGCTACCATAGGCCAGTGCTGCTGAGCCTGGGCACCCACCCACTGGGTAATGCAAGATGTGAAACTCAAATATTTTTATGTGAACTCAAACACATTTTTATTTCTTAATGGTCACCATTACTAACCAGATAAGAGAAAGACCTGTCTACATAAAACAAACAAATGATGAGTTTTGACAACGGCAGCTTAAACAGGATGTTAATTAGCAGCCATAGAGATGAGAAGGTCCTGGATGGGAACAATTACGCAGATGAACCCGCAGTATGGCTACAATGTGCCAGGGTCCCATCCCTCACCATATGGCTGCAGTCTGGCGAATGGCTTGTTGGCAATTCATTACCATATCGCTTAGAACTCAGGAGTGAATAGTTTATGATTAGCCAATTCATTATGCTATCCTTGGTACCTCGAGGGGACCCTGAGGGCTTGCCTCTCCTGTTGTGTTATTTTAAGGACATATGACAGGGAAGGAACAGCCCTCCCTTCCCCAGCTGCCTCAAAGTACTGTTTGCTGGAAAGTTTGCTGGAATTGAGATAGAATCTTTCAAAAGAAAATAAACAAGCAAAAACTCCCCGCAGTCATGAACTGTAGCCACAGCTGGAACCACTGGAACATTCCAGGACATAAAAACAAAGATTCCCTCCTCCTTGCCTTCTATCCCACTGAGGACACATCAGCCAACCTGTGAGTACATTTTAGCTACAGCAAGAGCGTGATCGGAGAGAAATAAACACTAAACACTCTTAGACCAGGACACAGGAAGCCGTGGCTCTCGAAGGGGCTCTATTACTAACTTTGGGTAAGTCGGCTTGATCCTCGATCTTTAGCTTCAGAACCCCGTAAAACAGACACAATCCTCTCTGTGTTACCCACTTCCCAGCGGTGTGGGGAGCATCATGAGAGAAGGGTCTTTGACAGGGAAAATTACTCTGAATCCATGGGGCTGATTACACTGCCTCAGATCAGCAGGTGAGCTATCAGAGAAATTTATTTTCAAATCATTAGCACAGGTGGGCAAGGAAGAAAGGGGCATGGTCTTTCTTATTGGATCCACTACTGATGAGGTCTGTCCACTTTCATAATTTAGCATTTTAACTAGAGTTGCCGAGAAAAAAGTGTACGGGACTTTGCATATGGGAAAAAAGTGGAGATGAAGCTGAGAACTAATAGGAATGCAACTCACGGGGAACCTGGCATATTAGCAGGAATACCTGAGGAATCAGAAGAACATTAAGACAGGAGGGTTATTATGATAAACAACGAAAAATAGAAGGAACAGAAAAGGGAAGGACACATAGCAGACACTGAATTAGTTACATGATTGTGATTTGCTAGGTGTTTGGATGTGGCACTGTGGAAGGAAGTCCCTCAGTGAGTGCAGAGCACAGGATGATCCTGTATTGGTTAATGTGCCTAACATGGAGATGCACTTTGTAGAGTCTGTTCTGTAAAATCCACCATAGCCTCATCCCCTAATCCTATAAAACCTGTCTATAAGTAATAATCCCAGGCCACAACAAGGGTCCCAGGATCCTAAAAACATATAAAGCACCATCATGTGTCACAAACACTATCAGACCTCTGCATCATAAATATAACCTTAAAGAAGCATGCTTGCCACAATCAACAGTAATTACACATTTAATCGACTCTAATTTTGTTTCCTTCTCAGAATTTCGAGGAGCTCTGGGGAGGGCTTTCCATGGCCTAGGTTCTTGGTAAAAGCTATCCAGGGAACTTTAAAATGATGCCTTCTTCTTATGATAAATGTGTCTGCAGTAAACATTAAGGCATTAAAAAAGGAGAATATTTTACTGATCATTCTTAAACAAAACAAAACGAAACAAACACAGGTCTTTCTCAGAATCTTGTGTGTTTAAGGAAGCCCTGCTCAGGAAATCCAGAGACCGAGGTCTGAGTTCTGAGTCCGACGCTGATTCATGGTGGAACCTTGAGTGTGTCCATTAACTTCTTTAGATCTCAGTCTGCTCAACTACAAAGTGACTGTAAGGCACACTATACTGCATTGGTTAGATAAGCTCTAATAAAATGCTTCTCAGAGCATAGCCTTATGGATCTGAGCGACTGCAGAGATCCAGAGTTGTGCCCTGGCTTTATGGATACTGCGGAATGCATCTGGGTGCTTTTCAGCTCCATCACTCTAGCATCCCATGATTCAGTGTTGTTGCCTATATTTATGATATATGGGGATTCACTGACTCTTGTCAACAACACAAACTCTAGACATGAACCTATTCCTATGAGAATGGGGATGTATTTTATGGGTCAGCTTCCATATCTGGCGAGCCCAGCCAAAACCCACAGTGTCTGGTGGGGAAAGTTATAAACAGATCATGTCAGTACAATATGATATGTGAAACAATAGACTATCAGAGTACTCCTTAAAGTTTTTTTCCCCAGGCTCACCTGCACTGGAACAACTGGGGAATTTGTTAAATGCACATTTCTGCCCTACCTTTGCCTCATGTATCTGAATCTCTAGAAGTGAAACTTGGGGATCTGACTGTTACTAAGCCCTCCAAGGCTTTCTACCTGATCCAAAAGTTCATTATGGGCAAAATTAGCTGTAGGAACTCACGAAAAGATGGCATAGCATCCTTCTTGCCTTTATGGACCACTTATTTGAGCTCCATGTTTGTCTAGGTTCTATGGGAAATCCAATAACATAGAAGATAGAATCCTTTCCCTCCACAATCTTATAGCCTATACTTTTTTCTAGAGCAATAAAACCAAGACATCATAACCAGAGATAAGAGAAAAAAAGCAAAGTTGGAGCTTGTCCCTCATGATATTTTTGCTCTAGCCAGCTGCAATGACCTGCCAGCTTTCTCCCCTATGAATCTCCTTTCCCCAGGGCAGAAGCCACTTGACTCTCCACAGGGAGACTTAGCTCTAGCCAAGACTCTGGGACCCGTCCCATCCTAGGAAGATGTTAAGTAGCCAATGCAGGGATGTCTATCACTGCCAGTTCTGCTCTGTCCATGTAACTCTTATCAGACCTCAGAAGCATTCTGGTCTCCTGCTTCATCATTATCCCATGTCGTCCCGTGTCCTAGAACCTCTACAGCCTTTGACAGGGACTTGGTATTCACCAGCAGCCCTGTGAATGAAGGCAATGCCACTTTTTTCTACCTGGCAATGATAAGGCAGAAAAAAAGCATTTTCACAAATATCATTGCATTAGAACTATACAACAACTTACATATTTCCCAGAAAGATGGTATGTTTATTTTATGGATAAGTTTAAGGGACTTAGTGAAGTTTACAAAGCTGGTGAATGGCAGACTCAAGTCTCAGATTGTAGTAGGTGTCTATCACATAATAATCAAAGGTCTTTTATCTAGGGGCATGTCTGTGGACAGGACACAACTGGAGAGTCACTCTTTGTCTTTTTCTGGGTATATCCAGTACTTGGAATGGCCTCTGATGGCTTTAGTGAGGCAGTTTTTCGGAGTGGAAATAGCTTAGCATTTGGAATCCCTCGGTTTCTTACTCTCTGTGTGATCTTGGGCAATGTTTACCCTTTCTGACCCTAAGGTTCCTTATTGCTAAAATGGGACAATAAGTATATGCTGGAGGGTAATGCTGAGTAGATTGAACGCAGTAATGTAGGTAATGTCCTTGGCTCAATAAATGTTAGCCTCCCTTCCATTTCCTTATTCTTCTCCTGCGTGTGGAGCCCAGGACACTTGTCCCTTTTCACTTCTGCAACGAAGAGTCAGTTTCATCCCTTCCAGGTCCTAGTGACTGTTTAAAAATGCTTTTTGCTGTATTATCTGAGGACAGCAACTTGGCTTGTCTTCACCAGATAACAGCAAATCCCTTCCTTCCCACAGCTCTATGGAAACCCCGCCTCTTTCTGAAACCAGATAGAACCCTGTGAAAAGGAAGAGATGGAGCCATCTAAGTGTGCTATTTGATCTGCGTCTGTCCCTGACCCTTGCCACCCTGAGTGTCAGCTGGTCACAGTCACAGTGGAACACAGAAGAAGGGGCTGGGAACAAGAAAGGCACAACGGTTTCAGTGGCCAAGGTCTTTCTTGGGGAACTGAAGACCTGTGCATACCTACTAGAGGCTATGAACACTCACTCATCATGGTAAAACCAGGATTTCAGGCTAGAAAATATTTTATGGTGACTCAGCATACCAGAGTGACACTAGTGCTCCTTGGGGTAGGTTTAAATATAGGCCAAGTAGCCAGGAGGAGTGATTATTTCTACAATGGATAATCTTTCTCACACACTATATTCTTTCTCTCTATGCCCCCCTTTTAAAAATAATAAGTTGCCAATTATCACCAAGTTATTTGCTGCTTCTTATAATTACATTATCCATGATCAACTCACTGGAGTCTAATTTGACTCTAGAGTTATGTCGTAGGAATGTTCCATCATTGGGCACAGTGGGACTGTTGAATCCAGCCTCACTCTGTTGGGCTCATGGAGCTCAATTAATGCACACAGAGAGGGACAAAGAAGAGGATGAGAAATGGCAGGCCCCTCAGTCTTGCTGAGTTGCAAAGTCCCTCCACATTCATTATTCGATTTGATACTCACACTAGCTCTTTGAGTTAGCTAGAATAGATATTATCATCTCCAGTTTACAAACCGGAAAACAAACCCAGGTCAAATCATAACGCAGTGCCCAAAACAGGATTCAAACCCGCCTCTGAGGATATTAATCAATGCTTTTAATAGTGATCGATTCTGTAGTGCTTTGAAGTTTGCAAAATGTTTTCAAATTCCTGATCTTATTTGATCTTTACAACAAACATGTGTGGCAGGGAGGAAATTATAATATCCATTTTTACAGAGGAACTAACTTCGGTTTAGAAAGGTGACTTGTTCAAGTCTTTAAGGTGTGAGAACTGAGATGAGAATGCTGGGCTCCTGCCTTCTGATAAAGGGCTTTACTCCACTGCAGCACCCCTGGAAGCCCAGAGCTTCCTAAAAACATGTGTTTTAAAAGTAACAAGAACAGGCGCATGACATCACAATTACATTTTGTACAAGAGGCTATTCTCTGAGACAGAGGATCTTGGTTTAGGGACTCCGTGAGCCTGTCCTGAGATAATGTTTCTATATGTATTCACATATGCATATGCACGTATATGTATATATAAACCATATTTGGGAGAAAGCCTTTAAAACTTCCATCAGATTTGCTAAAGAGTGTGTGACCCTAAAACATCCAATGACTTAGATGATTCTGGTCTCTTCTCCCCAATGGAGGACTACGAGGGTAGTGGTGAGGGTCTCGGGACTGGGAAGAAGGTTGAAGAGGCTTCAGGGGAGACCAGGGGAATAGGGTCATGTAGGCCAAAGGAGGAAAATATTTTAAGATGTTGGGCTCAGGCAATGGTTACACAGTGACAAATGCTGCTGAGACCAAAGGCTTAGGACAAGCTGGCCTATCTGGCAGTTCGAGAAGTTTCAGTGGAAATGCAGGACCAGAAAGCAGACTGTGAATGAAGTATTAAAGAAGGTGGAGCTGAAGAAAGAAAGATAGTAAGTATGGAAGTATTTCTTTAAAGTCTGGCTATTAAGGAAAGTGTAGAGATGGAATGCTAGTTGGAGGGGGGGATGGGAAAGCAGGACCAAGGAAAGTTCCTTCTCTCCCTTTTTTTATTCCTCTTAAAAATGGAAGATGATGTATTTGTTGAGGAAGAATTTAATCAAAAGGGAAGAACCAGGTGAGAATGAAGGAGCCTAATTAGGAGACAGTCGGGGATGAATCCTTAGCTGAGATGGAGGGTTAACTTTAGACTCTCCTGAAGCAGGAATGGTGATGGGAGGGAGAGGTGAGGATACAGAGAAAGTGTTAGCTTCTCACACATTTCCTGCCAATTTCATCTACAGCATTTCTTATGGCACTTATAGCAAGCAGTAACTACACCATCCAGTTGGGCTGTTCCTATCACCTCCAGACATAAAGCCTCTTGGCTCTGGGCATCTGGCAGATTCTCACTGCCTTTCCTAACCTGTTCTTAGTCTCTTCATTTCCCAGCATCTGGCAATGACCCTGTCCTGAGGCTTCTCCAGCTGTTCTCTGCAACTTCACCTCGAGCCCTCAGCTTCACAGAATTCTCCTTGGAGGGATTTCAGTAGTAAAATATAGAAATGTATTTGGGCAATGGTTTTCTTTGTTGTTGATTTATTTGATTGCTAAACCTTTTAGAAAACTTGCACTATACAATATATAGATAGATCACTTTATAGTTCTAAAATAGATTATATCTGACGATTTCTGTATAAAGCTTTGTCTCTGGGCCTTGGCCAGGAATAAACTTCCACATTGTGTCTAAGGTGAAACCAGAGGCTTCTTCTTATTTTACTTTCAGTGCCTTTCCCGGAGACACAACTTCCAAAGTCTATGAAGGAAACATTTTCAGTGAGATCCTGAAGCATATCTAAAGGGCTGTTTCCTCCCACTAAAATTCTCCAGGTATTATATTCACCTCCAACTCTTCCTTCTAACAGAAAGTGTTCAGAAACCATTCGAAGGCTGGGCATTACCAGATTGTGAAGGTATCTTTTTTAAGCTCCTGAGTCAGGGGGCCATTTTCTCTGGAATTCTGCTTTCCAAGCTAGATGCAGGCTGTCCTCTCTACTTGTGAGGACCATCCATGGCAGGACTGTGGCAGTGCTGGGGCTTACTTTTGAATCGCCTTTCTTTTGGGGACCCAGCCTACACTTCTGTGTATCTCACCTGCTCATTGTCAGCCCAATCCCTTGCTGTGATTACAAGAATGATGTAGGTTACATTGGAAAGGATTTTGCTGGGGAAGCCCAAAGCCAGGTGTCAACAGAGAAGCCTTTCCTGACCATCTTTTAAAAAGTAATATCTCCTTCTCTTGCCCCACTGCTCTCTGCCTTCCTCACCTTACTTTATCACTCTCACCTGGTGAATTATTTTATATATGTTTGTCTTTTCAGTTGAATGTGAGCTCCATGTGAAAAGTGATGGTTTCGACGTGCTGTATCCTAATGCCCTTGGTAAGAGCTCACTACATATTTGTTAAATTGTCGAATGAATGTGACAACCAGGGGACCACTTGCTAGAGCCCAGGAAGCAGTGAGTTGCACTGAAGAAAAAGGTGAACTGAGAGCCAAGAAATCCAGGTTCAAATTCTGCCTCTGTCATCATGCACTGTGTACCTCACTTCTATCACCTGTAAGGTGAGCTAGGCCCTGTTACGATGCTGATAATCTTTTTATTTTTGAAAGAGAAGCATAGGAGAGGATATGAGTTTTGTTGATATTCAGGGTGGGTTTATATTCTAGTTCTGCCACCAAATTGGTGACCTTGGAAATGTCACTTAACATTTTAAGTTTCAATCTTTTTGTATAAGGGTAATACTCTTGTAACCTCAGAGAAGGTTGCGAGAACTGAATAAATTATATGTGTGAAGACTTGGGGTTGTTCACATCTATGCTACTGTTAGGAATCAGGGTGGCCTTGGGGATGAGAATGGCCTCTGATTATTCATCCCTCTCTTCAACTGTCTGGTTTGGAAATAGATCATTATGTTCATGGGAATGAGGCACTGTCCTTCAGGATAGCAGTGTTGCCACACAGAGCCTCATCCGGCTTTTGCTCCTATCAGTTGCTACAGTGTCTTGAGTGGCTTTCAAGATCTCAGCAAGCTGGTCAAACTTGTGAGCTAAAGCTTCCTCAGGTTCCGGGAGAGCGATGCTTGGTCTCAAATGCAGGCACTGCATGGTTTTTCCTCTCTTTTCTCTGACTCTCAGCTGCCACATTGAAGATATTAATTACTCTACCAGCTCAGTGCTGAATTTGATTGGCATCTCTTATGAATCATCATGTATATGTGGTCAAAGTCTCTCAAGAGATGTAGACAACTTATTAAAATGAGTGTGTCTTTCCCTGGGTGTCCTGGAGAGGAACATGGAAGAAGCAGAAATAACTCACTTCGGTAAGATGGCAAAGTGGTCTCTGTCTCAGCAGAAATGCACATCGATGGAATCCTAAGGTTGGAGCTGAGACCCAGCCTTGCCTTTAATCACTGCTTCCCTGACCTGTCCTCAGTGTTTCAACTCCTCGCTCTGTTCTGTCAGTCACCAGGTGACTAGGTGGCATTTTGAGTTCTACAATCATTCAAGTGAAGTTTGTAGCCTTCAGCTTTGTTTAAAATAGAAACATGCTGCCAAGGTCTTAGAGACAATGTTCTTAGATCCCTCTGCTTTTGAATCTTTTTTTCTACTTTGGTCAAACTTGCTACCTCCGTCCACATTCCTGGCTTCTCTTCTTTTGTCACTTTTATACCTCTTTCCTCTGTCTGTCCTTCATTTCTTCCTGATCCACTTACACCCAAACTCACTCGGGAATTTGACAAATTCAATCTAGAGGTAGGGACAGGGAGGGCCTAGACGGAGGAAGAAGCACATGTGAAGGCCCACAATATAAGGAGCTCATGGTGTATTTTGGGAAGCCCAGGGTTTGAGCGTGGCTAGCACAAGCAATTCAAGGGACAAAAGACACAGTTGGGAGGAAAGTGGTGGCCAGATATTCAGGGACCTGGCTTTCTGCTTTAGGAGTGTTGACTGAACCCCAAAGTTTACAGAGAACTGTTTAAGAAACAATATGTTTGTGACATGACCCGATTCTGTTTTTGAAAGCTCCGGTGCTTTTATGCCAAGAAGGGTTTTGAGGGTATTAGCTTGGAAACAAATTAAAGCCAAGATAGAATGAGGACAGTGGACAGATTGGAGAAACGTGAAGGAAATAGAAACAATGGGACTAGGTGACCATGTCACTGATGGCGGAGAGGTAGAAAGAGGAGTCAGAGATGACTCCCAAGTTTTGGTTTGTTCAAATGGAAAGATGATGTTGGTTGCTGAGAGAGGAACATGGAACGGTCTGTTCATTTTCTGGCAGGCTTGATGATGAGTGACTGTGGACACGAGGAAGGACAGCCAGCCATGGGAGTGGGAGCGTGAATGTACAACAGCACCAACTTGGGGAGTGAGTGATTTCTTCTGCGGAATTCAACTGCACAGGTAAAAGGGCAGACATGGTCAACTTTGGCTTTACAAGTGGTCACTCGGCTCTCCCCTTCTTGGTCCCTGGATGGACCTCCTGACACCACCACTCTAGGGAAAGAAGTGTAGGACACTGACAAGGTACACCCACTTTCTGCCTTGCCAGGGCTTGACTGAAAAGACGAGAGTGCACAGAACATTTGTCTGAGTTGCTCTCCTTTCTGTAGATGTAATAGATAGAAACACAGCTTTCCATTCAGGGGATCAAGGATGTGGCTTGATGTTTCTATTTAGTTCTCAGGTCAAGTCAGACCCCATCCAAGCCTCGTGTGAGGGGCAGGTGAACCCTATTCACTGAGCCCAGATATTTTGCCAAGTCCTCATCAAATGCTTAACGTATGTAGTGAAAAAATAGATATGAGGCCCAGAGGAAAGTGAAGATAAGATAAACCCAGAATCTACAACTAATAAACTAGTATAAAGCACTTTAAAGAGAATTTGGCCTAAGAGTCAGAAGACTAAAATTCTTATTCAGACTCTGTGATTTACTGCTTATAGCATAGTAGCTCCAAGCACAGCCTCTGGAGTCAGGGCACCTAGCTCAAATCCTGACTCTGCCCTTTACTAGATGAATGACTTTGGGTTATTGCAAGGTTGAATTTATCTATGCAAAGCACTCAGATTGGTGCTCGATACAGAGGGTGAGTATTAGTAATATGGTTATTATTGTTATTGTTATGAGCTATATGACTAGAGACAATTCAATTTTGTCTTTGGGCAACAATGTCTTGATTCAAGATATTCTGTTTTCAGACTATGTTCTGAAATGACTTGGGGCTTCCTGCTTCCTAGATGGACTGGAGCTGCAGTGACCATCTCAGATAATAAAGGGACCTTGGAGATGGAACTCCTATGCTAGGGATGGCAGAGCAGAAAGATGGAAAGATCCCGAGTCCTGAAGGCATTGTGTAGCCACCATATTAGCCCTGGGCTGCCTACCTTTGAATTCTTTTAAGTTGGGAGAAATAGTCTCCTATTGTATTTAAACCATTGTTATTGCTGGGCCCTATTCCTAGCCACAGAATGCTGTTTTGATGTCCTGGCAGAACTGCCTGGGGGGCCCCTCGTGGGCCTTGACTATCTTGCTTGACTGTGCTTCTCTCATGACCCTACTGCTCCCATGTGTGGAATTGTCTTGGTGTGTGTGCATGAGCTGAAATCCAAAGCAAAAATAATTTTCAAAGCTGTCGGCTCAGTGTCCTGTGGACTCATGCTCCCTGCTGCCTTCTCATTTCCACTGGAGGATAGAGAGGTTGCTGGTGAATAACTTTTTCTTTCCTGAATTGTTTACTATATCAAACACTCAATATCCATAGCACAGAATGTTATAATGCTAGCATCTTGCTAAATTCGCTTTAGTTTTTTTTTTTAAATTAAAGAAATAAAACATTATAAGTTCAGTTCCACCCTCTTTGAACTGTCCTCGAGCCTAGTCTTCCTCTGAGAATTCATTCTCCTGTACTTGCATGGATCTTTCTACGTGTTTTTAAGATTTTACCATACATATATTTGAATCCATAAGTGATAGACAATTGTGTTTTAAACATGTATGTAAATGGTATAGTAATATGATTTAATTCTTTTCACTCAACTTGGGTTTTCCAAAATCATCCATCTTGATACATGTGTTTAGCTCACCAAGGCCCGCAGCTCTGAAATATACGTTGCTTTTCCATTGCCCTATTGATGAGCATTTAGATTGTTTCCAAATTTTTAACATTGCAAAGAATGCAATAATAAACATCCTTTTACATGTCATATGACACACAGGAGTATTTTTCTAGGGCATCTATCTAGATGTTCAACTAGTTGTCATAGAGACACATTTCTTCATGTTTACAAGATACTTCCAAATTGCTCTTTAAGGGAGTTAAAATAATTCACTCTCCCTCCAGAATGACAGTACCCGCTTCCCACAAAAATCTTGCTATTGTCAAACCATTTAGTTTTTGACAATTGGATGGGTATGAAATGGGGTATTTTTTTTTTTGCTTTAATGGACGTTTCCCTGATTATTAATGAGGTAGGACATCTTTTCCTATTTTTATAGACCATTTTGATTTTTACTTCTGTTGTTTTTACTGAGCTGTTTGGTTTCTATCATTTGTAGTCCTCTCTCCACCCCCACACACATATTTTAGATATTAATCCTTTGTTGGTCAAATCCTCCTGCAAATCTCTCATTTGCCTTTTGGCTTTGTTCTTAGTGTCTTTAGTGATACAGAAGTCTTAAATTATAATGTAATCTAATTTATCTTTTTCTTTTGTGCTTTTTTTGAATCTTCATAAATCTTTTCCTGATTAGATATAAAAATATCCTCCAGAATTTTCTTCTAATAGTTAAACATTTTTTTTCTTTAACTTTTAGTCTTAAATCCATCTGGAGTTTATTTGCAACACTTAGTGTTATTCTGTGTATGAAATAGAGCTCTAATGTTAATTTTCCAATATGGAGAGTCAATTGTTGTGACACTACATATCAGACAGTCCATACTTTGCCTACTTATCTGTAATCGCCTCTGTTATGCACACCAAATTTCCAAAAAAATGCATGGGTTTCTTTCTGGACTTTCTAGTTTATTCCACTGGCCTCTGCATCCCTACACCTCTATCACCCAATTTTATCACGTGTTTTGATATCTGTGGTGTAAGTCCCCTCCTCTTTGTATTCTTTCGCAAAATTCTTTTGGCTATTCTCAGCCCTTTTTATTTTTATATGAATTTTCAAATTCACTTTTCCCAGTTTTATTGAGATATCATTGCCATACATAACTATAAGTTTAAGGTGTATGGCATCGTGATTTAATGTATATGTTGTAAAATTTACACACATTTTGAATAATCTTTTAATAAAATGCTTCCTGCCTGTCTCTTTCAGCAGGTACTTTTCTTCTACTCCATTCCTATTCCAAAGATTTGGGTTCCAGCTCCAACTCTGCCACCAAGTGGCTATCTGTTCTTCGTGAGTCATCTGGCCTCTCTTTAGTTTCCTCATCAATCAGATCTGCTTTGCCTACCTCACAGAGTTGCCGAGCTGATCAAATGAGATAAGGACATGAGAACACTTTGGAGAGTCAAAAATACTGAGGTAAAATGAAAAAAGAGTTAAAAACAATAATCTGAGGACTGACTTAATACAAAATGTGCAAGTCAGATTATCTTTTCCTCAGCTTTCTGCTCTCTTTACCCTTCTTGATTCTCTTTTCTCCCCAAACTTCCAAGATTGTGAGACACAAAGGTCTTTCACTGGGGTAGACGTTTTATAATAATGTATTAGAGGCGACTTGGATTCATAAGACTTGGATCCGATTTCAGACTCTAACTTTGCAACTTAAGGTAAGTCACTCGAACTCTTTGAATCTCAATTTATTCATCTTTACAAGGGGCATAATAATCTCCCTTCCCCAAACCAGTACTGTGACATTAAAAAGAAATAATGTAGATGGTCGTGCTTGGTAAATGTGAAGCCTTATAAAAATCAGAAGGCATTATTATTAGTATTCTTGCTGATATTTATGTCAGAAAGGATTTACTAGAAGGCAATGATGTTTACTGTGTTGAAATGCTTTGCTCTCACCACTTGAATTAAGGTATGTAGGAGAATCAAATCCATTTGGCCTATAAGTACGATTGACCCAGTACAGTGTCTACACAGTCTTCCAGAAAATGTAGGAAGTCTCTTTCTTAAATACCATTTCATTTAGACTTTGAAGCCTGGATGTGTGAAGTGGAGGTGGTTGGGAGTCTATAATGTCTGTCTGGACAACTAGGCAGAGCTGTTTTGGTGCAGGGCTCAGCACTGATTAGAGAGAGTGAGAGCCTCAGAGGTTCAAAGGTGGGAACAAATTAGTCTTTATAACCTCCATGCAGATACCATTCCATTAGAATGAACATTAAGGTTGGCCCTGATGTTCCGCGAAAGGACTTCCCTTGGAGTGAGCATATGGAATGTCTCTGCATCTTTCTTACGATTGCTACTCAGATGTCTGGAGCATCTTTTACTCCTGTGCCAAAATCAGACTTGGGCTTGGGTCAAATGACATTTATAGGCCAGACGACACAAGACTGTAGCCCACCTTTCTAATCTAATACAGAACACCCTTTTCCTTGGCAATTAGGTTCTTGCCCTTTCCTCATTTCTGTTGAAACAGGATTTTTTTTTTTACCTGTTCTCTAGCCACCTCCACAACTGATGCTGGGCTCTGTTGTTCTGACCACCAGTCTCTGCTAGAAGTTGCTGGGATCCTTCTAAGCCAATACCAGCATTACCACCTCTGTCCTTAGTCTTTGCCAGTGTCCATTTTTTTCTGCTGTGATTTGTGCAGAGTCGTAGGATTTTGACCTGGGATTCGATTCTAGTCCCCAGAACTCACGATCTGCCTTTTTTCCCCTCTAGGGTCCATGCTATGTCTGACCCAATCTCATTCTCCTATCCCCATGTGACTCCTGCCTGCTCTTGCTCCCATGTTTGTGAAACATCAAGGGTTTGACTCTCCTTCCAGACCCTGTCTTGTCTAGCTTTGCACTATAGGTAAAGTACATGACTATTTTCCTTCTGATTTGTAAGTTCTGAGTTTAGGACCACTTTGTAAAATTTGTCAGTCAGGTATTATTCCAAACGGATGATAGCTGACTTTGTTATTAATTTTTTTCAAATGTGGACATGAAACTTAGGGATAGATGCGCTAGTAGAAGCTGTGATTGTTTGTTTAGATTCTCCTTCATTAATTAAGAACAAATTCCCCTACTACTGGGAGTTGTCCTTGCCAAAAGAGAGCTGACTTGCCCAAGGTCACGACCCCTCCTTGGGGTAGCCTGGATCCTATTACTGCTTATGTGGTCATAGCAATTAGAGAGGAAAGAGTTTAAAAGCTCAGCCTCTTGTGACAACTCTGAAGGGCCAATTCCATTCTAGAGATCCTTATGAGGTCAGCTGAAGCTTTGTGACAATCCTGTAGCCCAGCTTCTCCCTCTGCCCGTTCCTACCACCTTACCTTCCCCTGCAGGGGTTGATCCTGAGAACATTCTTACTTCCAACAAATGTGTCTATCTAGAGTCGGATTCCTGCAGACTCTAACCTGTAACAGGTATCCACAGTTATTTTATTGCTCAACCAATCAACTCTCTATTGACTTAGCATCTTCTTTCTCTGTAAATTTATCTACACTGTGGTAGGCAAAATAATGCCCATCTCACCCAAAGATGTCCACACCCTAATCTCCCAGAACCTGTGAATCTGTTACCTACAATGGTTAAAGAAACTCTGCAGATGTAATTAAGGTTATTGACCTCGAGATAGGGAGATTATCTTAGATTATTTGAGTGGACCCCATCTAATCACATTGGTACTTAAAAGCAGAGAACTTTTCCTAGCTGTGATCAAAGATGTGACTACAGAAAAGAGATCAGAGAGATGCAATATTGCTGGTTTTGAAGATGAAGGAAAGAGCCTTAAACTAAGGAATGCAAGCAGCTTCTCAAAGCTGGAAAGGGCAAGGAAATCGATTCTCCCAGAGCCTCCAGAAAAGAATGCAGCACCACTGACACTTTGGTTTTAGCCCAAAGAGACCCCTATAAGACCTACAGAACTATAAGATAATAAATGTGTTGCTTTAAGCCACTAAAATTGTGGCAATTTGTTACGACAATAGAAAACTAATATACTTCTCTTAGGAGTTCATCTTAATACTTGCTCATGTTTTATAACCTTGAATGTGTCCTTGACCTGTATGAGCCTTAGATTTTTTTCATCTGTAAAATGGTTATTTTGGGTCACATATTTGCAAAAGCTCTTCCAATTTGACTAGATTCCCTACTTTGCAACATTTATATTTTCCTTCTAATGAAACAGGTGTTCATTTGTCTTTTTGATGGTTATACTGAGGCAAGCCTATTCGAGATTCTGCAGAAAGCAACAGATTGGTCATGCACCAGGGTTAAGAGTGACATTCTTTCTCTTTGTTTGTCTGGCTCTTCTGGTCTGTTTTTATGTCAATTTCTAAATTTCCTATTCCCATAATTCCTCATGGCCCCAGGAAAAATGCATCTCAGCTGGTGGACAATTTATGAACCACATAGCCTGATGACTAATGGATTTGTCATTTTTTTTCTATACTAGTGGACCTGCAGGTACAACAAAAAAATTTTTTTTTTGTTATGCTGAAAATAATTCGTTAAAAGTTGTAGGTACTAAGCTTAGAGGTGGGATCAAAGGTGGCAGTGTTCTGGCTGCTGGTGAAAGTTAACTCTGCCTTTAAGGACATCACCATTTTTAGGACTTTAAAAATGTCCTTAGCTATATTAATCTCTTAATACAATCTAGGAAAAACCTGAAGAAAAAAAAAAAAGTCCTTAGCCTGATTTTTGTTAGGAGTAAGTATCATGAAATGCCAATGTAATTAAAATACTTATAAACCCTTTAGACATAGCCGTTGTGGAAAAAAGAAACTGGACACTAAAATGAGATAAAAATAGAGCCTCATTTGGCCCCTTCTCCCTCCTAGTGGGAAACTAATATAGTTGCCACTTGATTAACTACTGTGTTAAGGAAAGCCGAGCTGACCACAAAATAATGATGGCAACAGCACAGTGATAATGACGACTCTCTGCTACATTTATCTACATTAAGCTTCTCAAAGCACTTTCTGTCTGTCCATTTGTTTGAGCCCCAAGTTCTCAGTATTTCCATAACAAAGTAAGGGAGGTAGATAGGGTGGGTATCATCTGCCTGATTTGACACATGAGGGCACTGCGATCTAAAGAACCTAAGTGACTCTCGTGTCAACAGAGCAGCCAGCAGCAGGTCTGGGCCCAGGGGCTCCTCTCTACATGGAGACCCACACCCACTATAGCTCATTGTTACTGGCAGTTGGAATCGGCCAACGCAGGGTCAAACGTGGTCTCCACAGACCATATGCTGTAAACCTAAGGCTACCAGAAACAGTTTTTCTGTTTTGTTTCGTTTGTTTTTGTTTTTTGCTCTAGATAGGAAGAATAAAGCTGCTAAAGAATTAGTCATTACGGCTGGCTGCAAAAAGGCCAAAGAGTTGAATGGAGAAGAAAGAAAACCCAAAGAAACCTAGAGGTGAATTCCAGTCTGTCAGTTACCTCACTAAGGTTGGCATGCTGACCAGTTGATGTCTCCAAATGTACCAGAGTGGAGGAAAAATGCCCCATTTTCTTCCTTCCTAAGGCTCCACTCCTGTTCCTTGGAGCAATTTCCAGGAGCTCTGTATATTACGGCCTCTGTAAAATGATATTACCAATACTCTCACTACTCGCCTTTCCCACATCCCTTGACCCAGATTCAATTAGACCGACTAACTTTGAAGGAGATAAGGTAACCTGAGGCCAGTGGTGTAAAAAGGAACAATCCTCGAAGGCATCCCTAACTCACCTGAACAATCTGAGAGGGTGAGAGTAGGTCTCCTCAATGATTCCGTTCCTTCCAACGAGATCCCATTTTACATTTGGTGTAGTAGTATCATTTCAACTTAAAATACGTGGGTTTGAGAGCCAAGTGGTGGCTCTGACTGGGCTGTAATGTGATCTTGACTGTTATTACTTAGCCTCCATGAGGCTCAGTTCTCTCTTATGAAATGGATGTGAAAATAATGTCTCCTTTCCACTTTATGAGGGTGCCACGAGAGTCAACTACCTAAATGTAAAGCACTGTAGAGAAGAGATATTATGATTTGATTATTGGTGACAGTACTAATCATTGTAATTGTGGCCTAATAGTAACAACAATACTACAAGAACCAGCAATTGTGGTAGTATTTGGTAAGGCTTTTCTGAGGTTATTCATCATATGTGAGTACTTGCTGGAGAGGTCACTCATGTTTTGAGATAATGTGTACCATGATTATTTCTTTGGGTACACCAACCTTAAGAGGTAGAGCCTATTGTCGTTTGACACAATAAGAAACTAAATCTGAGAGAGAGAGAGAGAAAGAGTGAGTGTGTGTGTGTGTGTGTGTGTGTGTGTGTGTGTGTGTGTGTGTGTTAGTTTTAAGGCTGATATCTTGAGATCTCAGTGGGTTCTATGGTTTTTCAGCACTGGCAGGCACACCTAGCACTTCAGTGTAGATCGACGCTGAGTCCTTAAAGACTTATTATCACTGGCTTGTTGCCTTAACCATGAGAAGGTTGGTATCTGAATTTTATCCATATAGGGCAGAATGATTCACTATTCAACAATTCATTAATAAGTCAACTAATCTCTGCTCTGGGGCAGATGTATGAATGCCCCCTAAAAATTTCCTCAGCAAGAACTTTCTGACACTATGATTTTTCCTGACTAAGCCCATAATGTATTTCCCCTACCATGGAGTGGAGTTGCTGGGGAGTGACTGGCAACCAGAGACTAACTTGAGCTCTCTTTCATCAAGGTGAGGCCCATGTGACTAGTTCTCTTCAACGGGATGTGATATGTATCAATTGTGGGTCACGGTAGGGTAGAAAGTGGATGTGCCATCTTTCTCCTCCTTGTCAACAAAGTGAATGCAGAAGATTCAGCATAAAAATCAGAGGCCCTAGAAGACAGCGAAGCCACAAGATAGAAGGCACCTGGATTTCTGAATCACTGCTTAGATAAACATCCATTTGGGCCTTATATGAGGAAAAAGCGATCTACTGTTAATGAAATAGGCAGTTAACAGTAAATATGTTAAGGTATTAGATCATAGAGTCCAGAGATACAGGTACAGGCTTGAACTAAATGTTTCCATTGCTTAGGTTGCCACATAGCTTATAGTCAAATATTAAGAAAGTATATTAGTTATGACCTAGAGGCCTGCCTGTAAAGCAAGTTCCAGAAAAAACATTTAAAAGTATACTTTGCTTGAGATAATACAAAATATAGCTAGTTAAGCACAAAATAATAATAACTTAAATAATAACAAAGGTTATTATTTTCACTATAAAGAGAACATCACTGATTCACAATTATGAGATATTCTGCAGAATCTTGGTTCTCCAATCTGGTTAAATCACCCCACCACAGTGACAAAAGCACCAGACAAGATGACGTCAGGAACTGAATTAATCAAACTAAAGAAAACCATGGAAACTTACACAGGAACTAACCAATCAGCTTTATCCTCGACCCTAACCTCTAACCCACAATTTCTACCATTAAAAACTCTTGATTAAAAACCATAGGGGAGTTTGGATTTTGAGTGCTAGTTCACCATTCTCCTGGCCTGGTGTCCTGTCAATAAATTCTCTCAAGTTCTCCACTGCAAAAGTCAGTGTTCGGTGTTCAGCTCTGCTGTGTGTTGAGTGGGCAAACCCTTTTTGGTTCAGTTAATGTTGCCTCTTACACCAGGTATTGTACTATAGAGTCCAATGGAAAGAGATCCTCTAGTATTTCAGACCTGGTTCTAGCCCTGCCATCTTGGAAACAATTGCCTTCCCCATGAGTACCAGCTCACTCAGCCTAAGCAGCTTTCATTGTGTTCTATATAGGCGTTGAACAGCTGTCTGCTTGTCAAGCAACCTAAAATCTATGTTTGGTGAAACAGTAGTTTCCATTAGTAAGCGACCTTAAGATAACATTTACATTGCTAGAGAAATTTTCCAACCCTGAACCAGCGGCATCTGAGCTTAGGCCCTCCTGGAGGCATGAGGCAGGAAAACTAATGAAATGTGAGAGTAATTAATGGCTTTATCTTCTCGCTCACCCATCCTCTTTTTTCAAACTTGGAAACATGTTCAGCACTGTTAGATTTGTCCAGCTATTTTTGACATATAAACAGAACCTATCCTTTTAGAGTTTTTCAGAGAAGATGGCCATCTGATCATACTAGCTTGTGGTCTAGAAGCAACCAGAATTGAGCTAGAAAGACACTGGCTCAAGGGAAGAATATCATTATGGGACCCAGTCCTCCCAGGTCAATTGTAGTTCCCATGTAATCCTAGTGACCTCAGAGGGAAAAATAATTTTAGTTTTTCATGGTAGCATTTTGGGTGATAATAGTTGTTTTAGAAGACACAAACACAATAAGTTTTAGAACATACTCACAATTTCCTTGGTCACAGCAGGATCAATGGATTCTATAAAAAATCTTGTGAACTTCTATTTTGTTGACTTCAAGTAGTAAGAAATAGTCCTGTAAATATGGACAGTCAGAAATAAGAAATCTAGAAGATTTAAATTGCTTTGTTTTTTAATTTAATAACATTTATTCTTTTTTTAAAATAGTAAACAATACATGTTTATTTTAGAAAAAGTAGAAAAAACAGATTAGGAAATAGGACATAAAACTCATTTGTCATCTCACCATCCAGGTATAACCACTGTTACCCCATGGAACCCTTAGAGATGGTTTCATGAATATTTATGTATATATGGATATATTTTTTCTGTTGTTTTTAGTTTATAAAACTGCGATCATACTGTACATTCTGTTTTATGACCTGCTTTTCTTCACTGAATACAATGTTATGGATATCTGTTGTCAATAAATAAACTTCAACAGTATGGTAGACTTCCAAGATGGTTCCTGATGATTCCCACCCTCTGGTGTCCTCACCATTGTGTAATTACTTCCCCTGGCATGTGGACTGGACCCCTGACTTACTTCTAACTAATAAAATATGAGAAGGTGATGAGATGTCAGTTCTGAGACTGGGTTACAAAGAGTCTGACTGCTGTCTTGCTCACCCTCTCCTGCTCTCTGGCTTGCTTTCTGTGATGAAGCCAATTGCTATGTTATGGGCTGCACTACAGAAAGAAAGGCAGTGGAACTGAGGCAAGGAACTGGAAAGACCTCCAACCAGCAGGCCTGGAGGAATCGAATCCTGCCGGCAACAACGTAAATGAGCCTAAAAGTGGATCCTCTCCAAGTTAAGCCTTGAGATGATTCAAACACCTTGATTGCAGCCCGTGGAAGACCCTGAGTCAAAGGATCCAGCTCAGCCAAACCCACAGACTCCTGACCTATGGAAACCGTGAGGTGATATATATTTGTTGTTTTAAGCTGCTAAGTTTTGGAGTAATGTAGCCATAGATATCTACGCAGTTTTTAATAGCTGTTTATTATTCCATGTAAGCTTGTATCATAATTTCTTCAATCTTTTATTGCTGCGCATTTTGGTGTTTTATTTTATTTGTTTTGCTATTATAAACAAGGCTGCTATGAATGTCATTGTAGCTAAATCTTGGTACACAATCTTCATTCTTTCCTAAGGATAAATTCCTTGGAGTGAAATAGCTGGATTTTAAAGGGTTTGTATCTTTTAAGGCTTTCGAGATGCTATTTCCCAGGTGTTTTCTGGTAGGACTGTACCCGTTTATACCCCTGCTGGTAGTAGTTTTCAGTGGCTGCTGGCCCACACCAAAGGGCTCATATTTCTGAAACATACTTTTGGTTAATTTCAACCACTCTGTCTTGAGCTGTGTCTCTATGCAAACCAGTCACAAACAGAACCAAACACAAATACAAAAACCTAAGAATGAAGTCTAAAGTTGAATCTTCAAAACTACTAGATAATTTGATATGTAAACAGTTTATTCAAAGTACTATTGTTTTGAAATCAATTAGATGACTTCGACCCCCCTCAAGCTGTTATTGTTATCTTTCAGTGAGCACTGAACTTCTGAAAATATGATGATGCTCATAGCCCCAAGGACTTTGAGAAGGAAAACAACAACACTGGTTAAAGTCAACATAACAGGCTATTTTGAAAATCTTAGCGTATTTCGGTCACACAAAGGATTTTCGATAGATTCAACTTTTTAAATTACCAAGCTGGATGGATTGAATTCAATAGATTCCAATGGAAAGAGATCCACCAGTATTTCAGACCTGGTTCTAATGCCCTGCCATCTTGGAAACTATTGCCTTCCCCATGAGTACCAGCTCTCCCATCCTAAGCAGCTTTCACTGTGTTCTACATAAGCGTAGAACAGCTGTCCCCATATTTTTTGGGGGAAAATTTTGCCTATATAGATACCACCTCCATTTCCAAATTGCAGCTTCACTGTTGGGGAAGAATGAATATTTTAATGAATGCTATATATTTTAACAGGCTCTGAACCCTGCAGTTGGTTTAAGCTAAGGGTGCAATTTTAGACATCTAAATAAGTAAATAAATGAGGAAGAAAATCCATGTTAATTGCAGTAATTTGCGGTACTTTCAAATTCTTAATTAAGAAATAAAATAGGATTCATTATCCATGCCCACTGTAGATGGCATACATAGATCACCATTATGACCAGACATAGGACCTGAAGTTATTTCCATAAATGAAATAGCAGAGAGAAATCACTGGTGCATGACTAGCCAAAACGTGCAGGCACAAAGAAAGAAGAAAGAGGGCCGGACAAAATGCCAGTCTTCCATAAATGCTCTTCTTTCTGATGTGGGGATTGTGTTATCCCAAAATATCTCCCCTGAGCCTGGAGTCCTGCCCCTCCCCCTAATCTCTGGAATAAGTTTTTCCCTCAAGCCTCACACAATACTTCCTTGAAGCTGTCTGGCCACCCTGACTTTTTCCCAATCACCTGCCCAGGTCATTTATGTGCCTGGACTTCAAGTTCTTGCCTGGTTCATTCTCTTGGTGAGTCCTAATCTTATTTTACAAAGGTGGGAAGAACAGAAGAATTTTTCTTATAACCAGAAGCATTCCAACTCATGCTGCCTTTTGAAAATTAAGCATTAAATTAAACTAGGAAGAACATATAATTTATCATACAAAAATCACTTTTGACTGAGACAAATGCTTAATTGGATAGGACATCAGACATGAAATAGGACTGTTTTAGACAGATCAAGATGCTTAGTGGCCCCAGTGAAAACCCATCCAGGCCCCTAGGGCAGAGCTAGAGTTAACGTGGACATAGGTTTTCTGGTAGGTAAGGGAGAATTCTGCTTTGGTGATGCGGGTTGTAGGGGTAATATTGATAAATGTCTGGAAGAAAGAGCATTGATGCTCCTGGCTGTGGGCAGAGATGGCTGGTCATTGTGCTTTTGTTAGGAATACTAATTTGGACTGTAGTATGCCTCTCCCTAGCCCTCTGTTTCCTGCTGTCCTATCCATCTTAGTCTTGCATGCTGCACAGACACTCCGTGGGCAGTCGGCATGTCTGTGGACCCTGTCTGTTGACGTGGGTGGTATGAGCAAGTACTTGCAGTCAGTTCAGCAGTGAGAAGGGTACAGAGCATGAGCAAGTTGGAGGAGTTTGAGAGACTGGAGACAAAAGAAAAAAAATTAAGGAAATCGTCTCCTGAAGATCTCTAAAAGGAACGAGGAATCTTATCTGGGAGTAGACACCTAAGTATTTTGAGTAAAATGAGTGTCCATATCTCGTGGTGTCCTTGCAAAGGACCCTTCCTCCTAGATGCAAGTGGATGGAGTCTTGACCACTGTAGGACCTAAGGGCCTGTTGCTGTGGGAAATGTGAAGTTTTCTCCATTTTTTACCAAAACAGGGTGCAGAATGGGCTCCTTCTGTCTTTAGTTTTCTGATGATTTATGGTAAAGAAAATACAGAGCTTTTCCAATTTCAGAAATAAGCCAAGGAGAAACAAATTCAAAATGCATTCATAAATATTGAAGCTAGGTAGTAGACCAGAAAGACAAAAAGTCCACTATCTAAAGTGTTCCTGTAACATTAACTGTTTCATGTGCACTAGGTACTCTGGCTTGATGCAGATAGTGAGTGACAGCAGGTTGCTAAAAAGTATAATGAAAGTTGGGAGAAAAGTGAGCAGATCTCTGAACCATAAGAAGTACCCTGGGAAATATGCCTTGTTATGCTGTTGCAAGGAGGAACCAGGAGAATTAGTTGCTGAAGTTCTTTTGAAGAGAGACCTTGAATGTAGTTATATCTCAGCTATTACACTTGAGAACTGTTCATTCTTCTATTTATTCATTTCATTTAATAAGCATATATTGAGCATCTTCTTTTTCCCAGATATAGTATTAGGTGCTGGAGATACAGAGAAAGCAAGACAGGGGTTTACAGCCTTTTAAAAAGGACTTCTACTTTTTAAGATAGCAGTATTAAAACAGTCCTGCCCATTTCTTTCTGAACTCATTCCAAAACAACAAGGAAAATGAAAAACAGTAATGTAAACTTCACGTTTGTTGAGAAAGGGCTACCAAATGCAATGAAGTTCCAACCAGGGGCAGGTAGATATTGAAAGATGTTTGTTGCCAGACACCTCAAACAAGGCTGGCAGAGCACAGAGTTCATCAGAGAGGGAAGAACCAACACCATCTTTACGGGAACAACTGGTCTACAGTGAATGGGCTGTCTGTGAGACCATCCCCAGACTCTGTTTGGCTTCACTAGGGGTGGTGCTGCGGGGTATAAACAAGAAAACATGTACGCATGCCATCTCTGCAGGAAGCAGTCTGTTGGGGAGGCGGATTGGAGAAAATAGGTTCGGTATTAATCAGTCCTGCAACTGCCAATCTCTTCTTTTTTTTCTGGGAAGAAGTCAAGTCTATATCAACATGTATACATACGCATGTGTGTCATAAGGTGCATTTCTGTAAATGAAAGAGACTCTCAGCTGGATGGTATCGAGGCCTAGCCCCAGCTCCACAAATGTTCTGCAAAATAGCTAGTTAAGAACGAGCTTATCTCAGTCCAATATGAGTCAGAATAAAAAAGAAACCATCAGAAGCACTCTACAAAGATGCTTCAAGAAAAGAAGGTAATGAT
>NW_011888784.1:6743280-6745710 GCF_000151845.1 Pteropus vampyrus
CCAAGTATATGCTACGTACAAGACACAGAAAACAAAGTGAATGGAAAGTTGAAAATAAAAAGATGAGCAAAGTCCTAAATGGTGAAGGCAAACAAGCAAACAAAACAAAAACAACAAAAACCACAGATCCCAAGTTTAATATCAGACATACATCAGACAAGGTTGAATTCAGGGCACAAAAAACTAAATGATGCAAAGATGGGAACTTTATTGCAAACTGCAATGATGCTCTAAATATGATGAGTATTTACGAACCAAAAAACATAGTAATAACATTTATTAAGCTGAAAGGCAGTACATACAAAAATAAAAGCAGAGATGTATGAACAGTAAGAGACTAATATAATTCTCTTAGTTCAAAGTAATCAGAGAATGCTTTCAGAGTCATGTTACACTTCATTTGGGGATTATCAATACTTTCCAACTCCCTCTATTTGCACAAACAGCTACAAGAAAATCTTCCAGTGTCTCTCCCTTGCTGTAGAGCCTTCCATAGCACCCCATACCCACTGCATAAAGTTCAAGTTCCTGGGCAATCTGGTCCCTGCCTAGTTCTCCAGCCTTCCCCTACTCTTCATGTGTTCAGAGACATCCCCACAATTGGGGGGTCTCTTTGCCTTTGCCTTGTCTAATGCTATTTTCTCTTTCTGGATGATCTTCGCTCCCTCTGACAGCAGGTGGACTTAACCTCTAAGATTTCACAAACATGTCACTTTTCTGGGAAGCCTCTTTTGCCTTCAAACCCCTCCAGGTACAGGACACATTTATTAAGTTATATGTTAGTACATGTTTACACCTCCCAGTAACTAGCCCGGTTCTTCATTCCACATCATTTCTCACTCCCCACATGAAGTTAGAGACTAAGTCCTGCCATCTCTACCCGTATTAGTTTTCATTCCCTCTGTGACCACCTGACCATCATCCCCTGCATTCCTGAGCTCCACTTCTCTGTGTTTTTTGACACCAGCCTCATACTCTTCTGTTGATTCAGCATTTAGCACCTGCAAGCCACCTCCTCAAAGCCCCACTGGTCAAGCCAGCTCCTCTGCTCCAAGGTCTCCAATGGGCCCCCTTTCCTTTACGATCAGTTCCTTCATCTGATGTTAAGACTTTCTGTAACTGGACTTAATGTCCTTTCCAAAACGACTGCCCATCTCGCTTCTTATCTGTTCTGTCCACACCGACAACCCCTCCAGCCCTGCCATGCACGTATGCTAACGCTGTGACCTTCTTGACCCGCACCATAGGTTCCTCATGTTCTCTCCCCTTCTCTCTGCTTCCCTATCCAAATCCTGCTTCCCTTTCCAAATCCTGCTTTAAGAGTAACTGCAAGGCCCATCCTTGATCTACCAGCCCATGGAGCTCTACTCTGAGCTCTTCTGAGTTTTATTATCAACATCCCAGCTTGGATTTTATCATAATTCATGTTATGAGTTGCATTTATTTATACGCACTTATCTCATTTGATATACAGTAAGCCTCAGGAATGCCACCTTGTGCTTCTTCTACATTATCCTCAACATCTTGCAAAGGACTGAGAATACAGCATGTGCTCAGCAATTATATATGCTTTTTAAGAAATACAGAATCTTTTGCTTCCATCCATGTCATTTAGCAGGATGCCAACTCACCTGAGTACTAAGCCTTAAACAGCCTCCTTCATTGTCTCCTTTCTTCTGGGGTTATAGTGACCCAGTTTCTGTCATTTCCTAATTATGTCACATAACCTAATTAATTACAATAGAATTCCTTAATATTTTAAAAACTGCTTTTCCATTCACCGTCTCAGTGGACCCTCGCATGATAATGATACTATGTTGTGTGTGAGGTGGCGATTGTCAGCTCATCTTACAAATGGGGAAATAAAGTCAGTGGGTCACTGGTTTAAGTGAGGCCAGACCCCCAGCATCTGCTTTCAGTCCAATTCTTTACATCAGAGCAAGCTGTGTCTCTTCTCTAAGTTACTAGGACTTCTCTCTGGAAGTATGAATGTGTGTTTTTAAAACACTGATTTTTGTTAAAATTTTCTTTATTTTGCTTTTGATTTCTCCTTCCTAGCGAAGATACTGCCTTCTCTCCTGATGCTAAGTATTCTTTTTCTTTCTTGAATGATGGCCCACTTGGTCCTCCTTCAGTTCTCTTCGCTTGAGTTTCCACTTAGCCCCGCAGTCCCCTGGAGAACCATTCTGGCTTAATGCCTCCTGCATCCTTTCAAATTGTTCTTGTTCCTTAGCTCGGGATTTCCTGCAGGGCCGGCCTTCTCAGCTAATGAAGAGCCTCTAGCTGAAGGCACTGTTCCTGACTAAGTTTACCAATCCTGCTGGGAGGTGGGGGTGGTGGCTGGGAGAGGAAATGGCAGTCCTGCCTTGATACTCTGGGATTACAGGCAGGAGGCTCTACTAATGCAGCTCTGGTGAGTCCTGGAACTTG
>NW_011888784.1:6747255-6749500 GCF_000151845.1 Pteropus vampyrus
GGCCTATTTCTGCAGCCTATGTGTCTTTGCTTGGGCAATTCCATCCATCTGGAAGGCACCTTCTCTTTGCACTTTACAACCTCACATTTCGAACTCATGCCTCAAGTCCTGGCTCCGACAGAACTCATGCCATGTGGCTGGTCTGCCCCTCCCATTCAGAAAGAATCTCATGCACTGGGGACCCTCATAACCCATCTTTCAGCCTTCACCCTCTGCCACTGTATTAATAAGAGCTACTGATGCACATGCCATGTCTCCCCGAGTAGGCTCCAGACTCCTGTGTGCCACGCTCCTGTCTCTCTTTGTCTTTGTCCATCATCTTTTCCTTCGTCCCCCCTCTTCTCCACTACCTACCACTACACTTTCTCACCAACCAGGTCCTAGCACGGCCTCACGCAAAGTGGATGTCCGATGAATATGATCATACGTGACTAAATCTGTGCACGTTTGGGCAAGACGGTAAACTCTGGCCCAACTGGGAAAAGCCTGTGGAATCAGGCTGCTTGGCTTCTCTGCAAAGTGGAGCTAATAAAACTAGAGGTCTCATTGGGGTATGGCTGATAAAATACATGGCTTATGCAAAGTGCTTAGCCCAATGCCTGGAACTAAATTAGGTGCTCAATAAATGTTAGTGTTTGATATTATTGATTGGTCTTAGGGACCTAGACAGCCAAGAGGACATTTTTCTTTCTATTTCCCATCCAGGGAGGACTCTGATGTTTACAACCTGACAATTACTTCCATTTCATACCTCGCATGTGGCTTCTCAGACATCTACCCTCTTCAACAGTCCTCCCTGGAAGGCTGCCTCCTACCCCAGCTTGCCAAGGTAGGAGCAGTCCACCTCTCACCACGGCTGCCCCACCTTCTGGGCCAGAGGAGGTGGGAAGAGAAGGTCACCCCCACCATAGACTTGCCTCCCATTCACTGCCCTGCCTGGGCCTGAGAGAGATGGTAAAAAACCAGGATGCGAAGAGAGCCTGGCCGCTTTCACTCAACTCTCTTTGTCACCAGAGCTAACGACAATGAGTCCCTGGGAGGAAATGGAGCTGCTTTGGGTGCTTTCTTCTATTTTCCCCTCTGCACATATATGCAGTTGGCTCTGGAGGTGCTGCGTCTCTTACTGAACCCCCCAGATAGCTCCGGAGGGGGCCAAAGCTCTAAGACAGCGTGTTCTCTTCCTCTCCTTTTGTTTCCACATTTCTCTCTCTCCGCCTCTGGCTCGCCTCCATCCATCTCAGTCTATGTATCTATTTTTTCCCCTCTCTTTAGCTGATGGCTCTGTGATCCCCATCTTTCTCGTCTGTCATTTCTCTATCTAATCCTTCACTGTTTGTTTCTGTCTCTCTCATTCTGAGTCTCCTTTCTCTCCTGCCTTCTCCCTTCTCCCCACTTCCTTACGCATTTTGGTTCCCCAGCATTCCTTCTCACTGCCATGATGCTGCAGTGTTGAAAAGGGGACCATCTATCTGTCAGAGACAGGCTCTGCCAACCTCGACCACCTCTCTCCCGCTGCTGGCAATTATCTGGATGTTGGCACAGGGCCCAGAAACTGCCGCTTGCACCGCCCCGTGGCTCAGGGCCTGCTCCTTCACGCCAGGCCCCTTGGAGGACTGCTTGGTGCCATGCCCAGGATGTGACAACCTGCAAAGGTCACACACACTCCAAGGAAGATGGACTGCTCTACGAGTGGAATTGACATTGGGCAGGTTTGCAAATGTCCCTTCAGACTTTCTAGCATTTCACAGTGGTGAGGAATGAGCAGCAAAAAATAGAAATTGTAATTGCACACAGCACCCCAAAACACACACACACACACACACACACACACACACACACACACACACACCCCTTAACATTGCATACAGTCCAATTTTTAATTTTTTTTTAAAGGCTAACATTTGAATCTACCTTATCTGAAATATCATAACGAATTCATCCATGCAACTTTACTGAAAGTTGAGAGTGTGCCTGTCAACCAGGCTGGGAGATGACTTTTTTACATTTATAGGATGCTGTGCAGTTGGTAAACTGAGTCACAGCTGTGCCCTGACATTCTCTCTCTCAGAAGCTGGTGGGGTTTCAGAGCTGACAGGGCTTTGTGAGGCTATATGTGCCAAGGCCCCAATTTTGGAGCTGGGAAATCTGGCATCCAGAGAGACTGAGAAAGTTACCAGAAGTCAGGTAGCTAGTTGTTAGGAAAGGCCAGACAGGAACTCGGATTTTCAGGCCCCTGATAAAGTGT
>NW_011888784.1:6750580-6753691 GCF_000151845.1 Pteropus vampyrus
TGAGAGGCTTTCTGCAGTGATTTCACAATCCCTGGCTCACAGGAAGGAAGAGACAGCAGAGCCACTGTGGAAGTAGTGGCAGATGGGACTGCTTATTTGGAAGGGTCGGGGCTGAACCTGCCTGTGTGGTTCCTGGGCTCCCAAGGGCATTCTGTGTCACAGCACACTACAAAAATAAACATTTATCTAATATAATCACCCTGAGAGAAACAAAAAGTTAAGGCATGTTCAGCACATTTTGTTTTAAAAGGGAAAGAATAATCATAATGATGTCAACTATAACAACGGAGACCATATACTGAGTTCTTACTAGGCGACAAGCAGTTTTCTATGTGCCTCATTTATATTTCACAAAAATCTGAGAATTAGGCATGATCCCACTCTGCAGCTGAGGAAAATTGAAGTCCAAAGAGGTTAAAAGCAAACAACTCCCTTCCCACAAAACCTCTGCAGATTTCCTCCCATTTTAAGTGTAGGACTGGGATTCAAATGTTAAGCCACCTGCTTCCAAATCTTTTCCACCGTGCTGCTCTCAAGGAAGTACACACTACCATTTAGAAAGCTTTCCTACTAAATAATGAAAGCTCCAGAACGCTCCCAGTCCTTAAAGGGATGCGTTTCAATTACCCGGAACAGTCACTGAGGCAGAACAACCTCCCTGACTATCCTTTTACTCAGCTCCATTTCAAATCACCTGTCTCAGAACCCTCAGGCTCCAGTGGACAATATATACCTCCTGCCTGGCAGTGTCACGAGGGGGCCCTAAAACTGGGGGATTTACTGGCCCTGCTAAATGGCCTGCAAGGCTCTCGTCTGCGCATATGCAGGACGTGGCCTGCCGAGGACCCTGTGGAAACCAGGACCTGTTCCAGCAAGTCCACTGGCTCTAAAAGTCTATGCCTTTGGTACTGAGGTTTTATTTTCCCTTTCGATGCCATTATGGGGGACATTCAAGAGGAAATTCCCTCCAGTTCAACAGACTCCAGATTTACGGAGCAGTGTGACAATGTTTGCCTTGTGTTTGAAACTGCTGAAGAGGAAAAAAATGTTTTCTATGGATTTATGAAAACAGAAACATTGATTTGTTTTGTTTGGGGTTTGTCACTCTTTTAGTGATGACTCGATGTTTTCGGGTGCTTTGGGAGGGCCAAGTTTCTTGCAGATAAGACTGGTGCCTGGGGAAAGCGGTAAGTTTATTTCCTGCATTCCTCCCACCCTATGCTCCCTTTCTAATGCCCACCTGCAATGATCCCAGTGTCCCATGGGACTAACCACAGACTATCCCAAGGAGGGAAGCAATCTAGCGTTAATCGATAGCAATTATGAAGAATTGATGGATCACAATTCCTTTTGGATTTTTGTCTTTTAAAAGACACTGCAGAGTAAATGCTACCTTATCAAGTATATTCTAACTCTCATATGATGTAATTTTAGGCACTCACAAGAGAGATAAGTTTGGGTGGAATTCGAAGGTCTCTTCGTTGCCCTTCATGTCATTTCTCAGCAATGCTGGGTTCTGCCTACACATGAGGCTGGCTCTGACTACAAACATATATTTTGCTTCAGAAATGCCTCTTTACAGAGCCAAAATTATTTGAGACACTTTGATCTCAAATAGCTGTCTGAGGCTTCCTAGTAGAGTTGAGGGATAGGTCCCAGGGCCAAAAATACATTAAACTAGGTCCTAAGAAAAAAAGATTAGTCTGGTGCTACCAAAGGATGGCTGAAAACTCTGCTCCTAGCTGGGGAGGAAGAAATAGAAATGTAATTCTCATTATAAGTTGCTCAATTGCACCCAAGCTAGGCGACTCTTGGAGATGACTCTGTCATTCAGATTCACTCTCACATTCTCCAATGTCCCTTAATGCAAAGGAGCATCTCTGAGAAGTGACCAGAGTAATGCCCTCCCCCATGCCAGTTGCCCCAGTACAATAAAAACTTCTCGCAAACTCTGATTTACCTCTGCACGTCTGTTCAGCAACCAAGAACCACTGGGACCAGCAGGTTGCCTGTGTCAGGAATAATAAGAAACAGAAGAATGTGGGGAGGATGGAGCAGGAAATAGAAAATAAAGTTTAAGTGGGTGGAAGAGAGGGGTAAGCTTTGTGGGGGCGGCAAAGATAAGTTGGGGAAAATAATGTTGACCTTGGACGCCTTTGTGAGGAAGGTGAGTGGTGAAATCTGGTAGAAAGGATTGGGGCAGGTGCCCAGGGACTATGGCACTAGGTGTTGGGAAAGGGTTTGAGAAATATCCATTTGGCCTCCAGTTAAATAAAGTTAAATAGAGGTGAGCCAAAGCCTTTTCTCTCTCCAGCTTCCAAGTCACACAGAGAGACTCAGGAGGTAGGAGCCAATAAAATCTTAAAGATACCCAAGGACCAGGCCCACACATTCCAAATAGTTCTTAGGGTATTTTCTGCAACAAAGCAAAATGTATTTACAAGTATCTCATTAAAGCTGCAGGAGAGGGAGATTGTGAAAAGTTTCTAGGGAGGGAGAGATGGTAAATGGAATTAATAGCACAGAACTCATTAGTACCCATTATTACTAATTTAAGATATGTGAAACGTTATTGATATTTTCCTTACTCAGTGCATAATCTCTGTTGTTGGTTTGAGTCAACTTCCTTAGGGCTTTCTTTGCTTTTTTTACGGCCTAGATTTTCCAATCCTATTTTCTCCTGAGGTGGAACTTTCACAAAGGAACATTCTTGTATCGTGGAGGGCTTTCAGGATGTCAGGAAGATCTCCCGAATCACAAATTCTGGGCTGGCCCTGCCCCAAGGTGGAGTGGGCAACCCCGGTGTGTGCAGGTGGGGTCAGCACCCCAGCAGGAAGACTTTAGGAGGAGAGTACAGCATGGAGGTGGTGGTGGGGAGAACAGGCAAAAAGTCAGTGTGTGATTTGTGGAGTGAATATTCTCAGCCTCTACCATCTCTTCCAAACCTGACTTTTGAACATGGCTGCCTGAAATGTGCCATGTTGGAGCCATTGTTGGTTTAAGTCAGTATTACTTCCAATCAGATAAGGATGTGCTTGAGAACGTAATAGATCCCTCACATCTTCATAAAAATAGCCTCCTGAACACTGAGAACCCAATGGTTCTGTGTTA
>NW_011888784.1:6753741-6783451 GCF_000151845.1 Pteropus vampyrus
AGAGCCAAAATTATTTGAGACACTTTGATCTCAAATAGCTGTCTGAGGCTTCCTAGTAGAGTTGAGGGATAGGTCCCAGGGCCAAAAATACATTAAACTAGGTCCTAAGAAAAAAAGATTAGTCTGGTGCTACCAAAGGATGGCTGAAAACTCTGCTCCTAGCTGGGGAGGAAGAAATAGAAATGTAATTCTCATTATAAGTTGCTCAATTACACCCAAGCTAGGCGACTCTTGGAGATGACTCTGTCATTCAGATTCACTCTCACATTCTCCAATGTCCCTTAATGCAAAGGAGCATCTCTGAGAAGTGACCAGAGTAATGCCCTCCCCCATGCCAGTTGCCCCAGTACAATAAAAACTTCTCGCAAACTCTGATTTACCTCTGCACGTCTGTTCAGCAACCAAGAACCACTGGGACCAGCAGGTTGCCTGTGTCAGGAATAATAAGAAACAGAAGAATGTGGGGAGGATGGAGCAGGAAATAGAAAATAAAGTTTAAGTGGGTGGAAGAGAGGGGTAAGCTTTGTGGGGGCGGCAAAGATAAGTTGGGGAAAATAATGTTGACCTTGGACGCCTTTGTGAGGAAGGTGAGTGGTGAAATCTGGTAGAAAGGATTGGGGCAGGTGCCCAGGGACTATGGCACTAGGTGTTGGGAAAGGGTTTGAGAAATATCCATTTGGCCTCCAGTTAAATAAAGTTAAATAGAGGTGAGCCAAAGCCTTTTCTCTCTCCAGCTTCCAAGTCACACAGAGAGACTCAGGAGGTAGGAGCCAATAAAATCTTAAAGATACCCAAGGACCAGGCCCACACATTCCAAATAGTTCTTAGGGTATTTTCTGCAACAAAGCAAAATGTATTTACAAGTATCTCATTAAAGCTGCAGGAGAGGGAGATTGTGAAAAGTTTCTAGGGAGGGAGAGATGGTAAATGGAATTAATAGCACAGAACTCATTAGTACCCATTATTACTAATTTAAGATATGTGAAACGTTATTGATATTTTCCTTACTCAGTGCATAATCTCTGTTGTTGGTTTGAGTCAACTTCCTTAGGGCTTTCTTTGCTTTTTTTACGGCCTAGATTTTCCAATCCTATTTTCTCCTGAGGTGGAACTTTCACAAAGGAACATTCTTGTATCGTGGAGGGCTTTCAGGATGTCAGGAAGATCTCCCGAATCACAAATTCTGGGCTGGCCCTGCCCCAAGGTGGAGTGGGCAACCCCGGTGTGTGCAGGTGGGGTCAGCACCCCAGCAGGAAGACTTTAGGAGGAGAGTACAGCATGGAGGTGGTGGTGGGGAGAACAGGCAAAAAGTCAGTGTGTGATTTGTGGAGTGAATATTCTCAGCCTCTACCATCTCTTCCAAACCTGACTTTTGAACATGGCTGCCTGAAATGTGCCATGTTGGAGCCATTGTTGGTTTAAGTCAGTATTACTTCCAATCAGATAAGGATGTGCTTGAGAACGTAATAGATCCCTCACATCTTCATAAAAATAGCCTCCTGAACACTGAGAACCCAATGGTTCTGTGTTAAAGAACAGTTTTGAGTATTAAAGGAATTTAGAAGAATATAGAATCCAGAATTACTGACCAAAGAGGGTGGACTTAGGTAGGAGCATATGAGGGCACTGGGTACCTGGTGGGAAACGGCTCAGAGTGAGTGGAAGGAGATGCAGTGAAGAGGAGGCTGAAGGTGCTAGAGCTGAATGCAACCATCTCCAGGGCTCTGCCGAGTTCTTCAAGTTCAGTTATCTTATGGCTAGTTCAACACAGGTCTTCACCACACACTTATAGATTCTTCTAACGGGGAGCTCCTCCCTCAAAGCCATGATTAAAGCCACTGAAATAAGAGAGGTCATAGCGTGAGATCTTCTAGCTTCCCTCCAAATCTAGTCCCCAAATGTCAGAACTGGAAGGGGCTGTATATTCCCCAGATTCCTGAATGTTTTTTGAGAAGCCTCGTGTACCAGGCACAGGGTGAGGTCCTTGGAATAGAAGTTTGTAAGTTATAGCCTTGGCCCTCCATGTGTCTTCAGTCCAGCCTCTCACCTCCCTCTTTTCACAGTTGAGAGACATGAGGTACAGCTGGGGGCGGGGGGGAGTGACATACTCAAGGTCACACAGCTTGTTTGAGGCAGAGAAGACACACTGATTATCAAAAATATAGCCCCAATGTGGCCAAGTGGAAAGCTCTCCAAAAGGGAAACGAAGGCTCTCTGAAGAAGGGAGGTGAGGACACCGTGAGGACAGAGTGCTGATCCTCCTCTGGAGCAACTGGAGGTCAAATGCCCTGAAGTGCTGGGAAGGTGTAGACGGAGCTCGGAGGATGCCCAGTCACTGGCAGCACCTGACTTTGGAGCTGTCAAGATGGCTTCTTAGTACCCACTCATTCGCTTGGGAGAGGGGTACCCTGGAAAAGTTGAATGACAGGGTGGCATCTACCTGAGATGGTACCCTTTTCATTGCTGGAAGGAATTTAGATTTGACTGTTACTCTTATGGAGTCACTCAGCAGATCTGCTGTGCTGACAAACTGAGGAATCTCCAAAAGTCAACCTGTCCTCAGAACTGATGGCCGTCTCGGATCTGCCCTCACTATATAAAAAGCACCTTGTTATAACGGTCCTATTTTACTGTCATTTGTACCCCCACGGTATAGTTTTTTCTGTATATCGGTGTATTTACTTGCCCCAAACATTTTGTAGGTTTTCTAACTTTACCAGAACTGTGAAAGGTCATGAGACAGTGTCACTTCATACACCACCGAGACTTCGGGTGACATGACTTTATTCCAACTCTGCCATCACAGCTCTTCAAGCCTACGAGGACATTAGGGCTCGGAGACTGTCCCACGGTTAGTAGATGTGCTCTTGGGCAAGTTAAAAATCTCTCTGGTCACAGTTTGTTATTCTGCAAAAAGAGGAGGCTGCACTAGAAATATTCTAAGCTATCTTCTCATTCTAACTTCATTCACCAATGTGAGAACGGCTGATGGGCCAGTAGAGGTGTTGTCGAAATCAGTGCATGGCTAGTTAATCATTTCAAGCACGATATTAGAAAGAAAAGACTATAACTTTTTTTGCTGGGGTGGTGTGGTGAAGAGATTTGGGGGTGTGGGGCCCAAAACACAGCTCAAAGGGAAGGGCTTTTCTTCCTCAGTGTCACCCGGAGTGCGGTTCCCTCCCCAGAAGCCGTGGGCTACTCTGGGTTTTGCCATGATGCCAATTCCTTTTTCCTAATGTTCCAGGAAGAACATTTCATGGAACACAAATCACTGGTCCTTCATCCTGTGACAGCCAATAGAGAGAGACTAATGATAGGCATGGGGACTTAAGAGATGCTTTTACACTGGTGTTGTTGCTGCAGTCTTGTTCCAGAAAGCTCCTTTCCTGACCTGAGAACCTCACCTGGGGAATGCAGCGGGGCAGATGTTAGTCAGCCGTGCCTCCTCCCCGCAGGCATCTCTTGAAGCCTGAAATCCCCAGTGTAGGCTCTTTCTAGTTCCCCCACACCCAGAGCAAATCCCCAGTGTTGCATCAGCTCTTTGGCACATCTCTTGACACTGTTCTCCCAGGACAGTTCTCAGCTTCTTTGCCACATCTCTCAGTGACGTCCGATTCTTAATACTCGGTTCCCCGGTGGAGAACTTCTGAATCCAGGACACCTCTTCTCCTCCCACCCCTAGGATGTTGCTACTCTCATCATCGCACAGTTTTACAGATGGGAAATGGAGACACAGTGAAGTAAAGTGACTTGGCCAAGGCCATGCAAATGGTGGTGTCGAAGCCAGAGCGGACACCCAGGCGTCCCAGCTCCTGAGATCATGCTCATGACCATGCGGCTCTTCTGCCTTTTTCACTTTCACAACCTTCCCGACTCCAAACCACAACTTCCTGGTCCCCAGAAGCAAGCCACCATCCAGTGACTCGCTCTAGCCTGCTGCTTTCACACAATGCTCCTTGGGTTCTAGAAGTTTCCCAACTGTCTCTGGGCCTCAGAGAGATGGGGACAAAACTTCCATGTGAAGCAAACCAGGCCACTTTCACGAAACTCCCTTTGCCACCAGAGCTGCCAATGGCGAAGTCCTATGAAGAAATGGAGCTGGCTCGGGGGCTTTCTTTTATTTCCCACTCTGCACATATATATGTAGTTGGCTCTGGAGGCCTCGCATTGGGGGAGGGAGAGAGGAGGCACATCCTCTTCCTCTCTAAACTCACCATTAGGGACACTGCACATCTGGGATGGGGTACAGAGGCTTCTGGGCACTACTGCCCAACAAATCCGTTAAAAAAGGACTATTGCTATTTATTCTACTCTACTGATCCAGTCTTAAATAAGATCCAATCTTATTTGATAGTTGAATCTGAGACTCAAAGAGGTTAAACATGTGAAAAAAAAGAACCTCTTCGGTGATTGCAAAGTACTGTGCAAGATGTGCTTTGTTATGACTTATTAATATTCAACTTTCATCCAAAGTAAAATTGATTTTTTAAAATTTGTATTCATGTGCAATCTCTAATTGGGGGGAGTGCCTGGCGGCCCTGTCTCCAGGTCCCTGCATCTCATGAGTCCTACAGACTTGAGCTCCATGAAGGCTTTGTCCTTCCAGGCACATCTTAGCTGAAATAATAGGGCATTTCTTCATGTTCCCCCAACCCCACTGCCCACCTTGCATTTATTCCAAGGCTGTCTTTACCTCAGCTTTGAAAATCTGCAACAGCTCTGCAGCTGGGAAGAGAGTGTATCATTTGGCTTTTTGCCCAGAAAATAAGATGCTTCAAAAAGGTCATAAAAAAAAAAAAAAAAAAGAAAAGAAAAAAAAAAAAAAAAAAAAAAAAAAAAGAAAAGAAAAAAGAAAGTCTCTTGGGGAAGAAAAAGAAAAAAAAAACCCAACCCTTCTCTCTCAAGGTTAATTGAGTGGAAGGTGAACTTTCATCCCACACTGTCCCTCTGTGAAAGCTACGCACCTCAAATATGTGGAGAGGGCAACTCGTAGGAGAATGGGCTGGACTGTGGCTTGGGGACGCAGTGTTTCCCAGAGCTGGTCCAAAGCCCTGAGTCCGTCCGTGGACAGCGTCTCCACCGTGGAGGAGCCAACAGTAGTGTGAAGAAACACACCCACTGCGCACGGAGCCTAGGCCTTCGCAGGGTACGGAGGAGTGAAGGCTAGACGCGTGACCTCAGGGAGTTTTCAGTGTTGAGTGTGAAAGGAGGCCGATGACTAGGATGAAACGAATCAGAGACAAGAAGTGCGATTGGTGATGCTGACTCCGCAGGTGGTGGATGCTCAGGGCTGGCTTGGAAATGATGGGCTGCCAACGGTGTTGCTCTGAGCTGCGGGAAGCCTGACTTACTCAAAGCCTTTGTCCTTGCCTCTTACTGTGCCTAGACTCAGTGTTCTAACTCGGGACAATTTTACCCCTCATGGGACATTTGGCAATGTCTGGGGACATTTTTGGTTGTTATAACTCAAAAGTGGGTACTACTGGCATTAAGTAGGTAGAGGCCGGGGGTGATACTAAATATCCTGCAATGCGCAAGTTAACACCGCCCGCCACCCGCCCGCCCACACACACACAATAAAGAATTATCCAGACTCAAACATCGATAGTGCCATAGTGGGGAAACCCTGCCCTAGAACTAGCTCTCACCACCCCGTCTCTCCCACACAGCTTCCTTTCTCTTTCACTTTATTTAGGTGTCTGCCCAAAGCCACCTTATCGGAAATCACTTCCTAACCATCTTATACACAACGAAAATCTCATATTTCACTCCATCCCTCTTTCCCCCCATCACCCTTCTTGCTTTCATAGTTCTCGTCTTTGTCCTGTATATGTATATGTGTGTATCCCTGTTAGTTTATTGACTGCCTTCTCCTACTATAAATATAAGCTCCATGACAGCAGGCGCATTGTCTCTTTCGTTTCTCACTATATTCTCAATGCCTGCAACGGAGGACAAAGTAGCTAGCTGTTCAGTAAACTTTTGGTAAGTTAATGAATGAATGGATGCTGGTCCCAAGCAGCTGTGTGACCCTGGGCCAGTCACTTAACCACTCTAATGTACATTAGAATTCTCATGGAAAAAAGAAAGCGGAGGATGAGAATGTTTCCAGAGGTCTTTCAGCTTTAAGCTTCTTTAATTCTCTAAGAAAGTGGAACTTGACTTGGGAATTTTGGATAACTAAAGGGCAGGGCTGACTAAGGGAGCACTGTGAAGGCAAATGTGTATGATAGAGGCTCTACCTCATGCAGCTAGTATATGAATTAAGCAAGCAAAGCACTTCGCCCAAGGCCAGGTTCCTACCAAGTGCTCAGTGGATGACAGCTATTATTACTGACACAGAATTCAGGGCCAGGATTGGGGTGAGACAAGTGAGGTACGAGTCTCAGGCACCAAACTGAAGGAGGTATCAAAAAACATGGTCATCAAGGTAAATTTTATTTTACTACAATGTTTTTAAAAATAAAAATTAATGCAAAAATTCATAACGAGTGAAACATCAGATTTTAATTAAAGACAAGATCAGCACTACTGGTTTTTTCTTTTGCTTCAGGCTCCAATATGTCTTGGAGCACTGCTACTGATCCTGTCTTTATTTAAAAATTTGATATTTTGCCCAATAAAAAATTTTTTTTGCACTAATTCTGATTTTTAAAAACAGTGTATTGAAATATGATTCGCCTTGATTTTTGAGCCTTTCTTCATCTCCTTTCACTTTGGGCCTGAGGCTATACCTCACTCTCCTCACCCTAGACCCAGCCCTGAGACGGGGGTACTGGAGAGCAATGGCATGTCCAAAGGCAGAGAGGAGCTCCTGACATCCATCCCTAAGGGAGAGAAACAGGGTGGGAGGGAGCTTTTGCAACAGCTGGTGGGAACTCAGAATTGAGGGGTGGGCTCCCAGGCAGAATGGAGACTGCAGGTCCTCGTTTGCCTGGTCTGGTCCTCATTGCACCAGTTGTCTTAGAGTAATGATTACTAATTCTTCTGCTTGTGCTCTGAACTGTCCAGGGTTGGCCCATAAGTATATGGTGACCCTGGGTCAGGCTGCCCTCCAAGCAATTGCTGTAGAGGGCGTTTCTTGACCACTACAAAGGAGAGAGATGCTGTCCTTCATTTGAGACCCGATCTCTGATGATGTCTGAGGCTGCTGGAAGAATTCCTCAGACCCATCTCAGACCTTAGCTAGCTTCATAGCTCTTACTCCTTGCCCTGCAACCATTTTTCACATGTCTGACCTCGCCCTTGTCTTGCCAGACTCTCAGCCCCTCATGGCCTTCACTTGCGACCTGCTGCCAGCACCACAGAGTAGCGGTCCTGGGGGCAATACTTACAAAGAAGCATCGTGTTTTTCTAGTTTGTGGTCCTGGAGAGAAAAATGTAAAGGACAATAAAAATAATAGATGTATGAAATTAATGTCAATTAAAAAAACCTTTGTTTCCATAGTATTAGCCTAAACTTTGATTCCTTTTGTGTTGCATTGTTTGTCCTAACTTAAAATGTACTTAAGGACTGAACTACAAGGTACCCAGCCAGAAATACCAAATTCCCATTTCACTCATGCATGGTATGAACTAATATTATATATTTAGAAAGTAGTATGTAAAATCAAGTGATAAGAAGGGTTGAAACCAGAAGAGCATGCACCCTTTGATGACTGCAAAAAATGTACTTGGTGTCTTTTTCTTTTTCTTTTTCTTTTTTGAAATGCATTTGTTTTTCATCATCATTGAACACTGGATTGTTCGTATCTCAGACCCTGGGCTACATACTCTACAGGTCCCTTTTAACTTTATCCCTACAATAACACTAACAGTAAATGATATTACCCCCATTTTAGAGATGATCGAACTGACTTTTACAGGAGTCAAATTGTCTGAAGTCACAAAGTTGGTAAATAGCAGACCTGGGATTCAAACTCGGGCTTCTCTGAGTCTGAGCTCTCAGCTTGATTCAAGCACTGTCTTGCCTCCAATCAAAGGTCAACTGGCAGCTGAGGACGTCTCTTACACACGTATCTAGTCATCTGTCAAAGGAATATGTGACCAGACATGTCCGAACCTGCTCTACCTTCATATATATGAGTATTGCCCCCACCACCCCCATCCCTGCAAATCCTAAAGCATTTTGATTAACTGAGGTTTGACTTGCTTAATGGCAAACAGATATATTAGGAGGTAATTATTCATATAACCAACAAAATGATATTTCAAAATAGATTATATTTTACCCTTTAAATAGTTTATTCATGATCCATGATTTTTAAAATCTCTGAGAGGAAAGAAGCTTAGAAGTCATCTGATTTAAATCTCTTTGACTGTTAAATTGAGAGGCTAAGAAACTTAAACAAAAATTGTTTATTGGAGTTTAATTGTGGATATAGGTAAACTATCTCCAAGATGATTATGAATAGGAAGGAAGAGTTCATTGGCATCCATTTGATTATTTATTTATTTTTCAAGTTGGCTTTTATACCCAATTTTGAGAATAAATAAATTTTATTCTAATCTTTCTTCACTTCCTTTCCATAATCCAAGTCCTACTCACTCTTCCAGTCCTAATTTAATCCTAACTTTTTTTCATGGAATTTTCCCAATGTTTGAATAGTTACTGTTCCTTTCCCTTGAACTTTTATTTTTCTGTCTTCACCATGGCACTTAGCGCTTGATTATTGGATTGCTTCCTAGACATTTTATCCTTAAAAACTGATTACATGATACAAAGTGTCTTTTCAACTTCTTGATTCCCTAGAACTCCCTCACTTAGGGATTGGCTTTGTAGCAGGTGCCGTCAGGGACCTGCCCAAAGAGATTTAAATCAGATGACTTCTAAGCTTCTTTCTAAGGAAGGGACCTTCCTCGGACCCTTCGGTGGGCTCCAGCGAACTTACAACGGCCAGTATCTGTATCTCTGTGCTTAAAGGCTCTCCTTCCTTTACTCTCAGTAGTGGAAAGCTTGCTCTTTGTGTAAATGGCAGGCCAGAGTTTCACAGAATGATCATCCCCTAGCAGGATTCCTCAAACCAATGACTCTTAGAAGTGGGTGTATAAACACCCCAGCTCCCTCACCCCATGAAATGGCTCTAAGCCATATATTTTACACCATTTTCCCAGAGTTTCCTTGAGAGTTGAGCTCCAGTGGCCCTCAGTAGTAGCTGGCTAAATAAATGATGTACCCTTTAATCACTGCCTTTTCTTCCTGGTACTGCTTGCCCCACTTCTCTCTGGGCATACCTGCAATTCCCAACTAAACAGTTTGCACTCACATCTTTCTGGGGCAGCTTCTGGGGGAACTCTAACTAAGATGGCATAGAGGATACAGTCAATACTGACTTGTTGATTGGATGATTAACCGACTGTCAGAGTGTTACCTTGTAGATGTAGGATTGTGCGTTTTCTATTCAGAGGGTACAACACTATCCTCCCTAGTGGAACTCATTCAATCTTAGTTGAATAGAACAATAATGATAGGCATGGGTCCCAACTCTAGTTCATCTGGTTCTGTTCACTACTCTGAATTTGTGATCCATTCTGACTTTGGAAAGTAGCAAAGAGCCAAGCAGAATTATGTCAAACCTTTATTATCCTTCTCCCATCCCTGCTGCTACCAGCTGCATATAATTCTCAAGTTGTATTGTCTTCACACTGATTATCTCCTGACAAGGCCAAGAAGAAATGTTGACCCTGGGTTATGACTAAAGCAAAGGCCTCTTCCCTTTGGAAACACAAAAAGAATGGGAAAGTACACAATAGCAAGATGTTTCCTAATAGGGCCATGTCAAATTTATAGATAAATAAAATATCAAAGATCAAATGAGGCTAGATCAGCAATTTGGACCTCTCCCCAACGAAGCAGAGCATGTCCTGTCTGACTCCATCTCAGAGTGATTTCCAACTTTGTGATTCACAGCTGCAGCCAAGCAGAGCACGTCCAATAATTCTATTTGTTTTCAACTTAAAAAAAAAAAACAAAAAACCAAAAACCGAGGAAGTATATAAATGGCTCATAGGAGAAGGGGGCATTAGCAGACAGTCAGTCCGACCATAGTGAGACAGGCAGATGGTTTGTGGGACCGACGCCAGCTGGGTATTTCCATAAGTGATCGCATATCTCCTCTCTGTGCCCCAGCGCTCAGCTTGATTAAGAGGTCAGGAGCAGGCTGCCACAGCACGAGGCCAGAGTGCACATGATATACGGCCAACCTGTCGGTCGCCTAAGAAACAGCTCTGTAAAGGGGCCCAAAGACAAATCTATTTATAAGCCCACAAGTTTGGATCCAGTTGTGTTGGCTATTATTAAACATGAAGTTTGATTCTTTGGGTTTTCTTTCTCAAATGCCACTCAGCCTCTTTATCTTTGACCTCACATCACTTCCTTTCCTTTTTAATATGGTCATATCTTTTGGTAAGTGACGATACTCTTCCGATGGGATTCTGGGAAATGAGGGTGGAGGTGGGCCGACAGGAGAGGGAAGGGTTTAGGGGAAACTGAGCGAGATGTGGTTCTCTTTCTTCCCTCGCTGAGCACTTACTATGGGCTCAGCACTGTGGGGAAGTGTAGGAAGAGGAGACTGCATCACCCTTTCCTGGAGAGCCAGAGATGAATGCATATGAAGCAGTGCAACTGTAAAGGGTCAAGATGAGAGGTATAGACAATGTGGATTTAAAAATGATCAGTGAGGTGGCCAGGAGAAGTCTTCAGAGAAGAGGCAGAACATGACGTAGGTGGGATTCACTTAGATGAAGAGGCAGGATTTGCAGAGATGCACCAGTCATCTGGGCAACCTTAGGAAAGTCACTTAACCTATATCCAGTTTGGTAAGTTTTATCCTTGTTTTTAGAGACTGTAGGATGGAGAACTCTCTAGGTAAAGGACTCAGAGAACAAAGGCTGAGCATGACACTCGAAGGCCAATAAGGCCCTGGTCTGACAGGAGTGGATCTTGAGATTTGTTCATTCATTCACGAGTAATCTCACTCTCAAGTGATTTCTGTGGCAGAACTGAATGTCCCTTGGAATGGTCACCTGCTGGCCACACCTTCCTCGGCTTATCTTCATTCTACAGGCCCGTCTGCTCAGTTATGGATTCTGGTCAGTGATCCTGCACTGAAATTTTACCTTCTTTACTGATTAGAAAGACAAGGGATGGGGGTTTCCCAACTATAAAATTTATTTAGTAAACGTTTACAGAATCCAAGGTAAGAATATTGGGAGAAGTAAAAATCTGCAAGTCTCTTTCCTCAGAGAGCTCACATTCTCTTCATGGAGTGGGTGTAAAAATAAATACATAAATGAAGATGCTGCAAGACAGTGGGATGTGCACTAACAGAGGTATAAGTAATGCAGTTGGAGTTAGAGGAGAGTGTGACTATTTGTGATTGGAGGAACCAGGAAAGCTTTCTTGAGAAACACTATGGGTAGCCCAACGCTGCCTGACACTGAGGGAAGGCGGAGGGCCAGAGTTTCATCTAAAACCTTACATGGTGAGTGGCAGTCAGGAGTGGAACTGATTCTCATATTCATAGCCTGGGAAAAGCAACCCAGCTACATGGACAAAGGCCATGCTAATTTTTGGAGGTTCTGTCCTGCTTTGCCTAGAACTCTCTCAATTTACATATTATTACCAATAACATCTTTTGTTTTAAAAATTGTCCTGGTTTGGACAATGAATTACATCTTAATTACAGATAATGCTTTCAGCAGCCTTTCAAAACAATTCCAAGCTGGCCATATCAAGTGAGCCACTTTGAGCTGCAAGCAGCGTGGCAGACGATGAAGGATGTTAGCTGGAACCAAGAAATCTCCTTTATTTTGCTTCTAAATCAACAGACGCAAATCAACAATGTGAAAAAGCCAAGGCACTCAACTTCTGTAGAATGAACCCACGCGATGGGAGCAGGTGGGCATGCCAAAACCACACTCTTTACGGAGGTACACTGCTAACACTCTAAATGATCATGAATAATCTATTAACACACTTGAGCCACACTCAGTCTTGCTTTGCAGATAAACATGGTCTGTGATTATTTTACAACACTGTTAAGGTGCTAGGGGTTGTCCCTCATTTATTACTTGACTAATAAATACTTTAATTACACTTAATAAATAATGTAAGCAGGGCTCACTGAAGTGGTAATTCTTTAAATTAATTATTAACTGCATGCAAAAGGCTGCACTGCCAGTACCACTAAAAGAAAATTCAGCCTTTAATCTAAAGTGATTATTCATTATCTGGTATAAAGGCCCCATTTGCATATTATTAGGGAAATAAACTTTGGCCTCCTTGGCAATACCGATAGATCTCCGAGTCCGTGCATTATGAATCTCCAAATACTAAAGTAATGATAAACAACATGTAATAAAGTCTCCAGTTTATGGCTTTATAACAGCTGGTTTTTGATTTTTCAAATATATTACAATGATAAAATGACCAGTTAATGTATAAGCTCTTTGTGAAAGGTGGTGCCTACAGATGGTCGACTGATAGGAAACAGTAAATGTGCAAACTGCTCGTTTCCCTTGAGATCACAGCCATAAAATGATCTCAGTAAGATATGAGAAGAAAATCTCCATTTAACCCTTTTCTCTGCGGCAACCCAACTATGGTACTGCACTTAGTTGTTTTGTGTGTGTTTCCTTCTCTGCTCCTCTCTGATACCCACGTCCCCCTGGGAAAGTACAGATGAAAGTGCATATGGATATGCAGATCCCATGGAATCCTCAATTCTATCTTGGGGCAAAGAGGCAAAGCAAGGTTCCAGTCAAAAGAAAGATAATCTCTAAAATGAGCAAAAGACTAGAATTTATGTGTCTTTTTGTTCTTTAGCTTGTTCTTTCCTTGAGCCTGGGCATCTTCCAGAGAAGCAACTAACCCTGGTTCAACAACCAGGTGCGTGGAGTAGCTCACAGCTTCCTGAGCTACAGAGGTTTCTGAAGGAGGGGAAGAAATCTCTCTTCTTGGCTCCCTTCAGCACAAGGTGAAGTTGAGGGATGGGGAACAAGGTGGGGAGGGAGAGATGGGGGAGACAAGAAGCCAGGGGCTCATGGAAATGGTGACAGTCACAAGGAAGCAGGAATAATCTCTTCTCCCTCCTCAAGACCCCTTTCACCCTATTCATCTCTCTGAACTCCATTTCCAGATGACCTCTTTCAACTGAACTTTCCTAATCCTCTGTGCATTCCAACAGTGTTTATCTCTAGTGTGGATAAGTCAACAGTACCTTGATTATACACAGTGAAAAAAAATTTACATGAAGATGAGGGACATCCTTCAAAGTGCTCACTTAGGGAGCTGAAACTTGTTTCAATAGTGCTGCTATAGCTCCAAATATTGTTTAAAATCTTTGAGAATTGACTTTCATGTTCATATTACCTTGGGCCGCTGTAACGAAATACCATAGACTGGGTGGCTTAAACAACGGACATTTATTTCTCACAATTCAGGGGAATAAACATTTGAGATCTGGGTGCCGGTGTGGTTGGGTTTTTGGTGAGGGTTGACTTCCTGGCTAGGAGACGGCAACCTTCTCACTGTGTCCACACATGATGGAGAGAGAGAGAGCTCTGGTCTCTTCCTCTTTTTATAAGGACACTAATCCCATCATGGGGGCTCCACCATCGTGACCTCATCTATACCTATTACCTCCCAATAGCCCTTCCTCCTAATACCATCACACTGGGGATTAGGGCTTCAACATACAAATTTTGTGGAGGACAACATATAAATTTAGGGGTAACACAACATTCAATCCATAACAATGTTCTTACAAACATCTTCAATGGGAGAAAAATTGTGTTAAGAATAATCATTCCCTTTAACTGTATGTACAATGCATGCAAAGAATTTCATGTATATTATCTCATATTTTTCCCATAGTTAACACTAAGAAGTCATATCATTAGTTATTTACAATTGAGAACACTGAGATTCAGAGAAGTTAAAATACTTGCTTAAAGTCACACAGCTAGCAAAGATTTGAACTGAGCGACTCCAAAGCCCGGGGTTTAATGACTATGCATACTGCCCTATCTTTTGAAGACAGACTGAAGTTTGGGAAATAATGCATAATGGCCGAATGTGTTCATTTTCTCACATAACTAATTATCACTAATGAGACTTCTCTGGGCATTTCTTTAGCCTAAAGGCAATTTTATGAGTAAGAATTTGAGTCACACTACAGATCAGGGAATGATATTTGGGGGAGAAGGGCCTCATCCACCTTTTGAAATCATGCCATCAAGGCAACGTGCCTAGTGCATCTGTGGTACCCATACAGGGCCAACTCCATTTTCATCTATCCTAATCTGTAGCTTTTGGGGCCACAAAGTGAGATTAGTGTTCGCATGTCATTCTGTCTTCCCACCCCTCCTATGAGCTAGCTCGGTATCACTATTACCCTCACTTTAGAGATGAGAAAAACCAAAGCATAGATAGGATGAACAACTTCCATAAGTTTACACAGCAAGTGAGGAAAAGACCTAGGGCTCAAAAATAGGCATCTTTGTTTTTATCACTAAGGAATAAAAAGTTGGATCTTACATCACAAATGTATGTCTCTTATGTCCTATCACAAACTATGCCAATTTGATACAAAGACCTAAAAATTCATCTGTACATCTTTCCCTTTATCTACAAGGTTCCCATTCATTATTCATTCCCTCATTGATTAACTCATTTAATAAATATGAAGCACGTCACGTGGTGCCATCCACTGTATTAGGTACTGGCTATCTCATCTAAATCTACAAAAGGAAATTGAACCAATGGATTGTTAACTGAATTGACAAAGTGATCTGATTATTTTGCTCTTGGTGTGAACCTCCTTGGAGACGCCTCCACATTCTCGATCTCCCATGGGCTCCAGGAAAGACATGGGGTCTTCAAATGAGCTGCAGACACACAACCACCTGTGAGCTTTGCCACATCACTGCCTCCCACTTTTGAAAAGATGATGGTGTGATTTTTGATTACAGCTATTAGGCAAAATAAAACAGAGAATGCTGGCTCTCCAGTTTCATCTTGCTAAATCAAATAGCCTCATTGGTCATATTCACTCACACTATTCAGGGAGAGTGCCCTTCCATGCTTCAAAGGTAAGCACGGGCAAGCCTGAGCCGTGTTTCACATCACATGGCATTTTGCTCTCTCTCCTTTTTAATGTAGGCAGATTCTTTTTCTTTTTTTTCCCTCCCTTCCAAAAGTCTGTTCCAGAGGCACAAAGTAAGCACAGCAGCAGTCCAGCCAGAAAGAAACCTAAGCTGAGGACAGCATTATATCTCATGACACTCATAATGTAGCGGAATTTCTTTTGACTTTGAGCTTGGGCCTGAGCCAGGATCGGAATATCAGAGAATGTCAGGCCAGCAGAGTCAGCGGAGAGAAGGCAGTCCAGGTACTCATTTTACAGATGAGGCAACCAAGGCCAAGAGAGGGGAAGAATCTTGTTCAAGGTCACACAGCAAGGTTGCCAGAGAGTAGGGGGCAGCTCCTCAGCCTCTAGATTCCAAGATCCACACTCTCGACTCCCCTTACCACCATGACTGCTGCTAGCACCACAGAAAACCCTGCAGCAGGGGTCCAGGTTCTCCAGCACATGCGCACAAGCCTGCCTTCAGGTACCTGCTGACATTTTCATGGAAGAGCCAAACCCTCTTCGCTTATAAGAGAGGCGAATTTGCAAAATTGATGATGGTCACTCCATTGTGCTTTCAGTTCCTCCCTGTGGGTCCCTTTAACTTTCTCAGGTGCCCACACTCCAGGTGTGTTCCCAGGAAGCTCCTACTGTTAACCAGACCTGTTTTGTGTCCATATGGCTCAGGCCTTGGGAAGACCTCTTCTTCTTTTCTTAGTCCTGTGTTTCAAGCAAAGAGGAGAAATGCCTTATTCCCTCATTCAAAATGAGATCTGCACGATGCAACTAAGCTAGGATGAATCTCATGGTTACATTTCAGGGGGTTTAGATTTTAGAACAAAGAGATTTTCCTTTAGTATAACTTTTAAAACATGCACGTACATAACCATACATTTGCCAGTATGGCTGGCCCATACATTGATATTGTGTGAATATAACCTAAAAGTTTCTTCAGCCAGCACCTCCCTAACTCCCCTGCACCATATGTCCTAGGTAAATTAGATGACATGGTTGATGTGTATGGGAGGTGATTTGTTCCAGTCATCTGGCCTAGCTAAAGATAAATCTGTAATAAATGAAGGTTTAACAAAAAAATTTAAAACATAACAATAGCAATATCTTCCTTTACTGAACACTTTGTAATGGAGACTCTGTAAAGAACTTTATGTACATGTTGCACTTTTTAATTCTTATAGCAATCTTGTTATGGGTTGAACTGTGTATGTGAAAAAGATATATGCTGAAGTCCTAACCCTCAGTACCTCAGACTGTGATTTATTTGGAAATAGGGTAGTTGCAGATGTAACTAGTTAAGATGAGGTCATACTGAAATAGGGTGGACCCCTAGTACAATGTGATTGTTGTCCTTATAAAAGGGGAAATTTGGACACAGAGAAACAAACACAGGGAGAACACCACGTGAAGGTGAAGGCAGAGATCTGGGTGACACTTCTACATGCTAAAGACTGCCAAAGACGGCCAGCAAACCACCAGGAGCTAGGGGAGAGGCATGGAATAGATTTTTCTTTACAGCCTCAAAGGAACCAAACCCACTGATTTTTTAATGTCAAACTTACTGTCCAGAACTAGGAGACAATAAATATCTGTTTAGACCACCCAGTCTGTGGTACTTTGTTAAGGCATCCCTAGCAAGCCAATACAAAGACTTTGAGCTCTGTTTTCTTCATTTTATAAAGAAGCTGAGGCTCAGAGAGGTTAACTTGCCTAAGGTCACATAGCTGGTAAGGGGCAGAGCCAGGGTTTAAACTTGGTTCTGCAAGCTCTGCTGCTTTTATTTGAGATTCTGTGCTGGTAAAGTACAGAAAAGACCAATTTTCTCTACATGACTAGCTGGATGTAATGTACTTTTTTTCCCTCAGTCTGAGACAGGGCAGCTAGGACTGCCCGTCCACACCCCCATCGCTCAGAACCCTGAGGTGTATCCTCTATTTTTTTCACACTTCTCCTTTTCCAGTAATTAACAGAATCCCAAATTGAACGCTTAGAGCTAGTATTAGAAAGTAAATTTCCTCACTTCAATCTTCTCATTTTATTTTCTTTATATTTAGCCCCGGGAATGCATTGGAGGCCCCCAAATACAGTGTATACTTTTATACTGTTTCTGAGAGGGTAAATTTCTAAATTTGCCAGGAGTGGGAAAAAAAGTCAAATTTAAAATTAAAATGCTCCCTTATTCTTGGTCTCTGTGGTCAGAGGGCCCTCTCATCTCCTGGTAGCCCTCCACACAGCCTTCAAATACACACTCAGCTGAAAGTTAAACTTGGCTTTTATTAGTGAAGCCAAACAGACCAGATTCCTCCAGGGCCTCCTCATCTTACTGTCTATACAGCACTTAGCTCTAGTGGTCCCACCCTTAGAAGCCTTTTCCCACCATCGGTCCTGAAGCCAAGATCCATGGTGGTCCTGCCTTAGCAGTAATGACCGCCCCCCCCACCGCCATTTCCAGGTGGGGAAAAGGGGAACCCCAGAGCAGCAAAATGGCCACTGCCTTGGACTTGATTCCATTTCTAAATCACTGAAATCTAGTGCCCTTCAGCAAGAGGGTACTTGCAGGCATATCCTTGGAATCTCTGCAAGAAAGAGCCTCTTCTCAGCATTTCTCAAACTGAGAAATTATGTAAAACTGTATATAAAGAAGGGACCCTGCTATTTTTCCAACTCATTGGGCTAGAACATTGGCATGACTGAGATGCAGACAAAGAGAGCCAACACGGAAGAGGAGAGGGCACCACTGTCTATTAGAAGAGACAGTCCAGAGACAGGTGGTCACAAACCAAGAGCCTCAAGGCCAGGCCAAGCTAGAAACCAGAAACAGAAAAGTAGGTCAGTAGCAGATGAAAACAATGCAGCACCAACAAGGCAGCCTTGGTACTCCTCAGACAGGAAGTTGTTTATTCTCCAGGATAGACCAGGACACTCATGGTGTCCATCGTTCTCGACTCATGGCAGATTCTCAGTAACAACAACCGTTGGCCTTTATTGCACAATGTCTGTGTGTCCTGGGTGTACCTAAGGGCTTTATCTTTGGTGTGGTTTTCATTTCTCTCCTCATTTACACATGACAAAGTGGAGGCTTTTACCAGCTAATCTGCCAAATGTCACATAATTAGTAAGTGATAGTGCCTAGACTCTATTTAGGTGTCTCACCCTTAGAATTCTGCTTACCACACAGGGAAAGCACTTTCTAGGCTGTGGTCTCGTGGCCCTGTCTTCTTGGTTCACCTCCCACTTACTAGGCTTACTAGTTCCACCTCCCACTTAATTGCTGATGTGACCACATGGTATGGAGCCCAGAAGACCCTTTGTTTCCAACAAGCTGCAACAGTTCTGCTGGTGAGGAGTGAAAGGAAATCCAGGTCCGGAGTCGATGCTAGAAACCAGGCTACTCAACTCTGCTGTTACGGTCTTGAAGTGAGTGCCCATTGATGGACCTGGCTGGGGTAGGGGCTGGGGGCGGATAAAGTGTCAGAGGACAACCGCATGGGAGTCAACGTATGTATGTGTCAGCAAAAGCTATAGAGAAACACTTCTGGATTTACTTCAGGCTGGCATGAATTAATAGCTTATAGAAAGAAAAGACAGACTTAAAAAAATTCTTTAAAGCTTTTGCAAGGAGAGGAGTTTGGGCTGAGCTGCCTAGAAGAAGCCTATATTCATGCCCATTTGGAGGCCCAGCCATCCATTTTCATTAGTTTTATGATCTGATCAACTTACAAAGGTCACTCTTTAGCTTCCTGTGAACCACAATATTATGACTGGGTTTAAAAAATGCCAAAGCAATTCATTGAGAAGGAAAACATTAAGTTAAAGCAGTTGTTGGCCACTGAAACCAGCTTTCTGAAGCTGAGTTACTCTCTTGTAAGGGATCAGTCTTGCTTATGGGAACAAAGCACAGAGTCCCCAAGGAATAGTCTGTGCAGGGCAGAGCCTGGAAGGAGACTCTGCAGGTATAAAGGGTGAGCTGGTGCCATTTCTGTCCCCGGAGTGGTCTCTTTTCTTTTGGGTTCTGCCAAACTATGATTCCATGGCCCCTAGTGTAGATATGGTGCCATCTCCTTTAAACTCGGTAACAAAGGCAGGTGCAACTCTTCTCTGTGGTTTTCCTTAGCGTGGCAGAGCAGAGAGCAGTCTATAATGATTTAGCTAATTACATGTAATGATGTCATTGGCATCTCTTCTTCACAAGACTCTAAGCATCACAAGAACAAGAACCAGGTTGACTCTGTTCATCCTTGCATCCCAGGACCAATCACAGTACCAAATACATTGTAGATGCTCCAGGAGCAGCTGCTCATTGACATTTTCTCAAAGAGAAAACCAAAGGAAAATATCCTAGAAAATACAGACAGTGCATGAGAATCTGTCTTTACTTTACTGTCTTTACTGAACACTTTGTTGAACACCAAATCCCTTAGTCTAACTCAAGTCAATGACATGCTGGAATCTGACAAGGAAATCAAGCACCTTTGCTTGTGTTTTAATGCCAGGTCTGCAATGTCTTCCCCTGACCTTGAGATGCTAGAGGTGCCAGCTAACATTAAGGTTACGTAAGGTCACAGGGAAAATTAAAGGAGATTTGTACAGGAAGTACCCACTGCCTGGTATGGGCAATAATCAACTGCATGTGTGTCCCTCATAGATCTGTGCCAAATTTTTAACTTTGTTGGTACTGGACTACCTTCTATGCATCAGAAGCTAGTCTACCTGTCCATTTTCCTATTATAGGATAGACATAAACCTTTAACTTTCTTGCTAGATCATTAAGATATTTTTATTCTTGGTTTCCAATCTGAGGGATACCATCCATAGCTTGTTTGAATAAAAATGGTATTGTTTAGCCTCCAGCAGCATGGTTTGATTTAAACATTTACTTTGGCAATACTAAATCACCTTAAATAATCAGTCTTATACAAAAATCTCTTTCTCTTGCACACACACATGCACGAACACAAACGCATGCACATACACGGAGCCTTTCTTTAAACTTGCACCTGAACTCTGTCAAACTAGTTTGTATGTATAGAGACAGGTAACAAGACAGGATTTCTCCTAGTTGTGGGGTCCTGCATATTTCTTTGTGTTTTTCAGGCAGGCTCGTGATTTCAAAGGTAATAGAACCACTTCCCACCCTACCTCCCACCCCACCCTGCCACTCTCCTTGACCTGTCTCAGCCAGTCATGCAGAGAAATGCTAATTTGCTTCTGACTCTTAGAGAAGTGATTTTGGAGGTTTAATTCAAGAGACTTTACTTAATCAAATATGCATTAAGCCCCTACCATAGGTAAAGAACTTACTATGCTTATGCTATTGGAAATCTTTATTTTTGTCTCTCCATGTCCCTGAGGGCATGAGGCTGCTATTCGCTTCTATAATTTCAGTGCCTAGCACAGTCCCTTGTATATAGTAAGTGCCCAATAACTATTTTGTTAGATGTATGACTGACGACAGAAGGGCAATAGGAAGTCAGGAGCATAGGGTATTTATAACCCAAGATTTCCAGGCCCTAGGAAGGTGGAATCACATACATTAGAAGCCTGGGTTTTGTTCTCAAATATGAGTGAATTCCCCTTCTGCAAGTTATTATCTGCTAAGAAGTTAATTATCCTTTTCAAGTCTCACTCTCCTCATCAATAAAATGGGAAACAACTAGGTGACTTGGAGGCATAAGCTACTGATGATGTGTTTAGCACAGGGTCTGACAGTGTGTGCTCAACACAAAGATGTAACTTCTATGCTGCTGCTGGTGAGGTTGAGAGGGTGGTGGTCAAGTTCTTTTTGCATGGTGAACATTTATAATCTCCAAGGCAGGTTGGCACACAGGGAAAAGACAGACAGGGGCCATGTGAGATGGGGTGGCTAGGGGCTGGGGCAGATGTGCCAGCTCCAAGATGGGAGGCTTGAATGGGGTGGGGGACCCTCCCAGTGTCCCAGTGATGGTGAACATGCCTGGCTCCTTGAGAGGAACACGTTTGACTATCAGCAGGAAGAGAAAATGAATTTCTTGTCTGGCAATGGCATCTTGGAGGAATAGCTCTATCTCCCTGAGATGTGTTTCACCATCTGGAAACAAGGGAGTGCCAACCCTATGGCTCTGCTCTCTTTTCTGCTCCCTGGTGATCCAATGGTATCAGCTGTGTTTTCGTGGGCGCCCTCTCTGGTGACTTCTTACAGATTTTGAAGGCCTATTACAGTTCTCAAGGACTATACTTAGAGGGAAATAAAGGGAAATGGGAGGGGAATGGGAAGAAGATGAAAAGAAAGGATAAGGAAGAGGGGTTGTGTATGTGCGTGTGCGTGTGTGCGTGTGCGTGTGCGTGTGCGTGTGCGTGTGTGTGTGTGTGTGTGTGTACCTTGAATGTGGAAGGTGAAAGAGGGTCCAGTAGCGGGAAACACTTATTCAGAAGAAGATGCTACACTCTGTTGTTTCCTTCCTGACCCGACCTGGATTCCTGATCAGGGAATCAACATGCTTTGGAAGAAAATATGCAAAGACGTTTGAGTGTGTTTTTCCTTTCATTTGCATCTCAGATTAATTAAATCAAGCCCCCCTCCTCTCCTGCAGCCTTTTTTTTTTTTTCTGTGACTATGTACTTTTTGATTTTACCTGCTCTACTACTACAGTTTTGGGTTTTGACTTTTTGAAAATGAAATCTCCAGCCACCCTGATTTTCTCAGCGCCTGGCCCTACTGATATCACTTTTTTGCTTTAATTATCCAATTACAGAAGCTATCCAACCTATTTATTCAGGCAATCAAGGCTTTAAATACATGGATTTATCATTACCTCAAATCACCTGTCACTGTGATTGAACAAAAATAGAAAGGCAAACCAGGATGCTGCAAGATATTTGACTCAACACACTTCTGGTCAGTTCATTATTTTCAAGACTCCTATATGCAAAGAAAAATTATAAGGAGAAGCTCTGGGTGGGAGGGAAGAGGAGAAAAAAGTGATGGAGGAAAGGGAATGAATACTCTTTAGGAGGGCTTGTCTCTTTTCCTATAAAGACGGACCTGTTATGTTTCCCTATTCTTGCCCTAAATTTTCCTCCCCGCCCCAGCTCTCCTGTCTGTAGGAGCATTGTTATGGCTACCCTTGTTATTTCCTCTATGGAGATAGTTCTGAGGACCAATGAAAAGAGATACAAGGGGCTTGCAGATCATTTTTTATTTGTCAATTACACCCCCCCAATAAAGGTGAAAAAAAAAACCCCAACAACAACAAACAAACCCAGAAACAAAGAGCTTGGAGGTCATCAGAGGAAGGACACCGTGATCTATAGATCTGGCTGTTCCAGGAAACACATCTGCTTTCTGGAGTCACCCAGAATAAGTCCAGTTTCACGTTGACCTAATTGCCCCAAAAGTATTTGAAACCACACTGTTTTTTTTTTTTTTCAACATAAACAGTCGATCATTCCTCATTCACCATTCTAGGCACTGTATTCCAATTTATCGACTTCTTTATTAAGAGCAAGAGCTCCCAAATTTAACACAAAATTCCAAGTGTGTTATGTTTGGTGAGAGGCTATCACCTCCCTCTTTCTGGGCATGGTATCTCTATTGTATCTATCTATCTATCTATCTATCTATCTATCTATCTATCTATTTATTTTTATGGTGACATTGGTTAATGAAATCCAATAAGTTTCAGCTGTACACTTTAACATAAGGCATATATATATATTTACACTGTGTGTTCATCTCCCATAGTTAGATTTCTTTCTGTCACCACATATTTGACCCCCTTTACCCTGTCTACCTCCCCCTCCCCCTATCCCCTACTCTCTGGTAACCACTAGTCTATAGTCCCTGTCCATGAGATCTCTATTAATAGAACTCCAGTGCTTTTTAAGTCTCATTGGCATGTCTTATGCTGCTATTTAGCCACATCTTCCCTATGATGTGTTTCTTTGGTCATGAGTTTTTGAGACATGTATATATAGGAATTTATATTTAGTCTTATAAATTTAATAGGTTAAATTTGGCCCACTGTACTTGCCAAGGAGACCAGCTTGCATTGCAACATACCTCCCAATATCTTTACTGCTTTTACTTAAACTGTAGCTTTCTGTACCCTCATCCAAGATATGAAAGCTATCGACCTGAGCAGGGTTGATGCAGAACCCTGGGACAAACCACTAGACATTACCAAAACAGGTTGCCATTTCTCCATTAATTAGTATTTTCAGGATTAGCTTTCTCAGTCAAACTCTTATACTAGAAAGTCCCAGGGGATCCACCATTGCTGATATTCTCGGTATAAAAATAAGAACAGTGGACTAACCTTATTCAAATGGTCTCAGAACAAAGCTAGATAACGAGAGAACTCAATCAAGTGCAGACCTATCCACAACTTTGCCACTTTGTTTTCTCATGTGGGCGATATGACAATCCTAGCTGGTGAAGTCCTCAGTTTTCATGTATAAATTTCTCAGTAACACGCTGTGTAATAACAGATGTAATTGACCTATTCTATTTGTTTTCTCCAAAGTAATTTAAAACTCCCTCTCACTTCCTTTGCCTTTGAGTTTATCTAATGTCCTCACACTAGCATGTTTCCATCAGTGAGTTTGGTCAAAGCAAGTTTATCTGCAAAATTTTGAAGAATCAGCTTCCTCTCCACTTGGCAGCATGTGGTAAATGAAGGTATTTCTGGTAAGATTTATTGTATCACCTTCAGGAAACGTTAACTTTAGAGAGGACCAGATTGCAGAGAACTGTATATTAAAGTTCCTCTTCCTATCTCTGAGCCCAGGTGGAGGGGACAAATGGATTCCTACCTGACTGCAAAATATGATATATTATTATAAACAGAGTCTTGAATTATAGAAAATACTACTTAGCATAATTACATTACCATATTTTTATATGGAGATTATTATTCAAATACCAAACAGGCAATCTTCCATTGGAAAAAACCAATAAACACTCTCAACCCAGATTTCCACTGTTATATATGTCATAATACAAAACAATTTTAAAGTTTAAAAGCCATTACATTACAAGAGCTATTCACTTCAAGTAGGTGGCAATTTGCTTCTTTTTTTTTCACCCCACGTTTTGATAGCTATTCACCTCTATCAATTCTTATCTTGCCCATTCTTTAGAAACCAATTGCAGTTTAAAAAGTACCCATCTATTTCTGATTGAAATCTTCACATGCTGGTTTTTTAAACTATTTTTCAATCTCTTAATAAAATAGATTGCCTCCAGGCTGCCAGTTAGTAAACCCACTCACAACACAGTGATCCAAGGGCTGCCCTGGCTCGTGGGTTTTTCCTGCTCTTAGTTCTGCCCAAGAAAGCCCAGATTTCCATTGTAGCTACTACATCAGAACAGTTTAATGGATCAAACTTATTTAAATTTATACAGACAACAACAACAACAACAACAACAACAACAATTTCTTGATTAAACTGAACTTTCGGCCTCTTTAGTTCATGAAACATAAAATAGGTCTTATAACTTTTTCCTTTACTTATTAACAGTTGACATCTCAGAGTCTCATCAGAGTGAAAAACCTCTCTATATCATTGAGGACAACCTCCATTTGTAAGAGGGGCTGTCAGTCCATCAGTCTTAGAATAAATACTTCTTAAGGACTCACCCTTAGCTGGCCATGAATTAAGTAAAAGAAGCGAAGACATGGTGTCTATCCCTGAGGGCTCAGGCTTTAGAGAAAGACAATCTACAAAGTTAAGGGAGGAAGTTCAGACTATGGGATGACCTGTGATTCAGAGACGGAAGAACTAAAGGGGTAAAAGGATAGTCCCCAATAACCAAGAAGGTCCCTCAGAGATGGAGATGAGGGTCTGTTAGGTGGAGAGCACCATCTGGTACTGAGGAGTAAGTATTACGAGCATGGAGTGAACCAAAGGCAGTGAGAAGTTAGCCAGACTGACCCTTATACACTCCATGTCCCCCCACCCCTCAGAGGAGGAAAAACCACACTTTTTCTTTATAAACTGTGGTCATCCTCAATGCCCACTCAGGATCTCCATGCCCATTCCATATCCTCGGTCTCATCACTCTCCAGGATTTGAATGTCTTGTGACCTTATAAACATTATGCACATTATCTTGGTTTGAATCAGATCAAGTTAAATTTATTTTTCCCAGCCCCAAATACAAATATCAGAAAACTTTAAAATAATGCAACTTAATAAATACTTATTGATCTCATATCGGGGCTGGACATTTCACATTCCCAGCCTTCCAGATCCTTTTAACTTGGCAGCAGGTACAAGGTGGAGGAGTATAATATAAGTGTCACAAGAATAGTGTGGAGCCCTCTAGAGTTTCAGAGACAAAATGAACATGTCTGTTTAGAGAATCAGAGCACGTTACATGCACTTGATAAGACTTTTCAAAATGATGGAGGCTTTTATATTCATTGAAGAAGAAGGCCTAGGAAGATAAGAGAATAGTGAAGACAAAGTCATGGCCATAAGCAAGCTGAGACGACATTCAAGGAAAAGCAAATAGTTCTGTTTGGCTCACTATATTGATTATACAATTTTATTAATTATAAAATAGTATCTCTTACACACTCTGTTATAGATGCCACCTTATGCTCTTTGAAGGCATTATTTCATTTAACCTTCACATCCACCCTGAGGGAGTATTGAACACCTGAGCAAACTGAGGCTTGATTAGTTTAAGGATCTTGCCTGTGGTCCCTTAGCTAATAAATGTTGAGATCAGGACTCAAGCCCATGTCCATCTCAACCATATTGGGAAGGATATAATGCAGGGAAGGTAAAGATTTATTTTGAGGAGGTTAAAAAGAAAATTTGATGAAGCACATTCACAGAGAGTGAAGGGAGGATGAGGAAGGGTTAGAAAAATAGAAGATAAATCATGTAGAAAATCTGCTATGGTGACAAGTGAGGGCCTTTGGGAAATATGTAAAAGGTATTTATTTGCTAATATTAGGGAATCGAAATACCAGTTAGACTCTTGCCCCTAAGGCTGAACTTTATGGTTCAAGGTCAACCCAGTAGACACTTGGTGACCGAGGCTGTGTCATCAAATCCCATTTTGGGATCAGACACCATCCACTGGGCTGTCCAGAGCATCCACAAGATCCTGTACTGGGAAGACTAAAATGCTGGGTAGACGCAGTCCTTTTTGCAAGAAGCAGTGTGGGAATCATGAACACATCACAACCAACTCACAAGGCCAAATTCAGGATTGAAGGTCAGGGCCCCAGTATTCAGGTGCAGCAGAGAAACTGGAGTTGGTGACTTTTTTTGGTCTCTGACCTAGATCATGCTGGCTGTTTTCCAGCACATAAGTCAGCCCCACCCTGGGTTAAGAGGCATGTCCCCTGCTGAGTCCCTGGGTTGCAAAGTCTAGTGTATTTCAAGTGAGGGTCTGATCAGGTACTGAGTATTCTGGCCACTTGTTAATGAATCAACCTTTTATTCTTCTAACTACTTCCTTTGGAGAAGGGTTTCACAATGGTAACTTCCTAAAAGCTACACAAGAAGCTTCTTTCAAACAGTCACCTGGGTCCTGCCTGCTCCTGTGACCTTACTGTTAGGCACAGGAGTATCTGTCATTTTCGCTCTTTCGTTGCCATGCAGAACACTGCATGAGGAGGGTGCCATGCTGGGAGTGTTGTTATCTTTTTGAACACTGCTATTTTTATTATAAAAGATGGAGACATGGTAGGAGGTTAATGGCTGCTCAGAGTAAAAACAAATAGTGACTAAGAACAAATATTCAAACGAGGCATTGTCTTGCTGGGGGAACAGAGCTTTGTGCTCAATTTTCATCTCCCTCTCAGATGGCATAAACCAAGGGATTGCTCCGACTCATTTACCAGCATTGTATTGCCGTCTACTGTCAGGCAATCTCACAAAAGAGACTCTTAGAAGGACAAGAACCCTCCAGGGGCCCAGGGCTCCACCCAGGGCAGTTTGTTTCTTCCTCTCCCTAGCATCACGCTCCCCATTTCCTCCATCTTATTGATGACTCATCACCTCACACTGGTTACTTTGGGCCCCTGGCAAAGCTCAGTCCTGGGCACCAAGAGGCAAGTGATGATAGCAGACCATCAGCTCTGGACCATATTCACTGACCTGTGGGTACTGCTTATTTTCTTTCCCTAAAGCACATGATATACACATTATTCCTCCCTTTCTTGCCCATGACTTCCAGTTTCTAACAGTTTCTAATTGTGCTAGCACCTACCCTCCAGCCTTCTGTGCCCCCACCCTATGCCTAAATCCCTGTAAAGTGTTACTCTTTGCTAGGTGACTGCAGCTGGAAAAGAGGAAAGAGAATTAATACTAATACTATATGCTAGGCACTACATGAGGTGTTTTTATCTTATTTACTTCTTTTGACAATCTTGCAACATAAGTGTCATCTTTATTTCGTTGTAAAGAAACTAGGGCCCAGAGGGGTTACTAAATTACCCCAAGTCACTGAACTAGTTAGTGATAGGCCAGGATTCATTCACTAATCAGACATTGTACATACACATACGCACACAGCACATACTCATTCACTTGACAGGCATGCTATACACACACACACACACACACACACACACACGCACGCATACACGCATACACGATATCTCAATTCTTCAAAATAGACTGTCTCTAGAAATCTCTTGAGAAGAGAGTCTACTGGTCACTGTCACCATAAAGAGAGCTATTCCCTCCGCATAGTCAACATTAAGCCTTGTCTAATTATCAACCCGAATGAAATGTTATATGATTGTTTACAAATATAAGGTAAAAGATCTAAAGTGGATTATGTAAGATCTGCTATCTTGTTCACCCTTCTCCAAATCCTCCAAACCCCATGCTGGGTCCTGAACACCCTCCCTGACTGTTTCCTCCCCCTTCTGAAACGTTATCCATATGCAGCCAGAGAAGTTTCATTCAACACAGGGCTCACACTGGGCAAGAGCTCACAGGACTCTCTGGGTGCCCATTCCACTTGTCAGCTCCCCTGATCCACAAAATGCCTGTGTTGGTGGGCAGTGAGCAGACTCCCTTACCACCATGTGAAGCCCACCCACTTCGGCAAGCCCTCTGTATCTGGGTTAAGATGGCTTTCCGACCAGCCCTCGCAAGCTTCTTTCTTCACTGTCTTTCTGACATTCTAATTGCCTTCCACAGGAAGGGCCAGTCCAATGACTCCAATACGCACTGCTCTCTCCCTTCTCTGAAATCCTTTGGTCAGTGTTATCTGGGTTATCACAATAGCCTTCTCTTTTCCCTTATGTATGTTTTGTCTATTCAATTAGATTTCCAGCCTTGAGGGTAAGGGCATATCTTACGCTTTTCTCTAATCCCTTGTAGCAAATGGCCAACAAATACAACTGTTAAAATGAAGTGGTAGAAAGAACGTTGGATTAGTTATTTGGAAACCTGTCTTTTGTTCCAGCTTTGCTACTAACCAGCTATCCTTTGCTACTAACCAGCTATCGTGATTTGGGGTAAGTTATTTAACTTTCAAAACTGTTTTCTCCATCTGCAAAAAATAATGATGTTTGAGCAAATGGCCTCTAAGGCCCTTTCTGAAGTTGCAACTCTCCTTTACTGAACTGATTAAACATTTGAAGAGAGAAAGTTGCAAAAAAGGTCCATCTTAAACTCAAATCACTTAACATAGAAGTGTTCAGAGAAGGAGGCTGGGTGTGAAATACACGAATGAAGGAACAGGAGACAGCAAAGTCAGTTAAATAACGCAGATTACCGAGTTTCCACGAAGTCTTAACAAATCACTAGGCCCAAGGAACCTGGTCTTCTTTTATTGAGCACCTCTGACTCTTTAAAGAGTGATTAAAAGAAATTCCGGAGTGAAGAGGATGAGCTTCCTCAGTCGCAGACATTCACTCAACCTGCTACAATGGCAGCTTCTCCCATTACGGAGATCAGAACTCAGTGACTTCAGGTCGCTACGCAAGGACATTTCCGGGTGTCCCAGGAGGTAGTTTGGCTTAGAGGATCGAACTCAAGCACTCTGACTTCCTTTTTCCCTGGACTCTTATCAAAGACTAGACTCTCTTTCTGAGGCTAAAATATATGTTAATTCTATTCTAAGATTGTCTAGGCTAGAGTGGCCTCTCTGACTATGAGTGGGGCTCCGGGGAGCTTCCAGCTGCCCATATCACAGACATTTGACAAGAGGGGACTGAGTGATGAGCTTGGTTTCCTCCTTCAAAGCTTTCCCCGGGCCACTATGGAACCCTCTGAGAGTGGGCAGGTGAGGAGCGCCTCTCTGAGTCCCACCAGGATGTTTCTGCTCAAATAGGTCCACACCCTCAAATCATACAGCACAAAGAGTGACTTCCCATGCTCAGTCACGGCCAGCCCGCTGTCGCAGGTGGGGTCTTGTTAGGAGCACGAGTTCCCCACAGACTCCTGGCCTTTAAAAATGTAATTGTGTTTATTTATCCAATAGATGTTTTTCTTTTTCAAAAAATAAAAACATATTGTATAGTGTTTTATAAGGGAATTTTTAATTTCATGATACATTGTGAACATCTCTTCATGACAATAAATTCAGAACCCTAATATCTTTGTCCTTAT
>NW_011888784.1:6785091-6838084 GCF_000151845.1 Pteropus vampyrus
AGACAGAAAAACGAACACAGAGACTTAAAGGGCTTTCTTGGTCACATGTGTACTAGTGGATGAGGTGGGAGAGAACTTGGTTCTCAGCCCCTCCAGGTGGAACTCTGACACCTTTCTGCATACACACTTTTCTGCACACACACCATCTACCTCAGAGGTTGGCCTCCCTGCTGCCAATAATTTAAAGTGTAAACCATGAGTGTCAGCAGGAACTTCTGGGTGGTCTTCAAAGGAAACATGCCACCCAAATGAACCCATCACTTGGTACTAAGTGACAGGCAGGTGTGCAAGTGGTGTGGTCTCATGGAAAGAACCAAAGGAAGGAGGTCTTGGGCACAGAGCCAGAGTGAGAAGCCAGGCCTCCTGATTTCCAGGCCAGTGCTTCTTTCTCTAATTCCACTAATAGGAGAGGTCAACAGCATTTACCATGAAGAAGAATGAAGTGAATGTCAGATCAGGGGTTTGGTTTCTCCCATGACAAATGTAAAGACTCACTCCCGCAATCTTCCAGTGAAAGGATATGGGGTGTCCATTTCCATGCTACTTATGTCTCTCAGTAGGTATTCTGAAATAACTGGGCCACAAATAGCTGGGTAAAATGACCCACAGTCTCAACTCAGCCAATACTAATATTTCCCAACTCTGTGAAGAATGAATGAATACATTTGGCATCTTAAGAGGTGAAAGAAGGTGGTTGCAATGCAGTTATTCCCTGAGGAAGGAGAGCAGATGGATAAATTTCCTGCTGTTGTGATGGGTGGTCCAGAATCAGCAAAGATGGGGTTTCTGCACACAAGCATGTGTGACCAATGCTAATTTCCTTGGGCTGAGCCAGGACCCTGGGATAGCACTATGCTTTCTTTAGAAAATGCCCAATCTTGTTCAAGGTCTGTTATTCCATTGAGTATATACATACATACTTCACTCACTCAGCTCTGCTATGTTGTCAGGGATAAATCAGGGTGTGTTCCACTTGGAAGTTATGTTTAAACCAACTAACATATTCCATGTGAGTAGCTAACATAAACCAGAGATGAAGAAACAGAGATGAAGGATGTATGTCTTCTGCCTTCAGAGAGCCTACACTCCAGTTGAAAAGTTACATACTTGATAAGTCAGTGAGTGATTTGAAGATAATAATGACGAGTGGCACTCATTGAAGAACAGGAAGATTGGCTGTGGTAGCCCAGCAAAGGGATGGGATGGTTTACAAAGAATCAGAAGAGGGGTGGAACTTGAGTCGGGTATTGACTGCTAAACTGCTGCTGGATAGGAGGGTCATGGGGGTGAGGAGGGGGATGCCAAAGGAAAGAAGAGAGGCGGAGGCAGGAGGAAGCGGGAGAGTGGTTTCGCTCACTTTCCTGGACACAGACTGCCCTTTTGTTTGCAGGGACTTGCTCTCTCATGATGACAAAGAACTACACGAGTGAGTGTGGGTGGCTCAGGATAAACCTGACTCCATTCCAGAGGCTCAAAGTGCATCCTGGGTGATAATAGATGAGAAGCCACCATTTTTGAAGTGGAGGGATAGCACACGGTTTTGTAGACTAATAAAATCCTCCCTACTCAACTTAAAAAGAATACACCAGGGCTGTGCTACCTACCCATAAAAAAGACTTGGAGGGAAATGCAAAAACTGGGATTACTTTGAAGATCTGTAGAAGGTTCATGCAATGTTTGTCAACTAGAAAGTTCTGGACAACTTACTAATATATGTGAGGGCCTGACTGATGGACTAAATTTCGGGAGAGGACATGTAATTAGAAGGAAAGTAGTACTTCCAGTGAGTATATTTTGCATGTTTTTAAAGGCAGACGGAATCTCGGTGCCCTCTCCTGGGGCAGACATCTTTTTCCAAGCCATCTCTAAGGGCTGGCCATCTAGCCTCTGTTCTTCCATGGCTTATTCCATTGATGTAATGACTGGCAGTCCATCAGGGGGGATTAGCAGGGACTGAAGCAAAGATACAGGTCCAGGGTAAAGGAAGTAGAGAAGAGACAGAACTGAGAAGCTAGAAAGCACTGGTAAATGCTTTGCCTATTTCAAATCAAAGTTGAAGCCCGGGTCTGGTGTCTTCATCAACTGTTGTTATTGCTTTCTCATTTCTCTAAGAATTATCATGCACAGTTGACCCTTGAACAACGTGGGTTTGAACTGCGTGGGTTCGCTTACAAGTGGACTTTTAAAGAATACTGTAAATGTATTTTCTTTTTTTAATGGTTTTCTTAATAACATTATCTTTTCATTAGCTTATTTTATGGTAAGAATACAGTATATAATAGATATACAAAATATGTGTTAATCAACTGTTTATATGATCGGTAAGACATCTGCTCAACAATAGGCTATTAGTAGTTAAGTTTGGGGGAGTCAAAAGTTTTATGTGAATTTTGGACTGCATGGGGGGTCGGCACCCCTAATTCTCACATTGTTCAAGGGTCAACTGTATCTCCTAAGTCATTAAATCTGGGCCTGGAAGGCCATCTTAAAGTAAGTGTGGGTTTTAAAATAAGAGCGGGCCACGGAGTACCAGCATTTGGATGTGATATTACCATGGCAGGCCACTGTGTCCATGCTGTATGTGGAAGCTGCTTTTGAGAGCTTTTATTTTCACATAAAAAAATTACAGCTCCTAAAGGGCACTGGATATGTATTCAAGACACTGGAGATTGAAGTTTTCCTTGCCATCAGGCAGCTGTGTCTGGGTTGTGCTTGGCGGACCATAAGTGGTCCATGCAGGTTTGTCGAATAAAAAGGAAACTCAGGAAAAATCACTTAATTTTCCTGCATCTTAGTTTCCTCATCTCCAAAACAGGAGAAATAGCCCCTAGTGCTTCCAATTGACAGGGTCATGGTAGGATAAAAATGAGGTAATAGGTTTGTTTAACACGCTTTAAAAGTAAGAAGTTCTGTAGAAATACAAATGGTTGCTATAGCAAACCAGTTTGGAAAGGCCTGTGAGTGGGACCTAGGAAACTTTGGGTCTTGTCCAACTCAGCTCATTAAACAATAAATCTCGGTCAGTCTCCTACCTTCCTGGAGCCTCAGTTATCTCATGTAAACTCAGGATAATAGAATCCTGTTTGTTTCACAGGGGTGTTTTGAAAGTCAACAGAGATGATTATAAATTGCTCTTCTCTGAAGAGCAATGAAAAAGTAAGTTATGGGTGTTCAACTCTTCATGCCTATGCTTATTTGCGATTTTGGAAACAGTTTGCCCCTGGAGAAGTGAAGCCTTTATGGGGAGCCCCTGGGCCTGCTGATCCTACCCCTTGCTTCCTGCCTCTAGTCATCCACACCATGTGTTTCTCATTAGCCTTTCCTTTGCATTCCCCTTCCGGCCCATGTTCCCTGTAATCATTGTTCACCATCGCTCAGATGCAAAGTCTCCATAGAATCCCAGAAGGTTAGAGCTGGACAGGGTCTTCGCTATCTACAAAACCACTTCCTTATCTTATGAATGTGAATATGAAGCCTCAGAAAGGTCATGCAGTATTTGGTTTCAAAGTCAGAACCAGAACCTGGGTCCAAGTCCAGTATTCTTTTTACTGCATGTCACCTCAGGCCTTTTAAACATTGTACTTCCCATCCTCATTTTATTACAGGAAATCCCATCTGCCCGGGGTTCAGCTTGGATTCATAATTGATGCTGTTATGCGAAATCTATAATTCTGTGCCTTCCCTCCCTCTTCCCATCTCAGGCATCTCTCTGAAAGCCAGCTCCAAGAGTGGTGTTTGTTAGCATGTCCCCAAAAAGGTGAAGAGATGCTACTCCACTCAGCACCAGTTATTTCTCTTGTAGAAAAACGAAAGAGAGACAAATAAGAGATGGGGAAAAAAAACTCCATAAACTTTGGGTAAAATGATGGAGTCTGATAAGGTAAATCAACTCTGGGGATGAGAAAAAGGTTAACCAATTACCAGGAATTCCACTCACTTTTTCTCAATATAAAATAGCAAGTTAGAATTATTGCATGTCATCATCTGTGAGTTTTCATTTCTACTTAGGGCAGTTGAATAGACATGCTGGATGTCATATTTGTGATGTATTTAGGAAAACAATTTGTTCAGAACATTTTTTTTTCTGATTGTCAGCGTGGTTTCTAGTGCTAAGGTTGTCACTGTATGTGTGTCCGTGGTGTATCACATCTCATGTCTTAGCTCCCGTTTCCCCATCCCTAAAATCGTGGGAAAGCCTAGATGCTCACTAGGCTATGAGAATGTGCCAATGCAGTGTCTCAGCGTGTGCACACTGTTGTTGAACATGAGAGCCTTTCAAACATTAGTGGTCACCCCACCTCACTGCAGCAGCAACTCCACACAGGAGCTTGGAGCAAAGGGCTCTCACCAGGGAGGACTGTGAACCAACTGTCAAGCAGTGGTAGATTTCCCTGTCTTTCAGCTCCTGTTTGCTGACAATTCACATAACTATCTTTCAGAAGGACATGATAATACAGTGTCTGGATTGTAAAACTGCTCGTAAAACATTATGGGATAGTGGGAAGTCTGCGTCCCCGTAAGGATAGTGCTGGGATTCAACTTGAGCTTGGTGGAAAGCAAATAATGAGCTATTTGAAACTGTCATCGTTTCCTCAAACAGAGCATAAAAAGTGAAGATAAATGGAAATATCAACAATTATTGCTTTCCCAGCGGGAAAGTGATAAAGGTATTTAAATGATGTGTGACACAATGGAGGGTCTTAATAGAGGGCTCCCCATCCTTAACGAGGGAGGATTTTAAGGTAATAGAATCAGCAGAAAAGTTAGGAGGGGAGAGCAAAGGGCAGAAATGAGAGACTAGGGGGAGCCAGGCTCAGTCTGTACATGACAGTAAAATGAAAAATCAAACTGAATCTAAGCACATGTTTATACAAAATCAAATTGCCTGTTATCTAAATGGAGACCCAGAAAGGAAAGACAGAGGACAAGACTCCCAAATGGGGAGAATGGAGAATGAAAAGCAGGAATTTTAGGCTATAAGATCTTAGAGAGCAGCACCTCTAACAACTTTTTCTGTGTCATGAAAAGCTCTGTCTCAGCAGATGGAGCAGGGGCTTTGGCTAAATGTCAGTCTTGATATTGACTTTGCCTCTCTCTGCAGGACCCTTCCTAGAGGTTTGACCTGCTTACTTTTGGGGCCTCTCACAGACTACTCTGTGGATAATTTCTGAATCTATTCCTTGGGTTATATTTCCCCTCCCTGGGTCCAGTTCTCCTGTGTCTCTAATCTTTTACTGGCCTCTTCACATTGTCCCTCCCGCCTCCCATTCAGTCTAAATCCACATTCATCATTTCCTTACACTGGCTCCCCTTCTCTAAATTTCATATTAGTTGGTGGTACCAGTGATCACCAACTATTTCTCCTATCTCCCTAGACTCAAACTTGCATTTCTTCTACTTATCTCCTCTATCATCTGGCTCCCAAATTCAGTTGTTTTTTTCTAGTGAAATCTCTGTACTCACAAATACTACATTCGTCAGGACCTTTTTACACATCATTTCTAAACCACTCAAGCAGCACCTGCAAACTGGCCCTGGTTCCAGCTTCTTCTCACTTCAATCTACCCAGTGTCCTCCTGCTGGTCTGATAGTCCTCAAATACTCCATTTAGTCCCGCTACTCCCCTGCTCAGAAACCTGCCATGTCTCCTTGTTTCCAACAGTGAATCAAAACGCCTGGGTCTCTCTGGCCTGAGAGATCACATTTTCAGCTTCTCTTCATGTTCTTGCTATTTCCACAAACATTCTTATTGTCCTCATTCATTCTCACTTCTGTAGTATAACTTCCCGTTCAATTAGATGTTTCATATCCTATTCAAGGACCAAGTCACAACCCTCTCCTCCAGGAAGCCTATCCTGACTACTGAGACTGGTGCTGATGTATGTACTACCTGGGTATTACCATTCAGCACTGAATCAGAAGCTGATATGTATTGTCACCCTTCAGTTTGGGACCAAACATCATTAACTCTTAGCATTCCTCTTCCCATTCCTTGAGGTCTTCATCAGGCCTCTCCTACATGCTTGGTGAATGAACATTGTTGGTTCATTGATAGTCTATGATTATCTGATTGGGCTACATGGTTATTTAGTCTGATTATTTGCACAGATTTGATTTTTGATGAAGGAGCACTAAGATCAGTCATTTCGAAGCATATTTTTAAGGACATGCAAGTAAATAAAAATATTGACCATAGATATTGCCTTAATACATGACCACTCAACTGATGCTGTCGGTTGTATATTCAAGACATTCTGATGAACCTTTGGGGCTAGTATACTCCCTTCTAGAAGCCCAGTGCACTGTTCTCCTACCTGTTACACTCTATGCTTCTCAAGAATCAGTTGTGTTTGTTCCCACAACTTACAATGCTGGTTGTAGTGATAATTATGAAGTTTATTTAAATATTATGCAAAACTGTGACATATGAATGCAAAGAGAGTTGTTGTTTTGATAAAAACCAAGTCGATTACTTTGGAGTCAATAAAATGCGAAGTTGGAAAAAAGAACTGATGCTGAATTGAGTGTAGGTGAGACAACTCTAAGAAATCAGTAAAGACCATAAAGGTCTTGAATTCTAAATTCAGATTGATTGGAAAATACATTTTAGGTTCTTGCTTTACTGTAAAGAAACCAAAACTAGATAATGTAAATTACATATCCCAGGAATGGTTTAGGGGAAAGATGATGCAGAACTTTAATTAGAAGACCCTTATTCACAGAAAAATTATTAGTTTTCTATGAAAGGATTGATAAATGAATACATATTTAGAAGTTTAAGATAAAATAAAAAAGTTTACCTTTTTTATATATGCTTAAAATATTTTGGTTCATTATCAAACATTATTCCAGACTATCAATTCTCCAACAAGCAACACTCAACCTCAGCACAGGTAAAAATTTTCTCAGAGTTTTTCGGTAGAAACAGGGTAGTTTCTCTTTTGAATACTAGAACCTCACACATTCACTTTTGAGGTGCAAAGATACAGCAGTTCAGTGGGAGGTAGCCTCCAAGAAACTCCCTAATGACCTTTAGCACCTAGAGTCACACTCTGTGTAATCCCCTCTTTCACCCAATCAGCCTGTTATTTGTGACCACAGAGTATGTCAGAAGCGATAATGTGTGACTTCCAAGACTGGGTCATAAGGCTTCCAGCTCAGTACATTATATTATTTACTCACACTGGAGAAGCCAACCACTATGCTGTGAGGACACTCAAGACACCCTGCGGAGAGACCCTTGTGGTAGACAAATGAGGACTCTTAACAGCAGCCTGCACCAACTTGGCACTCATGTAAGTGAGCCACCTTGGAAGTGTATCATCTTGCCCTGGTCAAATCTTCAGATGACAGTGGCCCTCATTGACATCTGACTGAAAACTCATGAGAGATCCCCAGCCAGAACTGCCTAGCCAAACTGCTTTTGAATTTACAACTCTCGGAAACTGTGAGCGATGTTAAATTATCATTATTGCTACAAGACATTACGTTTGGAAGCACGTTGAGACGCAGCTTTAGATAACACACAGTTTCTCACACAGAGCTACGGTCTTGAACCAGGGAGTACCTAATACGGAGCTCTAAGAGCAGGGAGAACGCCCACTTTACTGAGAGTACAAAGGACATATTGCTTTTTGTCCACACGGGTCTTATAAAATGAAAAAGGAGAAAGGAAAAAAAATCCATTTCTAGGACAGAACCACAACACGAAACAAATTTGCTCCATAGTCTGATGGTCAAGAGCAAGGCGGAATGAAGGGACACCACCGAGAGAATCGTTTACCCTTTTATTCACACGTTAAACATCGCCTACACACGTCGTACCCCGCTAACAGAGCCAGAGGGAGCCATGAGAAACCCCAGGAATAATCCAAGTCAAGGTGTGCTTCATGAGACCTGGGATCCAGACACAATTCTGTGAAGGTTCTTCACTACAGTGGGAATGTGATTCTCTCGTTAGTATCTACCCATAGCACACTAGGGCCTAAGAGCAGCAATGCTCATTGGCAGATTGGTCATAGCTTACTGAGTTCTGGTCAACAATATTGATCACACCTTTCTTCACAAAACTCTTGTTAAAACTTAAGAAATCAAATTGGCTGTGTCTTTGTTGCTTCAGCCTGACCAGCCCAAGTATGACCAGTTGCATTTCCTCACTATTCTCCTAGCTAATTGCTAAGCCATGGATCCGATGCTTGCAGCAGGATGTTTGTTCTGCCCACATTTAACATAGCACATCAAAAGGGAAATGCTTTCTTGTTTTCCCCCAGAAGTAAAATAAGAAAAGCCTAGTTGAACAGGGACGTGAGGTAAATCCACTTATCCAAGCAATGAAACGACTTCTAAAATATCTTCCTTCCTCCTTCTCACCTCAGTCTCTGTTAAATTTTCCTACAGCTTTGATCAGACCAATATTCTGCTTTAAAAACAAACAAACAAACAAACAAACAAACAAACAAACAAACCTTAAATGACTTTCTAATGCCATCTAAATAAATGTCTAAGCATCTTAGAATGGCACTTTAGTGAACCTGGTAACCTTCAAATTTGGCCTGAAGGTACTTTCCAGTCTTAGTTCTACCCACCACTCATGGGTGTGATACTGGAGCCCCGATAAATTTTGACCATTCTCAGAACACACCAAACACTTCTGTCCCTCTTGCTTTCACTTCTGCCATCCACTCTCCCTGGAATGCTCTCTTTCCAACCACCAGCCTTCCACACATCCCTGATGTCAAGGAGTTCCAGTCTCACAAACTACAAGAGCCCTCCCATGACAATGCCAGTGACTGTTGTCATCTCCAGACGAGTATGCCACTCACAACAGATTGGTTTCTCATTCAATAGGGTGGCTGCTATCTTGATTCTGTACATATTTTATCTCTCCTTTGAGCTGTAAGTGCCTAGAGAATAGGAATCAGGTCTGTTTCCACTTAGTGGTGACCTTGGCATTTATAAGGATGAATAAATTGATGAATAAATAAATCACTATGTTCCTACTACCGCTGTATGTTCTTGCTTTTCCCAAACTCAGCTTATTGCCTGCCCCATGTATACATTTATTTCCAAGAGAGAGAACTGCAAAAAGGCAAAAGCAGGGGTGCGACGGGATGAAGAGTGCCATTTCCCTGAGTAGCTTTACCCCAAAATTGCTCACTTAGCTACTTTTCATCTCCAAATTCAATCATTTAACTTCATTTGATTGGACTGACTGAGGCCTTTCTAGTAAAAAAGTCATGGAAGGTGATGAAGTATGTAGCTACCAGGAGATATAACTTAATAGGAACTTTAAAAAGAATTTAAAAAATGTCCTTTCTTCCTTCAATCCATCTTTAAAAAATACTATTCTTTACATATTTCTGAAATTCTTCCATTCAAGATTCAATATTTAGCTTTTTAATATAACTATTGTTGGGAGAAGCCACACTTATGGTGTGAAGACTACCATCGACAACACCGATGACAGAGGACTTGTAAGAAATAAGACTCTGAGACTAGGAAAGTGCAAAGAGAAGGGGTAGGAGAGAGGGTCACTGAAAACAGGAATTGTTAAAATGCCCATGAAAACTACAATTTGCTGAAGTTGCTGAAGTTTGGCTTCAGCCCTCATAGAATTTTAAGTGATAACTCTTCATAGACCAGAAAATCTCTCTGCTGGTGAATAATCACAATCCTGACTTTTTTTTAACTCCCCCACCCCCACCCCCAGCTCTAAGATAATTGCCTGTGACAGAGAACCAGCTGTATCCCTGTGATGTAATTATTTTCTTTCCGGGGTCCATCTTGTGGTTTTGTGTACATGCACACAAGCACCTGTGTGTGTGCTCACACACACGCATGCTGTGTAGGCACGGAGACAGCTGATCCTTTATACCCCATTCATTTTCCTTTCTAATATGATACGTCAGAAGCACACTGAAATTTCTGGGTGTGTAATAAAACATGAATCTATGAAAAATAATTTAACCTAGTAAAATCCATCCAAAATGATGAAATGTCCTGTAAAGGTAATTTGAGAGGGGAAAAAAATACTACTGGTTTCGATGGCAGTTTAAAATACCTTACTTCTTATAAATAATAGGCTAGTTAAATGCCTATTTTACTTATATCATGATAACGACTTCTATATGTCATTCCCAAATTCTCATCATTCTCTCCTAAGTCTTCCCAATAATAATAATGACAATAGTAATAACAGCAATGGTTATATACAACAAAGAGCAAAGATCATTGGAAAGTTTTCTTCCTCCAAAGAGGAATTTTTGAATGGCTGTACTCTGCGCCTTGAATGCATTATGGTTAATTTCAGATTCCGAGGATGATTAACTCTGACTGGTGGAATAAAAGGCCACGACCAATTATTATTCAGAAAAATCCTGCTGTTTAGCCAAAGAGCGTACAGTGCAATCCAGTCCTTGATGTTCCTGTGATAAACGCTCACATGACAAGGTTATTTGGTGTAGAGCAGCCAGAGTGGTTGCTATGGAAACCTGTTCACAATGCTCATAAATCTGAGGTGTAGTTATCCTTGCTGTGTATGCAAAAAAAAAAAAAAAAGGGGGGAAAGAAAAAAGACTACAAAGCCAACTCAAGCAGTTTAATTTACAGCATCGCCTCAAAAAAAAAAAAAAAAGGAAAGAAAAGAAAAGAAAAAAATGGGCAAATGAATTCTAAGATAATAGACCTCTCCATATTATATTCTTTCACAATATGGGCACTTAGGACTCAAACGCTCTCTTCAAAGCCAAAAAGACTTTTAAGATAATCATTATGGTAGAGAATATAGGTCATCATTAGCACCAGGAGTGAAAAAAATAAAAGAGGTGGTTAGAAATTCAAGTTTGCCAGCATCAATTGTTTTCCCTTGGCACAGTTAGCAATGCAAACAGCTGTTGACAGCACATCAGGACAGGTATGTTCGATGGGGAACAAATGGCTTTTTTAGTTGCTGCTTCCCAGAAATGATGGGCTGTACGTCTAAGGGGCCAAAGGTCAAGCAGACAATGATGAAATATCCCCCACAGACCCAATGTCAGGTGGTTCTATGTTAAGACTGCTCTGATATGGTCTCTCGGCCTCGATTTCAGCTCCACTCAAGCCCCATTAGAAATAAGGGCAGCCTATTAAACCAGCAGGTACCAAAGCTTTCCTCATCTAGGTATAAGTCCCCATGGCCACCTGGCTCTTTGACCCCCTGTGGCTTATTTCAACCATTATCAGTTTTCTAAATAAAAATTGGGGAAAGGTTGAACCCTTTGAAATGACAATTTTTTAACGCTTTGGAATGTGAGTGCCATTGGCTCTGAAGTTATCCAGGATGACAGAGAAGTCTAATATGTTAATAGTGTAGTTCAAATTAAGACTAATATTTGACTTATGCCATCTAACACTGGAGATGGCTCCATTAGAGAGCTTTGATGGGCAAATTCAGTACATAGTCAAGTCTCAGAGTATATACACATATCAGGGAATTTCAAAGGGTGCAAGAACTACACATTTGCTCAGGCAATACCAGAAGCACTCAGTAGTATCAAATTGGAGAGAATGATAGAAACACTCTCTCTGCCCCTGGGCCTCAATTCTGAGCCACAGCTTAAGTTTATCTACTAGTCTTCGATAAAGGGTACCCACAAGATATGGTGCTTCCCCTAAGCCTACACAATAGACCAAGAAGAATCCTGACGAAGATATATTCAGTAGCCAAATAGCTGACTCATCTCAGAGTCAGCAAGTATATATCCAATATATAAAAATTCACTCCACCTATCTTTTTAAGATACCTAAAATTCTATTATTTGAGACAACCATCTTGGTTTAAGACATACCATCTTATAATAGAGCAGGCATCTTTGTGATTTGAAGAGGCTGAACATGTAGACTTTAGTGTATAGCCATGCATATTTTTGTGTAAAGAAGTTGATCAGACTATTTGCTGAGAGTACTTGAACATGTTGGGCACTTAGGATAGGAGGAACACGGAAGGAGAAAAGGGAAGCCTGGGGCTTTACAAAGATAATCTCACTCCCAAGAAAATGAGATCTTTGAGGATATGAACTGTATTTTCCAATTATTATATTTTCAATGCCTAGCACACTGCCTGGCACATGGAAAGGCCCACTGTATTCTTGAGGAATTGATGCAATAATATAATTTTGCAGAGAATAAAATTTCCTCTGAAAAAAAGAACTGAATATGTGCTCAAATGTTCTGATTCATTTCCCACTGGATTCATTAATGGACAGGTAGGAAAAGAGAAGAGAATGATGAGGAAGAGAGAAGATGAAATTTCTTTCCTTTTTAATTGTTGGGTTCTCTCAGAAGACTCCTTTGACCCAGTGATTATCCTACAATTCCAAAAATCTTGAAAAATTCTGAGTCTGCCAATCGTTGACTTTACATGGCATGGTCTGGGGTTGGACTCCATACACTGTACGTCAGCTCAGCCCTGCAATGCTGCATGCTGAGTGCTGGGCCTGAAACCAATGGCCTGAGTGGCAGGCACACTGTTCTGTTGGACAGGCCAACACTCATCTACCGCTACATAACATAGAGTGACTTGCTTCATTTGCAGTAAATTAGAAATTACGCAGATGTATCCTTATTCTTACACTACTCCACAGCAAGGAAGTATTCATGCCCCTATTTGATAATGATATTGACTTTCTTTAGTTGCGCACCTCTTTGTACCAGGTATAGATCTCCCTGCTTTACATAGAGACCTACACATGATCTCCTTTCTTACCATATTCTGCTAGATTATGTGTAGGGTGTTTCACTCATATAAAGTTACATGTATAATCTCATTTGATCCAAACAAAACACCTCAAAAGTAGGCACTATTATGACCTTATTTATAGATGAGAAAACTGTATCTTAGGACCAAGTTAAGAACCTTGTTCAAAGTCAGACAGCTAGAACCCCACATATTAACTGTTATGCCTCAGCATTGGCAGAAATGGTGAATCTCTGATAAACTTGCCCAATGACAATGCTGGAGAAAAAGCAGCCACGTTTTGTAAAAGCAATGGAATTTTTAATCTAAAATTGTTGCTAAAATTGTTACCTAAAATTCTGACTGCTCCTTCTTAAGCAAGGGGAAGAAAGAATATCTTCCTGGAAGTCAAGGACTTGGGCCTGAGTCCAGATGAAGAAAAATAAAAAGGAAAAGGGAGCTGAAGAATGCTAGCACAGTACTGTTGTTTGAACATATTTTAACTCAGGCATGTATCTGATGCATCACTTTCATTTGCCTTCTTACCATATTGCAACACAATTCTTCAAGCAATTCTAAGCTCACCAAGTAGGCCCTACTGGCAGAAAAAGCTTCCTTTTCTGGGGGCAGAAACAGTTGAGCTTCTTGTTACTACAGGGTGGGGATACTCTTCAACACAATTGCCTAATAAAACTTCTCAACATTTTTTCCTCTATAGATAACATTAGAAAACATAAGTTACTATGTATAACGATCTTGTTATGTATGAGTTTTTGCTCTTCCTTGAACTTTCAGCTACTTTAGATGGGAACATGGTTCTATTTATCTTTATCTTCTCCCTAATGATTGATAAAAGGCACTTCAGAAAAACAGCAATAACAAAAATCTGAGGATAGAATGCCAGATTTCTATTTTCTTTTGAAAAATCAGAAGATTAGGCAACACTGGTACCAAATTCTTACATGGAGCTGATTAGCAGCTATCCCCTTAAGACAAGGCTTGCCATGGTTCCACCGGCCAGCTCCACCTACATTACCTGCCTGACCACATGAGTATTTGAGTTCAAGAACTGCGCAACAAAGAGGCGAGAAATAGAAGGACAAGACCTCCTGGCTCAGAAGCCCTACAGCATTCTTCTACCATCTCAGGATTGGCCACCCTGGCCCTTCTGACCCTGATCATCACACGTGATGCAATGCTGTGACTTCTATACCACCCGAGGATACTTTATCTTACTTCTCATATCCAGAGAGAAGGTGTCTTCTTGGCAAGGAAATTTAAGGGGACTAGGAGAAGCAAATAATTCCTCTGGGGATGAGATTCTGAGCTGATCCTCAAGCTCAAATCTGGAAGTAAGAGATTATAAAGCAGAAAAGTGAACCCCCTGCCTGTGTGGGCAGTCTCTAATCTGAGCTGAGAACATGGGCCAGGCTGCTGACACCAAAGGTTGTATTTAGAAGTATAAGTTAAAGGACCTGAAACCTTTCTGTTTTCTATCTTTTCAGTTCTAGTTACTGCTAATTTACTTATTATTAAGTCAAAGAATTAAGCAACAAAAAGCTTAGAGTATGATGAATACAAAAGCCTATGAGATGTATACTTGTTTCTCAGGATAAAACATTGTTCCATGTTTTAAAAATCTCAATATTGTGACATTGCCAAACCTTCTAGCAAAACTGTCACCCTAGGGATGAGACCTTGGCTTTACTCTGCAATCTTCATTCAGTCATTCAGCAGCTTATAACAGGTGAGGCTTAAAGCAGTCGGAGATGCAAGGGTGAAGAACAACAAAAATACCTGGCCTCTGCTTTCAGGGCCATATGCTCTATTTGGAGAGATGGATGCTAATTAAATAAGTGCCAGGATGCAGGAGAAAGGAGTTCTATGTGAGGATCCAGATGTAGTCTTCTTGGGAGTGTATGTGTGCAGAGAGGGAAGGTGTGTCTAGGGAAAGCTTTCTTGAGAAACTGGATCTTGAAGATGCAGACTCAATCATCTTTGTGTTATTCATGATTCCTGTTTTAGTGCCCCACATAGAGGAAGAGCTGTGGACCCTTATGAGGGGATCCCACCTAGGCCACAATGTTAACTGGTCCTCATCTCTCTGTTTAAGCATGTTATCCTCTGGGCAGGCTTTACGGACATTCACCCTTTACTCCAGGCTGAGTTCTCCTCCGTGGTCTTTCCACATTTCTCTACAAACCCATCACATTGTGATAATCCTTACAGGACTACTTGTCATCTCTGTTACCCAGAACAGAACACACCCCTGGGTGAATGTTTGCTATGGAGTGCATGGGTAATCTGTGAATCTGTGAGAGAATGGAAATGACATAGTTTGCACTGTAACTGTGGGGACCTGAATTTGTGAGTTATGGTGGAAGACTCAAATCTGGTTCATGTGCACAGAGATGGGTCATGAGCGGCCCCTTCATTCTGCTGCTATTGTACATTTTCCTTGATTAAAGCTTTTAACACAGTGCAATTTGATTCTGAAGGCTGATTCCTTTGTTTTCTACGACTGAGCAGACTGGTTTTCATTTATCCTAATAAAAACAGAAGCGCTTATTTAAATTAGCAACTTCTGATGAGATTAACAGGCAAAATAGGAAAGCACTGGATAAACTTGTTAATTATACTCCTCTAGAGTCAGTGTCTAGTACTTAACTCAATTAACACACATACATACATAAAGTCAATTCTCATTATCTGCAGAGTTATGTTTTATAAAGTTGCTGCAAACACTGAGTCACTGCTCCTAGGGGAAATATAGCATTAGGTTCCTGAGAGTCTCCGGTCACAATGTTTTTGTCAACCAATCAACACATAATCTTGTTTTATGCGTGTTTCTGCTTAAAGATAACTTATAATATATATTTTTAATTCACTAACATTGAACTCATAGTCATCAACACTATAACTTATGCTTAAACAAAGCTGACAAATGTATTTTCTCCGTAAGGCACATCGCAACTGTCTTGCACACAGGAACACTAGACAGCACTTTACCACTGTGCTGGGGGCCATTTTAAACAGCAAAATCACCAACAAAAACCACAAAAATGTAGAAAGTATGTGGCACTAAATAGACTGCAATAAAGAACACTTGTCTGCAGTGGGATGGCTGAAATCAGAAGGCAGAATATCACTTCGATTTTTGACTTGGGCATGTGTGAATTGGGCGAACATGTCCTTGAATGACTGTGAAAACACTATGATTATTGATTTTGGGGTTATGGATACATTTTAGTGAGTAGGTAAAATTACAAGTACAGAATCTGTGAATAAGAATTAAATGTATATATAATACATAGAGAAATATATCCATATGCACAAGTATATTCTTCAGTACGTTATCTGGTATATAAAATACTTTTTCAATGAATTAATAAGATTTGTTAGTTAACATAGTAAAAAATAAAACATTTGGTTAAGAGACTGCACATATATTATATGAGGTAATACAATAATACAAATTTAGTAATAAAATGCTACTGAATGTAATTTAATTTTTGATTATATGCTTCATAGATCCATATAGAGACCATCTTAAATTACCTAAACATGAAAGTTTATGAAGTTCACTTAAATAACCTCTCTAGAATATATTGCTCATGCAGAATTGGGGTGGGGAAAGCACAAACAATTCTTTAATTAATCCTTTGGTTTTTTTTTTTTTTTCATTTTCATCTAAGAAGAATTCTGAAAACACTCCTCTAGAAAAGGGGTGGATGGAAGGAAAGCTCGCTTTGAAGCTCGGTAGGCTGGGTTTACTTTAGAAGAGACGATGTCTCCATATGGAATGTTGGGATTTTCTATTTCATTTTCATAAAAGGGTTTGATAATACTTTGTTGAGTGAAGAATTATGGGTACCAAAAGGCTTGATAATAGTTTTCTGTCTATTTAGAAAAATAGAAATTTAAGAATGAACATTAATGTAGGGAAAGAAGAAGAGAAGGGAAGTAGAGAGATGGAGGGGCCATAATTCCTGACATGACTCCCAGAACCAGCTATTGGTGGCCCTGGGTGGTGATAATAAAAAGAAAAATAGTAGCTCACATACACATCACACTTTTGGGCTCTCATATAAAGTATCTCCTTGCAGTTGATCATGATATACAAATTTTAAGAACAAGGAGTGGAGAACTGGATATACTCATGGACTTCTGGAATCTCATCTCTAGCAGCAGAATGGAAAGCGGGACTTGTGAATTCACATCCAGTGCTCCTCCACCAGCCCTTACTGGGCTGTAACCGGAGGGGCTGGAGCTCTGAGCCAAATGTCTGATGAACAGAAGTCAACAGATACTTGAATAGCTGAGCTACTGGGTCATTCTCAGAATCCATTTAGTTAAATTCACAGACTCAGAAGACTGGTTAAATAAAAGAAATCTGAGGGATAATGTTGTATGTCCCTTATCTTTAGGTAAAGAAACCAAGTCCCAGAGAGGTAAAGTGATTTATACAAAGTCATACAGCTCCTTAGTAGTAGACTCTGGTCTTGAACTCATGTCTACAAATTCTGGGTCTTCTTCCTGCCAGCCTTATGTTATTTCTATTCCCATTGCACTCTTCCCCCCTCCCATTCCCAACAGCTTCACAATTTTAAATTTTCATGATGGAGTTTCAAATACATGGTGTGGGGAAATCCTCTCTGTGGTCCGCAGATAAGAATTACAGACTTCCCCGCTGTATTAATTAATGGGCTCATTAATCCACATTTAACTGTTCAATTAAATGTTTAATGTAACGCTTAGAGGTGCCATCAATTACCATGTGTGAAGCAACTCTTGGAGATCCTAGCCTGGAAGCTGCTACGTACATGCGCAAAATTACTGTCATTCGGACACACCATGTTATCTCATGGAGCTCTATTCAGGGAAGGTGGTTACAGTTCTGGTTTAACTCAGGGCGGATTAAATCAGTGTGTTAGAGAAGAATGGAATTAAATGCTTTGCTGTAATGACTCACATCCTCACAAGTACCACTCATTAATTGTAGGTGCTACATGACATGAATGTGCTAGGGGATGGCAAATATAATATTTTGAATGCTTTTCTTTCCGAGAATTACCCCAGAGAGAGAAAAACGATCTCAGTAGTGGTTACTGAAAACATATGCCAGCTTGATTTCCCTAGCAATGATATTAACAGTGAAGAGTAAAGCCTTTGTGCTTCAGCTCAAAGAAAGGCAGCTCAATTTCCACCAAATGTATTTCAACCTGACTTAGGTAATAATTAAGCAAGCAACATGGGGAGGTTCATAATTGCAATTGCTTATTATGTGAGCTAAAATGGCAAGATGTGTTTCTGTGGCTGAATTCCTCTAAGCAGGCCCACGGATTAAAGCTTGCAGTTGCCCTCTAGAAGGCCACCGGATGCATGTGATGTGTCAGTTAAGACCTGAGAGTGGTGCTGTACTTCAGGGCCGGGTCTGTCTTGCATCACCTACAGAACTCAGAATTTGAAAAGCTGAGATTAGGCAAGTAACTATTGCTATTGTCTTAAGTGAGGGCAAATGTTTTACTTTGTAACCAGCGGTTGAGGTACCATGGAGAGGGCCTTTATGAGAACAGTCTTTGGAGTGAGAGGTAAGAATCACTGGTACCTGGCTCCTCAGGGTCTGCGCCTCTTAAGCCTAATCCATCAGGAGTTTTCTTCCAAGGGCTGGGTGGGTCTGCTTGGTGTAAGAACAGGAGGACACAGGGTGGATGGGAGATGGGAGGAAGGGGCAGGTCCAAACCAAGCAGAGTCCAACAGTAAAGCTCAGCATCAAGCAAGAAGTCTGTGCTAGGGATAGCGTTCAAATGAGCAACTGGGTTAAAATTACAGGGTGGATTCAACTGAAAGGAGAGAAGTTCAGAAATGAGCCTGAGTTAGGCATGGACATGGAGCCATGAGGTGAAGATACCCATGTTTGAAAACTGGTCAAGATCCTTGCCAGATTCAAAGGTTTTCATCTGGGTGTCGGGTGGGCTCAAGAGAGTACAGTGGAAAATGAGGAACATCCAGAATGAAAAGATCCTTACAGTGGGGATGGAAAAGAACTGGAGAGGTGAGAAAAGAATGTTTTAGAGAAGTATGGATATGTGTTATGATTTGGACCTCAAAGATACCAATATACATTAGATTTTTAAAACTGGCTTTGGTCAGTTCCTTTATTTCTCTGAATATGATACAGTTCTGAAACAGAACCACATGGGTCCTAAGGATTTATTAGAGTTTTATATGTCTCCATGTACAAGAATTAGATGGGACAGATCCTGATATCGACCGCTGTTTTAGCAATAAGCACAACCCAATTTCTTACTGAGATTTATGAGCATTCTTCTGGGATGCTCTGGATTATTCTTCTGGATTCTTCTTCCATTTCGACCCTTTGCTACTTGTACCTCTCCTGGCTTTAGACCTCGCTGATGTGTTCCGCTCACCCATGTTCTTCTCCCAGCACCACTGCATCTCAGGGCTCCAGAACTCGCCTCAAGTGTTCTTATGTCTTTTTGTTTGGAGCTCTTCCCTGCCCATTCTCAAACTGCTCTCCTGCCCTGGGGGAAATCTGCAACTTCCCAGACAGTCTAGAAAGTGACCTGAGGGCTTATCTCCAGGTAAGCACATTGCTACCACGGAGTCATGAAATGCTACAACTGTCAGAGACATGGATCTTCTAGTCCAGGATTTATCAAATTATATGCTAGAGAGTCCTGGAAGTCCCACATGGAAGTACCTTGAGGACTTCTCAGGACAATGCTAGTGGAACTGAGAATGAGGCTGGGAAGGAAGTCCTCTCCATTTTCAACCATGACAACCTGCATTTTTTTTTTTTTTTTACTATTTTATGTATTGTGCAAGATTGTGTTTCATTGCTAACAAAACAAGATTGACAAACACCAATCCATTTGCACTCTTTCCATGCATAGAAAACAATGTTAAAATCTGAAGAGATAAATGCCCTTACCTCAGCTCATCAGTGGCCAGACCCCTTAGAGACTCCAATTTCCGTTTTCTTCCCCTTATTCCGGTGGTCACCACCTGGCTGATCCCAGAAACACAGGAGGTCTCTCCTGGAGAGGCTGATTTACTAGAAATGAAGAGTGTGGCTTGGGGATATGCAATCATAAGTTTCCCAGAAGATTCTGACGGATTTAGGAATTACTGCATCATGCCCACTTGTCCTTCAAGCTTCCCATTCCAGCAGATGTGAAGCAACATAAGAGAGACATCTCCCCAACTGATAGGAAGAAGGAAGGAAGGGAGACAAATCAGGAGTCAGCCAAATTTTCTGCAGTCCCAAGACCATAAATTTTCTCACATAAGTGTGTATTGCACTGACTTTTGATTAATGAATTAGAAACCTAATCTTATTATTGCATAATGCAAAATTAATATAATACTTCATTAGTGTAATTGATCCCTGGGTACGAGACTGTTCTAGACAGTAAGAAAACACGGGTTAAAGAGTTACTTTATACGTAAAGGAGGGAGACAAGTCAATGGACATGTGTAACAATGGAGTAAGAGTTCAGATAAAAAACAATGGGAGCCCAGAATATGGGAAAACCTCCCACACTGGGAGGAGGGGAGAAAGTCTCGATCATGAAATCAACCAGCCAGATAAAGCAAGGATCCTTCCAGGCAGTAGGAACAGCATGAGCAAAGACATAAATGTTTGGAAGAGCTCCAGGTCATCTGAAAACTGCAAAAAGCTTAGCTTGATTGGAGATACAGAGAGAAAGGGACCAAAAGTGGGAAGAGCTGAAATTGAAGGGTGGCTTATGATCTGGCCATGGAAATCCTCAATGGCCTTCACCTTCCGGGTGCTGAGAGCTACTGCAGCATTTTAAGCAGAAGAGTTAAGTGATAAAATCTGACTCAGAGAGAGCATCTACTCATTCATTCATTCATTTTTTCATTCGTTCATCCATGACTGAGCAGTTACTCTGTGCCAGAATCTGTTTTTGACACTGGGGATATAGAGAAGAATAGATAAAACATGAACCCTACCCAGAATGTAGAGCGAATAAGGCTGAGGCCATGACCTAGGTTGTGGAATATTCGGTTGGCTCCTGCCTGCTTCCATCCTCAGTCTGCATCCACTGCACCAGGCCCTATAACCAGTTCACATGATGAGTGAACAGGAATGCATGGGCTCAAGGGCAACTCATCTCAAGGGTTTGAGAAATACCACTGTGTCCATGGCCCACAGCTATGAAACATGATTATTGCCTCCAAACAATTATTACCATTACCAGCTTAAAAGTAAAATAAAAATGAGATTCTGTGATAGAATGTTATCCTGTGTTGTAGATGGAACTGTGTCCCCCTACCCCTCCCAATCCCATGTTGAAGCTCTAAGCCCCAATGACTGTATTTGGAGATAGGACCTTTTAGGAGGTAATTAAGGTTAAATAAGGTCATAAGAGTAGAGCTCTAAACCAATAGGACCAGTGTCCTTAGGAGAAGGGGAAGAGACACCAGAGATTTCTCTCTGTGTATGCACACAGAGGAAAGGCCATGTGAGGACACAGTGAGAAGGCAGCTGTCTATAAGCTGAAGAGAAAGGTCTCAGACACCAACCCTGCTGGCACCCTGATCTTCGACATCCAACCTCCAGAACTGTGAGAAAATGAATTTCTGTTGTTTAATCCACCTAGTCTGCAGTATTTTGTTATGACAGCCCTAGCAGACTAAGACATTCTGTTAGGTGATACTGAAATGTCTTATCATAATACAATTTTTTTAGGAAATGGAGTTGAAGGAAGAACCTTCCTGGGGTGGTGAAGCCCCAGACATCATCCTCTGAAATGTTTCACACCTATGAGAGGAAGCTGAATTTCATGTGAGCTCAGTTAGTTCCTGTAACAGCTCTTCATCATTTTAGATTCATCCAAGAGATCCAGGTTCTGGTCTAATCACTGCCACCAACAAGCTGTGAAAACTCCTCTCAATGATTCAGATTCTTCGTTTGTAAAACACGGATGTTGGGCGAGGGTGAGGTGGTAGTGTGTGGCTAAATTCTTGAAAGATCCTTTAGCCTACCAAGAAACTATGATTTTGCGATTGTTTTCTTTCTAGCCTCCTAGATAGATATTTCAACATGGACAAGCTCAATTGGGACATTCACCAGATAAACACAACAATGTTATAGCTATCTAGAAGTGGCTCACTTGCAATAAACCTGATTGGGAAAGAAATGGACAATTAATTTCAGGCAAACAATAAAAATGTATGAAAATTAAAGATGTAAAGAAACTAATAATGACAGCAATGAGGGCCGGCTCTGCCTTTATTAGCGTCTTTTGTGTTCTTTTATGAAATGTCTATTATCGGTGAACTGGCTGATTATTCTCTCATAATTACTTCATACGGAATAATTAAATAAAATACAGACAATAATCTTTTATAGACAATTACAAAGAGAAACAATTTTGTGGGAGGAAAGAAAGGGTGTTCGGTGAGAAGGCTGGAATGTGATTCCTGACTCCTGAGTTTTCACGGGGGGTCCGTTGCCAGCTCCTGGGTCTCTCTCTAAGATCCCCAAAGGGACTGGAAGCCTCTGTCATAGGTGTTGAGGGCCTACATCATCACTTCTGGCAGGTAGGGAAGTGTGGACAGATTTTATAAAGCAACTCTTGATCCAAATATTCACCTGCAAAGCCTATTCTCTATCCAGCTATCTAGTGATATCAAGGCAGTTATGATGACAGGTCCAGAGTCAATTCCTTATTCTTGAAACTATAACCTGGGGATCGTTACTGACACTTCCTTCTTCCTCATCCATCAGAGCTAATCCATCACCAGTGGTCTTAGGGAATCTGTTTCTAAAATATTCCCTAAATCTTCTACTATGACATCTACTGCCATCACCCTATGCCACCATCTCTCTCGGACCATTGCAATGACCTCCCTATAAGTAGCTCTGTTAAAATCTTGTCCCATATAATTATTTCTCCATTAAGTAACCAGTGAGATCTTGGAAAATTATAAGGTGAATTAGGTCACTCCTGTATTTAAAACCTTGCAGGGGTTTCCTGTTGCACTTATAAGGAAATACAGCGAATTATTTTGCTGAACCTCGTAGCCCCGGCTGTTATACTAGTGCTTCTCTGCACTAGTTTACTCTCCACCCCCTTCCTAGACCATCGGCCTCAGCCTCAGCCTCAGACTCCTGCCATGTCTTGCATGGTGGTGGCTTTCCTAAGCTTAGAGTCATTACATACTCTGCATTGACTTTTTTCCTGCATAATTTCTATATAAATATATTTCACATTCATTAATGAGGACAAGGATTTTTATCTGTTGGGTTGCCTAGAAAAGGGCTTACCCTCATGGAGCCAATATTTTATTTTCAGGGAGAGGGGGCAGAATAATAAAGTAAATATATAAATGCATAGTATTATATGATGATAAGTGATAAGTGATAGGGGAAATTAAAGCAGGGGAGAGGGGTGGACTGTGGCTGGGGATGGTGTCAGGGGTCGCGACTTCAAATAGGGTAGGCAGGGAAAGCCCATGAAGATGATATTTGAGTAAAGACCCAAAGGAAGTGGGGAGTCAGCTGTCTACTGAAAGGTCTTCAGAGAAGCAATGCCCTAGGAGGTCTGAGCACATCTGGTACCCAGATCTTAGCTTTTAACACCATTCTCCACTAAAATGACCTAGGCGTCTTAGAGAAATGGGCGACCTCCAGGGCTGGGACAGGGAAAATTCAATTCGAATGAATTGCTCGGTGAATGATACAGCTAGATGAAAAGGACACAGGTTGGAAAGGGGCTCCTGCTGGCCAAATCTAGGACAAAACTGAGTGTCAAAATAATAGGAATGAATTATGACCCACTGAATAAGATAGAAAACCGTTACAAATAAACAAATGAATAAAAACACGAGGAGAAAATAAAGTTCTTCATTACAGGAGAATGCCAACTAATAAGTGTAGAAGGAATGATGGAATTAGGAAATCTTCATTTGGCAATCGTCATGGTAACAGTTAATTCAGGCAAGAAACATCAAGGAATCTTAAAACTAGTGGCTAAGAGTGGGCTAATGAAAGAGATTTTTACATTGTCTCGAAGTCTCTCCACACAAAATACTTATTACGTATGAATGGGAAAAGTTAACTTTATAGTGAAGAAACCCTGAAGACACCATTTAATCAAATGATCATAGTACCAACATGGATGGGATAAACTGACATTGCACACCATCTGAAAGAATGCCAATTAGAAGAACACAGTATTAATTCTGCAATTTCCCACCCAAAATGCATAACCTGGGTCTAATCATGAGGAAGAACTGGATCAACTCCCGTTAAGAGACATCCTGTAAAATGACTGCCCTGTAATCTTCAAATAAGGTCAAGAGCAAGAGACACAAGGAAAGACTGAAGGACTGTTCCAGATCAAGGGAAACTAGAGAGATTCAATAACTGAATGTAACCCCACATCTTGGATGAGTCCCCTTTGCTATAAAGGACATCATTTGAGCATTTGATGTAATGTGTTAGAGGGGTTTCTGGAGGAAGAGTATCTAAAATATCCTTGTACTATTCTTGAAAATTTTTTTAAATTTGAACTTGTTTCAAATAATATTACATTTTTTAAAATTTACCCTAAACTTCCTTACTTCAGCTATTGCTAGTGACAAGCTCCTTGCAACACAAATTGCAACTGACTGTGATACGGCCATGAATGGTGACAAGGCAGTCCATTGCCTCAGGTCTGCAGGACCGTTGGGGCTGCAGCCAACTCTTATGAAAATGAGGAGGAAGAAAAGAAGAAAGAGGGTGTTGATGGGGTGGATTTGTCACTTGGCTCTTGCCACCAACTCTCATTTGCAAATTCCTGTGCAGGAGTAGTAGCATAATCAGAACCCTTTTAACTTCAAACATAATTTCACCAGTTGTCTTCCTGTGTGGTTGGAAGTGTGTGGGTTGCAGTGAATAGAAGAAAAATCTGAAAAAGTAGGAAAAAATACATGCCAATAGAAAAAAAGTCCTATCAAAATATATATTCTTCCTCTTCCCCTCTACAATCCCATCAAACAGAACAATGAAAGAAAAAGAAAAGTTAGCAAAAACCAGAAAACTTCCCAAGTTCTCCTATGCCAAAAAACAGAAGCCATGGAAGTGGCATTTCACCCACATGGCCTTCTTGACAACAGACCCCAGCTGGGTCTCCCACGTCTGGGATATTTATGAGGCTCTGGGAAGGCATTCAGAACTGGAGATCAACTCCAAACCCTGCCTCTCAGAGAAGCGTGGTGGTGGCTTCAAGGGCTATGGGTCAACCATGTCCCCTTCTCCCGGCTCAGGTGCACATGCCTGCATCCTAGGGGATCTCAACCCAGGCCCAGGGAACACTCCCGGCTACGGAAAGCCCAAGGTCCTCCTTCATGTCTGGAATGGTAGTTTGTTTTGTCAATTTTAGCTCAGAGGGTAAAAGTATACATTCAGAGGGTAAGAGTATACTGACCGGGTTGAAATTCTGACTCCAGCCCTGACTGGTTGTGTGAACAAGGGTCAGTTTCTTAATTGCTTTCTGCCTCAGTGCACTCATCTCAAAACTGAGAGCAGTAATAAGACCTACTTTTTAAGATTATTGTAAGATTAAATGAGATGGGACTTAGCATCTAATAAGTGTCATTATACTGTTTTTTATCTGGTCTAAATATATTTTATTATGGTAAAATATACATAAAATTTTATACATTTTTAAATGTATAATTTAAGTACACCCACATTGTTGGACCATCTGTCCATCTCTAGAACTTTTTCATCATCCCCAACTGAAACTCTGAACCTATAAACAATAACTCTCCTCTCCTGCCTCCCCTCAGCCCTGTCTCTTTCTGTCTGTATGAGTTTGACTACTCTAGGTACCTCATATGAGAGGAATTATGCAGTATTTGTCCTTTTGTGTATGGCTTATTTCAATCAGTATAATGTCCTCAAGATTCCCCCATTTTATAACAAGTGTCAGAATTTCCTTCCTTTTTAAGGCTGAATAATATTCTATTGTGTGTATAGACCACATTTTGTTTATCCATTTTGTGTATCCATTCATCTGTCAATGAACATGACGGTTGTTTCCACCTTTCAGCTATTGTAAATTATGCTGCTATGTACATGGGTGTATAAATATCTGTTCAAGTCTCTGCTTCCAATTCTCTTGAATATATTCTTATTTTATGCTGAAAGTCTGCCCATCCAACCCCTACTGCTTTATGATCAGACCCTGTTGATCCGATCCCAGAGTCAGCTCGTGAGTGGCACAGCCATTTTATTTTCCTCAAAAACCATACTCTTCATCTTCTAATTTACATCAGAAATTAACATCCAGCCTTGATCTCAGTCACATACTGAATGCAGAGAAGCAGGAAGGAGAATGGTTGATGGGGAGGGCAAGGGCTTTAGAATCCTGGCTCTGTTCTCATCTGCATGGGCCTTGCCCTTTTCATTTAAGCTCTATAACCCTCGGTTTTTCCTATATGTAAAATGAATTTCATAGGTAGAATATTGCTTCTTTTTTTGGTGTGAAAATTAACTGAGGTTATATATGTAAGCTCATGGCATAGAGTACACTCTCAATAAGCGTTATTTTCAAAACCTGCTAGGACTAATGTCATAAGTAATATACATTTTCAATTAGGTGATTTATATGTATCATCATCATTACCACCACCACCACCATCATCATCATGGCTAATTCTTGAGATCCTATCATGGGCCAGGCACTGAACTAAGGTTGTTGTTGTTGTTGTTGTTGTTTTTAATATAGATTAATTTATTCAATTCTGTAAATACCTCTTTGAAGAGATAAGTCTTATTGTTATCTCTAATTTATAGATGGGGAAACTGTGGTGCAGAGGGATTCACTAATTTGCTCAAGGTCCCACAGCTAGTAAATGATGGAGCCAGGATTCAAATTAAGTAGGTCTAATCCAGAGATGTAGTCTTCATCTTCACACTCCACAGCCCCTACAACTAACTCATGAACTAAATGAATAAGGATAAAAATTTTTTAATAAAAAATATTAGAAAGTCAAAGAACGAATACTGACATTTCCTGAGTGTGTATGGACACGCAGGGAGAGCAACATGGATAATAGTATCAGATGAACATGTATCTGAGGAATAACTGACCTTCAAGGTATTGGTTAATGGACCAACATAAAGATGGAGAAATGTCTCTAGAAGAGTTCCACTGGACTCTGCCCTTGATAGGATCAGCAGTTTTATCAATGGCTTGTGTGAAGGATAGAAGGCAGGATTATAAAATCACACAGATCTGGGAAGGAGAGCTACTGGATAACAAAAAGTTCTCTGTATAAGAGATAGATGCAGAATGAGAAAATGACAATTTTAATAGGGATCAATATAAAGATCTGAACTCAGGTTTAAAAAACAACGGCACAACTGGAATGTAGATGAACTGACTTGCCAGAAGTTAAGTGAAAAAAGATTAAGAATGATTTATTTGGCCAGAAATGCTTCATGCTCCAGTTGTGGGATATGCTTGCCAAAATCTAATGTTCCCTTAGGCCCTGTAATTAGTGCAGTATCCAGACAAAGATGGGGACTATGCATAGATTTGATCAGATCTAAAACATTGTGTTTAGTGCTGAGAGCACTACTTAAAGAAGGGCCTGAACAAACTAGTGTTTATGTGGAAGAGGGTGATCAGAATGGTTAGAGTGACAATCGATCTGAAAGCCACATCACACATGACCTGTTGGTTGAGGCACCCAATCCAACTTGGGGAGAAGACTTATAGAGATATAATGTAGCTGTCTCTAAATATGTGAGAGGCACCTATATGGAAAAAAAAAGGAATGATTCCTTCCTTGCTAATTTATAAAGTAAGACCAGAATAAATGAATGGAAGACTTAAGGGTCAGATTGCAATTTCACATGAGAAATAACTTTCTGAAAATAATCCCTGGTCGACATGGAATGAGCTCCTTGCCAATGCTGAGCAGCTCATCTTTTTATTCAGGCAGAAGTTGGTGGACTAGGTGTCAGAGATGTTTTAGGTAACGTTTCTCTGTCAGGCAGGGGGTTGGATTCAAATGGCTACATGTTCTTTCCAATTCCAGATTTGATGCACCTGAGCTCCCAACTCTTGGGTTTCTCTCATGGGGCCCTGCAGGAAGAGGAGGGTGAGTGGAAGGAGGTAGCTTTGTTATTTGAGAAAGCTACTTACTCTTTCCAAGCCTCAGTTTTTTCATCAGTAAAAGAAGAGGCTAGATTAGATTGATTCTCATTCTCTCTCTCTCTCTCTCTCTCTCTCGCTCTCTCTCTCTCTCTCTCTCTCTCTCTCATTGCAGCAAAAACACATAATATAAAATCTACCTTCTAACAAATTTTTAGGCGTACATGACATATTGTTAACTATACGCGCATTGTTGTACAGACATGTAGAACTTTTTCATTTTGCATGACTGAAACTCTATACCCATCAAAGAGCAACTCCACATTTCCCCTTCCCCCTAGTCCTGGTAACCACCATTCTACTTTGTTTCTAAGAGTTTGACTACTTTAGTTACCTCCCATAAGTGAACTCATCCCGTTTTAGTCCTTCTGTGACTAGCTTATTTAACCTAGAATAATGTCCTCAACTTCCATGTTGTAGCATATAACATTTTTTTTTTAAGGCTGAATAATAGTCTATTGTACGTGTATACGTTTTTTAAATCCATGCATCCATTGATGGACATCTATGTTATTTCCATCTGTTGGCTGCAGTGAACATGGGAGTGCAACTATTTCTCTGAGAGCCTTATTTCAACTTTTTAAAATAAATCCGTGGAAGTGACATTACTGGATCATATAGTAGTTTTGTTTTAGATTCCCACCAACAGTGCACAACGGTTCCAATTTTAGCAAAAGGAAACCCAATCAATAGAGTGAGAAGAAAGCTTATGGAATGGGAGAAAATATTTGCAAACCATACAACTGATAAAGAGTTAATATCCAAAATATATGAGGCACTCATACGAGTCAAAAACAAAAACAAATAACTTGATTAAAAATGGACAAAGGACTTGGATAGACATTTTTCTAAAGAAGGCATGTAATGCCTATCAGGTGTATAAAAAGACACTCAATGTTAGAAAATTGCAAATCAAATCCATAATGAGATATATGTCACAACTGTTAGGATGGCCATTATCAAAAAATAGATAATGTCTTAAAAGCAATTTCTACTTTGACAGTCCGTGATTCTAAATTTAAAATAACCAAAACACAGAGTTGCAAAGAATGATATAAATCTCATATGTATTTTATTTGTAGTGAAGGCTAAGGACTTGATTCAGTGTCTCTTTACTTTCGATTTACACATAATTTTAAAGAGCCTGATTCTTTGATGGCACCATAACAGATTATATGAAATCAATTAAGAGGAATGATGATATCCAAAGTAGCAAACCAAAGACCGTGCGAAGGGATTCCCGACAGCCTGGTACACAACAGAACAAGAAGAAGCGGACATAAGAATTTCTAATTCACAGTTGATTCGCCCCGTAAACTTGGACCAGTGTAAGTATCACTGCATCACAGCCCAAAAAAGTATTTAATGTGCATAATGTTTATGATTTCTTTAAGAAGGTGAGTGATAAAATTCTGAGTTGCCCTAAATAGGCAAACTTAAGTGAATTAAGACCATCTGAAAGACAGGGTGTGGAGGAGCTAAGAGCCTAGAGCCATTTAAACCTGAGTGTGGCTCTTACCCTCATCACTTACTAATGGTGAAACTCTGGTCTCCATTTTCTTTTCTGTAAAGCAAGGATGATAATACCACAGAAAGCTTTGGGAAGGTTTCAATAGGGTCATAATGCTTATAAGCTGTGTAGCCCATAGTGAGAACTCAGTCAGTGTTGGCTGCTGCTCTGATAAGAATAACTGACAAGAAAAATGGTGAGTGTTGCGCATCCAGCCTACAAAGTAGGCCAGAGTTATGCAAAAAGGGCGGGAAAGAGAAGAAGCTGGGTACTTTCTCAGATAACTTGGAGGAGGCCAAGTGAGAATGGATGAGCCGGGTCCACTTCTAGTGTTTGTGTTACTCACAAGAGCTTCAAACTCTCTCCCACCCTCTTGAGTTAGCAGATCTTCAAAAGTTTCTGAGTGTTGCCTTGTTCTAGACCTTGGGTTTCCATGACGCACGAGGACAATATATTGTCACAACCTTTCTTTGGAAAAAAATGAACTGGCACATATTTTTCCATTAAATCCACTGATGCATCACCTCTCTCAGAGTGCATAGATTTTATAAATTTATGCTGTAGAGGACAAGGCTTCAATCAAGGGAGTGAATCAACTACAGGTAAAATTTCAGGCATGGGTCGGTAGAAGTGGGCAAGGCATGTTTAGGAGTTTGAGTCTTCTTAGACCCTTTTAAGTTATTTCAAATATAGATTAATATGCAAACAAAATAATCCTAAAATGTATCAATATATAAAACTGATAGTAAACAATATTATCACATAGGTATAAGGGGAGACACTGAGAGAGATGATTTACAGTCAAGTGTTCTTGTAGAAAAAATGCAAAAAAAGCTAATAAAGAAAAATCTTTTATGCTTTATCTTCATTTACTAAGACTTTCCTATTTAAAATGGAAAATAAATTGATTCGCATTATTGGAAAGCAAATGTGCTCTTTAAAAGAAAAGCTTAATCTCAATTTAAATAAAAATTGGACTTTTTAATTGTCTATGTATTTTTATTTCAAAACGATATAGAAAAACTATATACATATATATTTACATATAAATGTGTGAATATATGTTCAAAAGGTTCATAAATAAAGTGTATGGTCACATAGAATGATACTTCCCTTACTTCAGCATTTTAGATAAACGAATTTCTTTATGTAAGCATGGTATGTGCCAGTTAAAGCAAATACTGTATACAACAACCTTTTTAGTGGAAATCTTTAAAAAAATATATTATTCTACTTTGACTCATCTTAAACAGAGCTGTTAGATGTATTCTGACTTATTATGGTGAACTCTGGGCCAACATTATGCACGTGGATAACCATGCCGAGCTGGGAAGCACTGAGGCTTTCATTGGCCCAAGCTTTACCAGGGGCCACGAGAATTCATATCAAACAAACTCAAATCCTTAGATGAAAAGTATAAAACCAGAAAGTAGAGGTGAAAAGCATGTGTGTGTTGGAGTCGGGGGTGGCTGTTGGTGAAAGCATGTCCCGAGGTTCCTGAGGGGGCCAAATGGCCATCAATGTTTTTGCCCTTTCCCTGCTGACGATGAAGCATAGGGGTGAGGATTCAGGGATTTGGATCCTGCTTCCACTCCTTTCTGTGTGTCCTGGGTCAATGTACTTAACGTCTCTGAATGTTGCTTCCATCACCTGTGATATGGGCTAGCAATACTGACTGCCTTGCTGGGTCACTGTGAGTGTTCAATGAACTGTGTGAAGGGTGCTCCGTGACGTACCTGGCCCCAGTGACCACTTAGGACAGGTAGCATTGATATCACTTTCTTTATGTCTTTCAGATCTGACCACCTCAGCTAAGATCACATCACTCATTCACACTCACCTACTAACCCCTTTCCCTGACATTCCACACACACACCTCATTTGTGCACCTTTATTATCTCAGATAATAAAATGTAAGCTCCATTAGAGTAGGATTTTTGTTTCTTTGTTCACTACTGGAAAAATGCCTAGCATTTAGTAGATGCTCAGGGAACATTTGCTTAATGACAAATGAAAGAATTCAGTGACAAGGGTGTAGGGCAGATAGCACAATGGAGCACCATTCCCTCTGTGAAGCCTAGTGGACTGAAAGATCACCTGATTGTTCGATTCTGGGAGGTCTGCAAGCACATGAGGCAGTGATGAGATACTTCCTGAGATGACTCACTGCTTGCCTCAGGAAGTCCAATGAGACAATGGCAGGTAGGAACAGAGGAAGCAGCACCACCTGGACATGTCAGTACCTGCCCCAGAACTCAGTTTCCTTCCAGAGCACATGTCGCACTTCTATCTGCAGCCTCATGTGTAGGGAGAGTAAGGGACCACCTGTGTTCTGCAGATCCCGGGTCTACGGCAATTCCCTTTCCTCCTCTCAAATTCTCGCCCAAACACTAAAGTGGCTTTTGTATGCCACAATGATCCGATATCTGTCAAAATCAAAGATCTTTTATCAGGGCCAACATTTCTGCTAGAGTGAGTGTGGGGTCTAATACATAGATCTTTTAGAATGGGGGTGAATGTTGGGCACTAGACTCTGGAAAAAAGAGAGAAAGGAGGAGAAAACTATTAGGTGAGTATGCTGAACTCTGCCACTTTATTCTGTTGCCTAAAGCTTGTCTTGCTCTCTGGCACCTGTAAACAAATATCTGTAAATACAAAGCAGCTTTTAGTTCTGTAGTTGAACAACTGTTTGAGCAACCATTTGCAGCAAAACTCTAAAAGGTCACAATTTTGCACTGTTTACCCATCAACTTAATCTAAAGGAGACAGAATACTGATTGGTTTCTTTGGAACCCTGAGAATAACTGCAAGAAAAATGCTTGTTTTACTGCAAAATGGTCAGTACCTGAATATGAAGAATAGTATGACTTGATGACGAATGAGGCAATCCTTGTGGAAAAGCTTAGTTTGGCTACTGGGTTGACCATAACTTTAGGAGAAAGAGAGCTATGTTCCATGGTTCAAGAAATGATTAAGATGGAATCTGTAGCCCATATTTACGAGAAAGAAAAATTACAAAGCATTAAACCAATTTCAAAATTTAGTCAAGAAAATAAATTGTAAGCCTGCCCTGGAGTTAGCTTACATTCTGCTGTGCCACTCTACGAGCTTCCACTAACTGGTCAGGAAGACAATCTTTATCACCAGCAGATAGATTCAGGACAGTTAGTTTCCTCTACATATCAGGGCTCACACTTGTGTCCTATGTTTTACAAAGATTTCTATCAAACCTATTTGAAATGAAAAAGTTTTAACTCTCAAAGGGTTAACTCTTGTTCTCATCCATGCTAGATTATTATGTGCCTATTTATATGCACATATTTATATATGTGAATATTTTACTTCTGTCTTCCCTTAATTATTTATTCAATAGTTTTTAAATCCTCATTAGATGCTCTAGCACATCAGCATGCCTCCTTTGAAGGAGAAAGCATTTAGATATATAAGGATCCCTTGGCTTTACAGTTCTGCCTCACACAAATGCATATTTGTGTGCACCTGTGGCCTTTACATCCTCTCTATATTCCTAAGTTGCGACGGAGGAGTTTGTGATTCGTACCTCCTCTCCACACGAGTGCCAAGATGCTCTTTTTCTAGCTAGAATCTGGAAATGAGAAACGTGGGTGGAATTCCCATGTTCTCTTGGGGAACATGAAGGGGGATGGTGTAGATGAAGGGTTTAAGATTTTATATTTCAATATATAAAAATTTTCAACCTCAGGTACTGCCAGCCAAGGGCACTGAAGAGAACTGGCGAGTAACCCCAGGGAAGGAATGAAAGAAGCTCTGAAATAATTATAATAGCTCCTGTTGTCAAGAGCTAGGGAGTGAAACTGTTCTCCATCTGTGATAAAATGAGGCCTCATGGTTTCTTTAAGATAGGAACGAGGTAAGCTTTAAAAGGTCTAGGACTTTTTCATCCTCTAAATCTTCCCAAGCTGCACAGTGCCTTTAAAAATTAGGTTAAGAATGTCTCTCTTCCCATATAACCTGAGCTCAAAAAGGACTCATCTATTTTTCAGTTCCTCCTATGGACACACTATATATGAACTTCTTTGCATTTTCTACATGTAACTGTGGATTGTCTTCCACCTATGTCATGTGTAAATGCTATCTCATGTGTGAATCGGTTTCCTAAGGAAGATTAATCCTTCTCAGTTACTGATTGTCATAATAATTCACACATGTTTTTACATTTAAAAACACATGGTGGGAATAAGAGGGAAACAAAATTGTGTCCTCCACCCAAATACCATCCCTTCTGACTTGCCCTGAGGACACTTGAAATTTTTACCTCCCGGCATTAAGAGATTTTTGATTGAAGGCATTGATCTTTATTGGGAGAGAGAACATAATTGTGAACTAATATTTTCATTCAGTTATTCACTCAAAGTTTTCTCCTGTGCACTTACTGCGTATAACTCATACTGCTGGGTAAATGTGTCAGGGGGCTGCAAAGTGGAATTAGAGATTGCCTTTGCTTTCCAGGAGGGAGTTACCATTAAGTCTCACCAATACCTTGTTCTCCTCCCCTTGGGGATGAGGAGGAACTGGTAGGGTTGCACTGGCTGCCTCCTTTTCTTAGGGGCAGGGCATAACATATGACTAATTTGCTAATGAGTTGTGGCAAGAAGTCATGTGTGATACTTCTGGGCTGGGGCATACAAGTGCTGGTGTGAGACCCTCCAGAGCTCTCTTTTCTTTATGCATGGTAGCCAGCAGAATATGAGATGGTGACTGCTCCATTGGCCCGGCCCCTGAGTGACTGCCATGAGCAGAGCCCTTGAGCTGATGGACAAGGGGCATGAGAGAGACAAAAGCCTTTACTGTCTAAAACCTTTGAGGCTGGCGGTCTTTGATGCTGCAGCATACCCTAGCCTATTTTTACTGATACAGGAAGCTTATCCTTGTAAGGCAGGAACAAGACATGGGCATAAGTAAGGAAGAAAGTTGTAAGGGAGATACAGTAAAATTCTTATGTAGAGAGATTCCTCAGCATGTAGAGTAGCAGTAAAGGCCTATTGGAAGAAGTGGTAACTGGGCTGGACCCGGTTTAGAGAAAAAGAGTAATTTGGACAAGAGCATTCCAGAAACAGTTTGAACCTGGGTCTGGAGGAAGTGAGAGTTAACATTCATAGAATGCTCACAGAGAATAATTCATATTGAATCACAATAATAGTACTAATAACAAGCTGCTATATACTACATGTGCTCACCATGTGTCTGCTTGTGTGCTAAGTGGTTTGCATGTATTATTGCCATCAATGTTCACAATGTCCCTGAAAGCTAAAATGATCATCATCCCAATTCTACAACTGAGAAAACCAAGGCTTCAGGAGGTCAAGTAACATAATCAAGTTGCCGTAGCCAGTTGGTATCGCTGCAGAGGCTCAAATCTCAGCCTGACCTCAGAGTCCATGCTGTCAACCATAGTGATGTTCTGCTTCTAAAAGACATCTTAGTAGTTGTTTATTGGAGGATAAGTCTAGAGTTATGTGTTAGCAAGACTAAGTTTATCTGTTGATGCAGCTGTGCCCATTGCCACTGAGCAGGAAGCAAGCCTTTTCTGAAGGGGCCCAGCTAGGTAAGCTCTAACGGAGAAGCCAGGTACGGAGGCTTGGGCCCATTAGGAGGTGCTGTGTGCCTTCGGACTGCAAGGCTGTGGTTGGCTTTGGTTTTCCAAGACCCTCCTGAGGTCTTAATTCTAGAAGACACTGAAATAAACAGCTCTAACTCCAGGTGTCAGGAAAACTGAGTTCCTTGCCACCAATCCTCCTTCTACCCTCTGTGGCCCTCTCTTCATTTTTAATAGCCATCTCCCATCCCATCTATGCATTTTGGATATGAAATTTCCATGAGACATTTGACCTTTTGGTTTGAGTTTTTAAAGCCAGCCAGAAGTAGTTTCCAGCTCCAATTTTGAACCATCTCCAATCAGACAGACGTAACTTCTCGTCTGGGTCTCCTCGTTTACCCCAGGATAACTCGCCGTCACTTACACCTCCATCATTTGGCTCACACTCTTCTTTCAACTGATCCTCTGATCATTCTTTGTGAGTACAGCTCTCAACTCTGAACCTTGCAGCACCTCTCAGTCCTGGGACAATCTCCTCTCCTTCAAATAGACTCTGAGCACCGAGCTTCTTGAGGGCAGGAACTGTGTCCTTTGCTTTACCAGCTGCACTTAACGCAGCCCTGGGCACGTGGTGGGGCTCAGTGAAGGCCTCGGCTCCCTCACAACTACTTATTGCCATCTTTTCTGAAGCCCTCGACTGCCCTGTATCCTTCCTCTTACTTTTCTATGTAACCTCTAGAATATCTTAACATCTGTCTTATCTCATTTGAACCTCTATTCCTTCAGAGTCATTTACTTTGAGAACGTTTAAGTCAGTCCTGAGTTCCAATTATGGCTCCATAATTTTCTAGGTAAGTTATTTTAGGCGAGTCACTTAAAGTGTCTGCATCTCAGTTCTCTCATCTGCAAAATGGGATGATAATGATGATAACTGTGTGCTATTATGTGAGGATGGATGATACATATAAAATATGTGGCACCTGGAACATGTTGGATACTAATGGGTTTTTAAATCCTCCACTCTCTCTCTATTGCATTTTCAAGCCTCACTGGAAATGATCTGGTTCTTCCTCACTTACTAAATCTATCTCCTTGCCAAGATTTTTTGTTTTTGTTTTTGTTTTTGTTTTTGCCTGTTTAAACCCAGTGTCTCAGCACCCTGGGAAGAGGGGCTGGGCTGTGTTCCTTAGGAAGATTGTGACCCGAAGGCACAACAGCTTCCTGCAGAGGCAGCGGCAGCCTAGCTCAGCTCCATCGGCGCACAGCCCTGCGATTCCTGTGCACTCGGAAGCGTTATCAAGTTGCAGGGAATTTGGTAGCGCTAATCAAACATTTACTGTGCACCACCTGGAACTGGTGTGTACTTTAAGATAATGTCTGGCTTCAGATTGGATGCTGGTGATTAGAGCAGTAAATTAGCCCCACTTCGTGGTTGCAGGTTTTCTTGGCCCACTTAGCGCATCGGAGCAGATTTCAGCATGCAGATGTTTTTCAGCTTCCCTTTCCCTCACCAAGGAGAACAATTACAATATCCCGATGTGCCCCTGCTGTCCAATTATGCCCATTTTGCTTCTGTGTTTTAGCTCATCGATAACAAAAGGCAGGTGAAGTTTGAAAGCCCTTGGTCATCTTTGCTTGAAGGGGCCATTATGCTGGTAGCCAGCGTGTGGTTTTCAGCTGAGTGAGACCTGGGTTAAGGTCTCACTCAAGTTAAAGGGATGCTTTCAGCTAATTGATGACAATTGGCCACTTGGGTTTATACCTACAAGCCCATCTTCCCCAAACACAGATGCGTACACACACCCTCTGAGTCCTCAGTTTCCTTGTGGTTTTTCACTTGAACATAAAATCCAGGGCAAGGGTATCAGGGGCAGCAGCTGACCAGCTGTGGGGTGGACAGAGCCCCTTGTGGGGGCAGGCGGCTACATACCACCCAGCAGAGGGCAGCAGTGCCTAACAGTCAATCCTAAACACATCTATCTATTCAGAGACAGGCCAAGACAGGTTGGGGGTATCTTCAGGGCATCCTCTGCAGCCTCAACAAAGTAGGGGGAAATGGGGGAATGTTTCCTTTCAAAGTCTGTGGGCTGATTTCCATTGAAGAACAAAGAAAATCCTAGAGCCACGAAGCCCTTTAGAGAGCAAAGGTTTGATTCATCCACTTTACTGCATTTCGTTCATGGATTCCCAGGTTGGTCCTGGGAGGGTCTTCATTTTGAAGGTGAAATCAGCTAGAGGTAGAGCTGGCATGTCACAGCCAGCAGAGGAGAGGGTCTGTGTGTCTCCCTCAAGCTCTAACTCCTCTTTGTAGTGCAGTGGGTTAGGTCCCAGTGGTTTAAGAAAAAGTTCAAAGGCTGCTAGTCTCAGCTCTCTCATTTTCAAACAAATCTAATTTATGTCTAATCTCTATTTCCCTGTGCACTGCCATGTTAGCATGTCTTTATATAAGAGCAATTCTTTTCCCCTCTACTCAACCCAGAATTCACTCCTTGGCTCTCTAAACTTCTGTTCATTTTCTGGGGATTTACCCTCAGTATTGGTCCTTCTCAAACCTACCTTGCAAATGAATCCAGATCAACCTCACTCATCCTTCTCAACTCCCCTCACAGTCAGAGGCCCCTTGGGGGCTGCAGGATGAAAAGGGGGAGGGAATAGATAGATCCAGAAGTAGAGAAAATAAAGTAGGTCTGGGAAAGCAGAGCTTAGGGAAACCACCCAAGGATATTTTTCAGATCGCACCTTCTATAATATCTCACAGGGATAGTATTTAGAATTTGAAATTATGGAACAACTTGGGGCAAGATTGAGCCTGGGAAGAATGTGAAATTGGATGAATAGCATCATGAAAATTTGAATACCTAGAGACCTGTGAAAGGAGACCTAGGGGGTTGGGAAGAAGGAGAGAAGGCAAGGGAGGTGAAAGTAACAAATATAAACCCTGCTTATACCAAAATTTTGTTTAGGACCATCTGGAAAGCTATAGAAAAGACTCTTCCACCGGCTAGATAGTTTTACTGGGTGATCGCTAAGCCCATTTCAACTCTCAGTCTCTGGGATTCAATGAGCTGGATGGACTTTCGAAGTGCCTTGGTTGAAGGAGCTTCCATATGGTCACTGTGTTTTCCACCTGGAGCAGATCAGTTTTAGTATACAATGGGCCAATTTCCTCTATTTTCCACAGACAGCCTGCATAGAACTTGCCAGGTGCTTCTGGGAGCTGCAACAGGATTGTGGGAAGAGCAATATACTTGGAATCAGGAGACCTGCGTCTAGGTCTTACTTTACTCACTAACCCATTGTGTGATCTTGGGCAAGTCACTTCCCTTCTCTAATATTCAATTTGATTTTCTGTCAAATACAGGCATTGGAATACATCAGAGAAGTACGCGTGTAGCACAGATGAAGTCAGGCAGTCTATGCCCATAACATACAGTGTTCTTTCCTACTGAACTAGACCCAGAATCCTGCTCAATACTACTTGAAACAGCCATTATCAACCAAATAGAACTTTTTCTTGAGATTAAACTGTTTGCCATCACTGAAATAGATAATTTTAAAGTTTTTTTGTTTTTGTTTTTGTTTTTGTGTTTTTCAGTTCAAAACTATACTCTTCTCTGCCATATATTATGCAAGACTGCCATGGTCATAGAGCAAATGGGTATCTAGCAGCTCTTTTCAAAAGAGCTACATGAAGGATAAAAAGAGACATAAAAAAAATTGGTGTCATTTAATCAATCAGAAGTATTTAAAAATTGCCTACCAAGTTCCTAGAACTTTCATAAGTTTTGTATACAGAGATTAGGCCTAAAATACAAATATTTCGGGGACTAATGACGCCTAACTTAAGCTCACTCTGACCCAGAAGAGGAGACGGTTCTTTCTAATAATGCAAGGGAGGTAATCACTTAGTTTCCAGGTAGCAAAAGTGAGGTGGAGGGAGTTAAGTTTTGTGGAGAATCTGGGAGACATAATGTGGTAGCTAAGTGTACTGCAGACCAAGTCATATGATTAACTCAAGCACAGACGGCTGTTTTGCATGCAGTCTTCCCCTACACCTTCAGGTAGAATGAAACCCCACAGTCCTTGACACCTATTATACTACTTAATACATTCTGTCATGTGCTATCTTTTCTGTCAAAGTACAATCTCTCTGAAGGTAGAGCTTGTGTTTAATTCCTCTTTATATTCCCAGCATCTAGCACATGTATTACTCCCAAAGGTTACTTGAATTAAGTTGAAATCACAATTTTGTCTCTAGCCAATCTGTCCCTTAAGGAGTTTATAGTCCCTGTTATTGGATCTCTAAGAGCTACGCCCAAGACACATTAAAGAAGAAAAAACTAAAATATTAACTCGAATGTCGAAGCTCTCAATAGGCTCAGGTCAGGATTTAAAAGCAAAGAGAATATATCAGATCCAGTCTTGTGTGTCTGTGGCTTATGCAGTTTGGGATGACTGTGGTCAAGAGACCATAGAAAACTAAACTCAGGAGGTCTTTCCTTTTTCGATCCTTAATTTCCTCAACTACAAAATAAGAGGCTTGGTCAAAAATACATCTAGTGTCTTCCAAATCTAACGTCCAATGATGTTTTGATTTGAAGAATATAATTATTTATTAACCAAATGTATGCCAAGCGTCACTATCCCACTACATTATGTGGAAAGATGGAGTCAGACCTGCTAGATTCTGCTCTACCAAAAAGCTCAGCTCCAGCTGGGGAGGAGTTAATTAAGTGTTTAACAAGTGCAGAAAACTGCTTGGCTTCACCTATGGAGAGAAGTTTACCAGAAGAGTTCAAGAGCAGTTTCCTCAGAGTCCTCAAGCTTTGAAGCTATAGATAAAATTTTTCTTCTGAGGAGTGGTGACCTAACAGGGCCCAGGAAAACTCAAGAATATCTACAAGTCACAGATTCTGGAGACCAGAGCTGAGCAAGGCAGCTTTTTTTTTTTATCATATTTATCACACAACTGCAGAGTTAACAAAGCATGTTTACATACGTTACCACTTTTGGTCCCGGGCCACAATGCTAGGAGTTATTTTTGTTTTCTAGATGACGTAACTGAGATTCAAGGAAGTTAACAATAGTTAAATTAATTTTGAGAGGAAAAAAAACAACCCCTGACATATGAAAGTTGGCCTAGCATTCACAGCTAGGTCACGCTATTCTCCTGTTGGACATAAAAAATATTAACCTCAGACAATGTTGTTCTGAGCCCACGATAAAATGAGACAAAGCAAGGCCACTTCACAATTTTATCTAAATATAGACAAAAACCAGGCCACCATGCCACCCACAAATACTAAAATTCTCCCCCTCTTGGGTAAAATGAGTGACTTCTTTATCAGTTATAGATTTATTCTCATTCTCACTGTAGAGAAGATTTATTAAGATGCCAACAATAGACTTTTCTCTACTTTCTTATAGCATCCAATCTAGAGGAAACCTTTATTTCTTTAGACCCTATTTTAAATCACCCAACCAAGGCCCAAATCCTATTACAGTTTCTTTCTAACATCCTGTTACTAAGATGACCCATGGTTCCCCATGAGGTACATTCTTCTTTGCTGCAAAGAGCAATAAACCCAACATGTTCAACTATGGATGTGTTGCTGGTTGTCTTTGGCAGGAGGGTCCTGATAATTTCCATAATGTTAAATGGGTTGCCATGGTCACAGAGCTAGTAAGTGTATCTAGTAGTATTGAGCCCCTTGATCTTTCCAGGGCGCTACACTACCAAGTAAGGCTAACAAGAGGAGAGAGGCCCAGAGAGGGTAGTGGCAGCCACAAGAGTAGGTGCAAGGCATTGGGGTTTAAGGAGAAGAAAGCATCTTAATAATTTCTATTTGAGTCTCTATTTCCAATTTTCAAATCTCTTCCAAATCTACCTTATTTGAGCCTTATATTACTCTAGCAGGGAAGGTGAGGTGAGTATTACTGTGCCATTTGGCAGGTGAGATGGAAAGTGGTTTACATATGGTCCTTAGCTAGTCTGTAGAGAGCTCCTTTGCTTATCTACTCTGTTATTCCTACAAGTCTGTGTGTAAACAGGGGTACATGCATAACATTCTTTTGGCCATGGTCAAGTCCTGTGATAACAGCAAATTAGAAGATGGGAAACTTGGTGAGGAGAATTTCAGCTAAAATGGGCATGAAGTTTTTAAATAATTATACACAGTGTGAGCAAATGATGAAACATTAATAAAATTTTGTGTTCTCTTAAGCCTCATTAAGAGGTAGATGAGCTTGGGTTGTAGAAGGTAAACAGTTCAAATAAAGCAGGTCTGGGAATCACATTTTAGAGAAACGGTGGGTACTTATAACACATTCAGAGAATGGTAATGATTATGAAGAGTGGCTCTGAAACCAGGTCATAGGAAGAATGGTCGAGGGATTGGGGGCAGGAGCAGTTAGCCTGGAGAATAGTTCACAGGATGGAGTCATGATAGCTGTCATCAAACCTAGGAAAGGCCATCAAATAAAAGAGAAAATAGACTTTCACTATGTTATTTTGGAGGCAGAATCAGGACCAGTGGGTGGAATTTATAAGAAGCCAACTTTTGGCTCAATATAGAAATTGTCTTTTTAACATGGAGAACTTTCCAACAATGTAGATGTCTGCAGGCTTACTATTCTTGAGATAATTTAAGTAGAATCTGGAGGACATTTTGTTAAAGACACTTGAGAGCAGATCCTGTACCAGGTGGAAGTTTTCCATGACACCTGCGGTTGTTCCATCTCTAACATGACCATCTGGGTTGTTCCAGAAACTGCTAGACTTTAGGTGGGAGTGAGGTTGGGGTGGGAAATTCAAGGATTAATAAGACAGAGTCGCTTTTCTATTTTGTGTTTTTTATTTGATAATTCACTACCTTTGTTTTTAATTTAATTAGCTCTTTGGTCAGGTATCATCTCTTCATTAGATTTATTCAATAAAATGTATCGCACACTCAGATTTTCCAGGCTGTTTGGATACCCTGGTAAATAAAACAGCCATGGACTCTTCTCTCATAGAGTTCCATTAAGACCTTGAACTTGAGAACAGGAACTGTACCTTAATCTAATTTTTTTTACCTCCCAAAGAGCATCAGAAAAATGTCAGCCCATAAATGTAGTTGCATATATAGGGATAAATTAACCCTAAACACTTTCTGTTGAATCACCTGTCTCTATCATGTTATCTCAGAGTTTTAAAGGAAAAACTACTTCCAGAAGTCTTTGAAGTCAATTTTCACTAGAGATAGTGGATGGCCATCCAAGTTCAATTCTAAATGTGAACTATGCTGCAACTCAGATTCTTCTCAAGAAGCAGTTCTCCAAAGATTTTACTCTGGAGATAAGGAATAAAGAGAGCTGTCTTCAGACCTCTTTACCAGTAATTCGATTCAGCTCAGTTCAGTACAATTCAATTCAATTCACTTCTTAATGGGATCCTTTAGGGCACTGAGCTAAATACCCAGAGAATTCAGAAACAAATAAGACCTAGCCCCTAGCTTTAGGAGGTCACTATCTAGTTTGGAACCTATAAATAAATACTGTAAATTCAAAGGAAAATATCTAAGTGCTTAGGGGAGAAACAAAGAGATAAAGATTACACTAGTTTCTGGGTTCGAGAAGGAAATGGCAATTTTACAGGAATTTTTTAAGGATACGTGATTTTTTTATGATAATTGTGGGTGGCAGGATCCTACAGGAAGACAGATAAGCTTGATAAAGCCACAGAGATGAGAATTAGTGGGATGCCTTTGGAAAGCAGTCAAGATCCCTGTAACTGGGAGGTGGGTAGGTAAATGGTAGGAGGAAAACTGGAAGATGGGACCATAGAAGACAGAGGCTAAGATGCCCAGACCAAGGGTTTATTTTAAGCTGAGTAAGTAATGGAGAATTATGAGAGGCTTTCACTTAGAGAGAAGAAATAATTAGAGCCATGGCACAGAAAAAGTGCATCTGGCAATTTTATACAGATTGAAAGTGAGAGTGACAGGCAGGTGTCTAAGAGGTAGAGAATACCCAAACGAAAGGACGGGCATGTAAAATGAAAAGACGAGGATGAACGTGAGATGCTAAGGATGAAGGATCTACAAGGCTTAAGCTTTGGAATAAATGTGGTTGGGAAGGAGAGGACGAAAGGGAGGAATGGAGGTAGGGCAAATATCTAAGCAAACAGAAAATAAGAAGGTCTGGGTTTTAGACCTTTGGTTTTGAGGTGTTGCTAGGACTCCAGGCTGAGAATTTAGCTGGCTGTTGGAAGCCAGTGCCCATGCCATGTCTCACATAGTCATCTCCTCTCAGAATGTTCCCACCCTGTGCTCACCTTCCTACCCACAGCCATGCCATCGAGAGCATCTTTAAATGCTCCACCTGGCAGTAACCTATCTTTTCTCTGAACCTCTATTGTATCAACTAAAACCAACTAGTTCAGTCTGGGACAATTTTTTTTTTTAAATAAATGTGTTTGTCTTTCTAGTTAGACTCGTGAGAGCTAGGAGCAGGTTTCATACTTCCCTTGATTCTCAGCAACCCTTAGCAGAATTTGAGCCCACAGCAGGTGCTCAATAATATCTTAGAGTCACAGAATTAAGTTAAGAAAGTCCAACTACTTCATTTTCTGGATGCAGAAATTGAAGTTTTTATGACTTAATTTACTCATTCTGTCATTTGTCAAACACTCGCTGAGCATTTATTAATGGCAGACGTTGTACAAAGTGCTCAGGACTTCATGAGACAAAGAGGTTTACAATCCAGTCTGGAAGAGAAACGTGTGAACAGCTCAACAAAATATGAACTGTGCAAAGTAATGATGGTTTGTACAAGATAGAGTAATTAAACATAAGAAGTATGGTTAAGTCCAGAGAATAAGTTCTTAAAGAAAGATCGAGAACTTATGGCTTGTTAGTGTTCATGCCAAGATATAGCCCACACCTCCTAGACCTTTCCGACTTGGGCAATGATTAATTGCCTGATTAACTGATTGCTCTGTCCCTGGCCCCAGTTCCTTACGCTTCCCTGGCCAGCAGGTATGTGGACATGTGCTGCTGCTTGTTAGACATCTGGGAGACAGAAGGAGGCACTGTTGTGTCTAGGGAAGGGGAGGAGCATGATGGAAATGGTGGGGCTGCCAAAGATTGGCTGGAGAACATGGGATAAAAGGAATGGGTTAAGAAAATGTGGTCATGAATTGCCCACAGAGTCTGTCCTGCACTCCCTTAGTGCTGGTAGTTCGGTAGAATTACCTATGTAAATCTGAGGGTTTATTTATATGTGTGTGTGGGGAAGCAGCATTCAAGAGTCTCTCTACTGTAAGAACAAAGGGCTCAGCCCAACCCAGGGGCTGTATCTTTTGGCTAACACCAACGGCCACTTTGAGACCAGATGTTTTTGTCTGAGTCTCCTAATCTGTCTCGCAGTCCTGGAAGCTGGTTCTCTAAGTTATAAGTCCAGATAAGCAAGAAGAGTTCAATCAAAAGAGAGGGGAGACAAGTAGTAGAGAACTAGAGACAATTGCATATGGAAGGCCACCACACTTCATAGCAGCCAAAGCCCAAGAGAGACATGTGTTGGTGTCTCAGGGAGGGCTGAGGCTGGGAATCTGCCACTGGCTTGTGACCTTAGTTCACCCACTAACAACACAGGAACCTGAGAGCCTCCATGCCTCTCTGGACTTAACTTCTCATCCTTAAGGTGAGAGGTGGGTGGAGGTAGGGAGTGAATAGCCTCTGAAATCCCTTCTAACTCTGGTGGTCGCCGGATTTCTAATTGGAACCTCAAGAAGAGAGCAGCTTGTCAATCTCTCTTCTCACCTCAAGAGAAGTTAGAAAATATTTGGCTCTGGCTCTTTAGCATGGGAAGTAGTGGCCCACAGACATCACAGTTGAGATATTAATAGATTATTCCAAATGTTATATTTGCATAGATGCACCACTCATTATGCAGATTGCCAATTATGAACTATTTGTTCTTTCTTCCAGGGGAGAAGCTGTTTATTTGCAAACTGCATGAGGGTGACTTTGGGCAGCACAGAGACAAGGTCCTCACTCAAGGGCTCTCTGTGATGACCGGCACTTTACGAGATTCTTAAAGAGCCAGGTGAAGGTCACCAATGAGCGCTAGGTAGTGAGGTGACAAGAAAGGAATCCAGCAACAGGATTTTAAGAGCAGGACTGAAATTAGAAGGCGTCGAGATTAGAGTGATCAAATACCTAATGTGAAAAGGAATAGTTTTGCTCTGAGTTAGGCACAACCCAGAATATGCTCAGTCCTTTCCTACCACAGCGTTTCTTTTGGCTGAGTCATGAAGTGAAAGTCAGAGTTCTTCCTTGAAATTCAAAAAACACTAACTTTAATAGTCATCTGTCACTTACTGAAACTGTTATGTAAGGGCACTCCCCATAAGTTCTTTACTTGGGTTATCTCATTTAACCTCATAGCTACTAGAAAACACTGAAGTTTAGAGACTTTACATATGCTCCAGTGCTGAACCGGTATTTGATCACAGGCTGTCTGATCCCAGAGCCTGTGCACTTAACCTCGCACTCTACTCTTCTTCAGGCACTTAATACTTTAACCATGGACCATTTTTCTCAGGGCCATATATAAACACAAGACTGAATTCTGAGGGCATATAGAAACAGGAGCATCTGATATAGTGCCCCCAATTGTCCTCTATTAGACTCCAGTGTTCCACTTAAGCCTCTAAATCTGAGAATTGCCTGAAGTTGGCTCCAGAGAGAGCATGAAGGTGATTAATGAGTTTTTAAGAGGGGAAATGAGGGAGGGATGCAGGAACTGTTTGTGATGAGAAAAAAGAGGAGGCTGAGAGAGTATCTGGAACAATGACTGTAGCTAGTGTTGGGAAGGATAAAATCATAGACTCTTAGAAGCAGGAAGAAGCTTGGAAGTCACCTCGTCTAATGTCATACCCAGTGCAGGAACTAGAGAGCCCCAAGCTGAATAATCTAAATGCATGAAGATGGTGGGAAAGGCTGTTTTCTCTCCATAACAGGTTAGAGCAAAAGGAAATCAATTAGTAAATCTTCATGGATTGTGTGCGTGTGTGTGTGTGTGTGTGTGTGTGTGTGTGTGTGTGTGTGTGTGTGTGTTTAATCTCCAGACCTGGGGAGGATGTCACAGGGACATATGCCAGAGCAGAGTCCTATTCTAAAGGAGGAGCTGGTCTAGTTGGTTTTTAAGACTACAAAATTAGATGGACTCTTCAAGTGACAGCAGTGTGTGGTCTGAGCAGTTCTGTCTAATCTGGTAGCCACCAGCCACATATATCTGCAGAGCATTTGAAATGAGATTAGTTTATATTGTGCTGTAAATTTAAACTACATACTGGATTTCAAAGACTTAGTATGAAGAAAATAATGTTAAATATAAAATTATATTTTATATTAATTATATGTTGAAATAATATTACATACATATTAGATTTAATGAATACTTATATTAAAATTAATAATTTTTACCTTCTGTACATTTTAAAATGTGGGTACTAGAAAATTTTAAATGATAAGTGGCTCGCATTATATTTCTATTGGGTAGTGATGGTCCAGATTAGATCCTGGCTACTTAATGTGTAGTCCATGGACCATTATCTGGAGCCTGTTAGAAATGGAGGCCACCCTCTGGGGCTGTTGAATCAGAATTTGCATGTTAATATGACCCCGAGTTGATCTGTATCCACACTAAAATTTGAGAAGCACTCTACCAGTGGTCCATGTCTCCTTCGTGGGCTGTTCTTTTTAGTCTTCACACTTGATACCAGCTCTGACACTAAATACTTGAATGCCCAAGCACAAGGTCGATCCTCAATCTACATCTCAGATTTCCCATCTGTACTAGATGTTCTTAAAGCCATCTCCAAACCTATCTAGCAGGCTCTGACCCTATAATTAGAATTTAGAATTTTATCTGGTAGAAGTAATCATCATAACATTTAATTTTACCATCGTAACATTTAACCATCGTAACATTTAATTTTAGACCCTCCAGTTCCCAGACAAGGTCTTATCTAAGAAGGTAATACCTTTCCAATTCTTTCTAAGAAGATTTGTTAATTCTGGACCAGATAACCCTGTCCCATGTCCTTTGGAAAACTTCATTCCAGTATTTATACTTATCAATGGACTTACTTAAAAAGCAAGCAGTGGAGAGTTTAGTATTTGGAAAATATGTATCAAATAAAGAAAACAGACTGGAAGCATCAATCATTTACAATGAGTTCTTTGAACATCTTCTCTGGGTTAAATCTTCAAAATGGGCATCCATCAATGCTTCCTCAGAAGAAAGATAGTAAGCAAACATTAAGTTAGGCAGCGAAGCAGAGCATCTCAAGTCAGAAGGACTGAGGTTTGTGTCCAGCCTCTGCCCGTATGCATAATAACAAATAAGTAATTTTACTTAGTTAAGCGTCAGTTTATTTCTCTGCAAAAATAATTAAGTAATGTCACTCTTTATTCACTAAATAGATAGTATAAGAATTAAAGTAGTGTAGATGGTAATAGGGCCCAATAAATATGACCTATGTTATTAGTTGAGACTAATATAGTGAGACTAGGTATTATGAGGGTGAAAAGAGTTGTAGAGCAGAGTCTATTAATTGTAGTAGAACACCACATGAAGATGATCTATTAAGTGTAGTAAGGTTTGCTGAGAGGTGGATGGCATCCTAGGTAGAAGAAACGCCTGGCCTAAGGCGTATAAAAGACGCAGGCACGGTTATAGAATGGTAGATAGTCCGGTTTGGTGAACAGAGTGCATAGTGGGAATTATGGCTGAAAAGGCAGTTTCCTTGGTTGTGAAAACTGAGGCAGAAGAGATGTTTCAGGGCTACAGGATTAAACATTGTTGATTAACATAAACAAATGGGTATGGACACTGCCAACCCAGGGTGGAGAGCCCCTTTACCTTCGGGGGTGTTGTTTTGCTTTGGGGCAAGAGATTTTTCCATCAGCCCCATCTCTCTGGCCCGTCTTTCCCCAACCAAGCCACCGGCAATCAGTTCTTGCCCTGCGCTGACACGTCCCTGAGACTCACTTCATGCTATTTCTTTACAAGGGCATCTGAGCTGACAATGCAGAGACTTTTCCCACATAATTGAAAGGAATTTCAGATTATGCGCGGGGATGTCAGCCATGATGAGGTCTTGGACTGTTTCCAGTTTCAGCCCCTTCTGAGGACAGTGTCCCAGGCTCCCGCTCCTTCCCCTTCCTGGCCTTCTCCCTGCGAACTTTCTCCTCCCTGCTGCGGTGATTTCTCCAAGAAAATATGCTGTTTCCAAGCTTCTCTTTCTCCAGACAGATGGATGGGCCTCATGTTAAGTGTACTCTTTTGGGGGGCCCTGCTCAAAAGTACTGCTATTGCTCAGACCTGCACAAATTTCATTGGTGGTTACTCTGTCATTTCCATATCTGGAACCCCGCGCCTGACAGGAAAAGGTTGAGTGAACACACATATATTTTGGGTCTTTCTTTAGAGAAGTTCTTTTGCATATGCAGAACAAAGTGAGGGCTGCATTTATCTCTGACCTTTCCTGGCTCCTTTTTTTTTTTCTTCTTATATCCGTTAAGGGAAAAACAGGTCTCCAAGCTCACCAGCCTCCTCTCCCACGGAGCAGATGATAGAGTTGCCTAGATTCAATTCCTCGCCACCCTCAGTCCTCCAGCCTGCCTGCCTCTGTTCCTGTAGCTGATTCTCCTTGAGGTTTCTGGAGATCCTGGGAAAAACAAAACAGGGTCCTGAGGGGGTGGTTGAGGTAGGGTCTAAAAATTCAGGACTTTAGGTTCCTCCTATGTATGTGTTCAGCCTTTAAATTCCTTTTCAATGGAGCAGTTCATCCCATTGCTATGCCCTTTGTGTTTCCTAGCAGAGTCCCCTCTGCTATGGGGAAAGACTGGATACAGGAATAGGGAAGGAAAAGATGGAGAAAGCATCAATTCACTCCCTCAGTACTGACCTGAGAAGATGGCGTTGCCTAGAGCCTCAGCAGTTCTCAGTCTGCAGAGTTTCACTGAAGGTCCGGGAGTGCCTTTGGGGGAAGTGGGGAAACTACCAATATATGTTTTTGCCATTTCTTACAACTTTCTTAGGAAACAGCCATTACATAGGAGAAAGGACTCTGGACTTCTTATTGGGAGTCTTGGATTTGATATGAGCTAGACCTTTAGAGGGTTTATATACTAGCTTTGCTTTTATTGTTAAAAGAGATTAAGTGAAAGCACTATGCACGATGCACTAGTACAACGCTCTTATCATAAAACATTTATATGTATGTAGTTATATATACATACACACACATACATAATTAATCTTAGCTTACCTTCCACTGGAACACTATCCATCGGCCAACCCATCCATATATGAAATAACCACCTTGGATCCTTGAGATTTCACAATAAATGCATGATATTTCTTTGGATTAAGCTTTACATTTTCCTAATGACTCTCTTTAAAATACAAACGAACCTGGATTGGATGTTAAATCATGTATGTGAATTAGTTTGAAAAATGACTTCCTAAGTTAGAAGAGACCAAGTACCCTTATTGTTTAGCACCAGAGAGGAGTGGGTAGATAGAAGAATACTGGAAAAGAAAGCTAGAAACTGAGTCTTCTTCATCAAAGATTGAATTGCCTCCATCTTTTCTGCTCTAGGCAATCCGGCCTAATGCCTTCTTAAACAGTGGAGAAGAAGAAGAAGGGATGCAGACAGTGAAAGATGAACAGTGCTACTATTTATTGTCTTTTCCATGTTGACTGAGACCTATACAGAATAATTCCTTTCGCCTAAAGGAGAATCTCAGCCTCTGCCAGGGGAGCTGGTTGCAGGCACTCACTCAGTTCAAGAGCCCCCATTACAACATCCTAACAGCTCACGTTGTTGCTCAGCTACTTTTTCGCTGTAGATGATGGGAATTCACTACTCCTTAAGGCCTGGCATTCTACTGTTGAGAAGCCAAACATTTAGAGAAAGAGTTAATTTAGTTGGGTGATTAAGGTCTTTGGTATCTATTGGCTATTAACATTATTTGGAAACTTTCAGTGTCCAATAGGACTAATTTCTCATGGGTGTGGGAAGAGCAAGGAGTTAATCCAAATCAAAGCAAACTTACGAGGAAACTGAGAGTTGTCTTAAGCCCCTTCCACTTGTTCTTTACATCTCTCCCTTGCTCACATGGCCTTTCCTCTCTGACCTCAGCACTCAAGGCACCAAACCTTTCTGGGTTTGACATTTGCACAGTTTCATGTATTATTAAATGGAGATAATAAACCTGACTTCCCAAATGCTTAACATGGGAAACAACATTATAAAGTCATATGCTTTATGTGACGGGAAATATTCTATGGGTCCTTCCTTAAATCTTGCCATGGAAGCAGTCATCAATCCCACCCACATCTCAGTCTCGACTCCTAGAGACTTACATCCAGAGGAAAGCTAACAGTAAATCTAAGGAACCAACATTTCTCTTGGTATGCAAAGATATGGCTAATATTTTCAATCTTCTCTTTTTTCTTCCACACTCCCACCCTCGACTCATGCTTCTCTACAATCTAATATCATGAAACTCAAAAGCAACAGCCGAAGTATATATTCAAAGGAAATGAATAACTGTACATGTGGGGATATCAGTCTTTTGAGAGGCTTTGCTCATTAACACTGCTCATAAAACTTGCAAAAAGCCTTCAGTGTCTTTATTCAGGTAAAGAGATAGCATCAGAGTGTGTTGCTCATCCCTCCCAATTTAAATCTGCTTGAAGGATGTATCTGTTGTCTCTGACCTCCTAGATCCCCAGAGTAGGCATGAGAAATAACCGTGCACAGAGCACCAAGGAGACCTAAAGGATCATAACCACCCAGAAGTTTCCGATCCAAGGTGTCAACCAGGGAGCTCTTGATTAATCTAAAAGAGCATTTAGCCTTCAGTTTCTCTTTCTCTAGAAAAAGAGATACCATTTTGCTCCAATTACAATTCCCCAACTTGGAAGCCAGAAGTAAGTTGAGTCAAGACAGCCTCTGATAGCAGGGTACGTAAGAGCCCTGGGAAGAGAGAAAGATAGTCGACCAGCTCAACAACAACACAAATCAGCATTTGATGATTTCCTTGGTGTAAATACTTCATCATGGCCAATTTTAAGCTACCAGTGTGAAGTTACTGAAATTGGATTTGAGGAAAGATGAGCACAATTGGCTTGGTGTGGGCCAGCTCCAGCATACCATTGGGAGAGACTTTTGCAAGGTCATATGTCACTAAAAGATCAAAGCACAGAGAGACATAATGTTTCAGCCTGCTTGCTCACTGATTGGTCAATTTGTCATTTAAAATAGGAAGATAATAATGCTTTTCTTTTTATAATTTTTAAAATTATTTATTTTAATGAATTATTATATTTTTTAAGAAAGGCAGACTGCTACATGCAGTACTCAATTTTGGCTGTGTTGCAGGGAAGTGCAGCTTCTCGTATACCCTTGGCTGAAGAATGGTCCTTCTCTACCGGAGAAGGTCATCCACTTCGACCAAGCACGCATCTTTGGGGAGAATGCACGTGGAGCAGTGACGGTGGGAAGGGACACCCATCTAGCCAGCCAGATCAGCCTAATTGACCCTGGTGATCAATGGGGTGATAGATGTCACAGTCAGATCACCCTCACCTTCAATAAAAACCTTACATGTGGCTTTCATTTGTTCTTGGGTGTACCAGATTTGTCTGGTTTCTGAGAACCCCAAAATCAAAGAGAAAGATGTATTGAGGCAAGGGACCTCATTCTTCCCATAACCTATAAGACTCCTTGTTCCATTTCACATTTGTGAAATCTTGGTAATTTTCCCCAAACACACGGGCAACCATTTCACTGTAGGACCTTGGTCAAGTCATTTTCCCTTCCTAGGTGTCGTTTTCTCATTTGCAAAATGAAGAGGGTAGATTACAACATCTTCCAGGTCCCTCATAGTTGCAATATTTTTCTCATCCCAAATTGGAAATCCCAAAGCTACAAATCCAAAATATAAAACAAGTGAAAGTTTCCAGTCAAGGAAATACCTTTCTTTGTCTACATGCTGCTGGATAACTGGTTCCCTGCCCCTCAGCCAAATGGAACTGTGATTCTGACAGATTTTATTCTGCTTCTCATGCAGGGCCTCAGCATGCTGTGTAATTTGAAAGGATATCAGCAAGTCCCAGCCTTTGTCCTTAAACTGCTCTCCCACTGGCCGGGTACTTGGCCCGACAGTCTATCTTTACATATAAACTGTGTTCCATTCTGAAGTGCACAGACCACTCGGATGAAGCTGATAGAATCTATCAGTAGCCACAAATGCTTTTGTATCAATAAGTACTCGACCAGATTCCGGCTGAGCCCTTTCTCTCAATAATGAGAGACAAACACCAGGTACATGTGGATGTGGGGAAGTACAGACAGAGATTCAATCTCAGGTCCTGGTGGGCGGAGGTATGTTCTAAGCAATAGGCTGCAACTAGTTACCTTGGGTGGCCAGAGGACAGCTAGAGGTCAGCTTCTGGGTGGTGGGAGAGGGGAAAGCACTAGAGAAATAAGGAGGATCCTGATGAGGAAGGTAGACGGTGATAGAGCACTCTCTAGTTCATACTTTGCAGAGATCTACCTTGCATATTTCAGACTGTCTTTGGTGTAGATGGGGTGGTGACAGAGGGGTCCTTGGCATGAATTATACTAGTACCTTTGTCTCTGTGATCGTCAAAAGTGGCTTGTCCACGTGGTAGCACCTGGCTGGACAGAGCTCAGAGTCTGGCCTCATCGCAAACCTTTTCTACACGCTGGGTAGGAGACTGGAGACTGAAGAGGATATCTGAAGCCTAGTTGTAGCCCCACATGTGAAGAGTAACAGGAAAGACTAGGAAGGAGGCCCCTGGGGGAAGAGGAGGACGAAGCCCAGAAAACATGGTGTGCAAGTGGTGACCGCTGTGACTAGTGAAGGGAGCGCTCTGTTCTCTCCTCCAGGCACACTCTGCTTCA
>NW_011888784.1:6839809-6875005 GCF_000151845.1 Pteropus vampyrus
TGTCACCAAATTGTCCTCTATATTTACGAGTCAGTTTTTGAATAGTTTGTTCTTTTTGTTCCTTCGATTCTGCATATAAGTGAAATCATATGGTATTTATCTTTCTCTGTCTGACTTATTTCACTCAGCAGGATAACCTCTAGGTCCATCCATATCATTGCAAATGGTAGGATTTCATTATTTTAATGGCGGAGTAATATTCCATTGTATATATGAACCATACTTCTTTATCCAATTGCCTGTTGATGGGCATTTAGGTTGTTTCCATATCTCGGCTATTGTAAATTGTGCTGCCATGAATACTGGGGTGCATAGATCTTTACGAATTATTGTTTTGATTTTCTTTGGATAAATACCCAGAAGTGCAATTGCTGGGTCAAAAGGTATATCCCTGTGCAGTTCTTTACAGTGAGAGACCGTCAGCTTCTTTCCAGAAGAAAACCATTTTCTCTCGTTATAATTGCTCTGTTACAATTGCTCTGTTATAAACACACGCACTCTCATTCCATATATGTATGGATATATGACATGGGTAGACATACGTGTGTAGGTATGTTCGTGTATAAACTAATTCTTATCACCATTTGTCTACCTTCAATGGACCACTGCTACGGAAGGGCAACTCTCTTGTTCCTCTTTCACATTTACCCCCACGATGTTCAAAATAAGTAAACCGACCAGCCGTGGGAAGAGCCTTTAAGCACAGGGTAGTAAAATTTTGAGTTAAGAGTTAGGAGGCCTGAATTCCAGGCTCAGCTTGGGTTGGCCATGTGTCGATTCAAATAGTATTAATTACCTCCTAAGCATAAAGAGTTGTAGGGAATACAATTAGAAGTACAGATACAAATACAAGTACAGGATGCAGTGCCAGATCCCTGGAATCAGTCATCTAAAGCAGGAAATAAAATGTCCAAAATGTACACTAGGAGGCCGGAGCTGACCAGTCACAGGGGTGGCTCAAAGAGCTACAGTAGCACAGGGAAGATAAAGGGGTTTGTGGGCAGTGGGGGGTGGGGACGAAGGTGAGGACTGGGGAAGTCTTTAAGGAAGTACTAGTGTTTGAAATGGGTCTGGAAGAATGGATCCAGGTAATTATTTATACATGGCCTATTTTGGCAAAGTGAGGGGGCTGCAGTGGTGAGGAAAGCCTTCATGGAGGGCAGCAAAGAGGGAGGCAGGCAGCTGGGGCAGAGGAGGGCAGGCTGAAGCCCCTTCCCCTTCTGAGTCTCTCTTCTCGCCTGATAAAGAAGCAGTGAAGACTAAGTAGGTGACTTCCCAAGGCCCCCGTCCCCGACATGACACCCCAGCAAGCAGCTCATGTCAGGTAGCTTCCATCCCTGACAGCCCCCCAAGTGGCACAGCCCCCTCCTATCGGGGCCACCTGACAAAGCCCAATGTGCTCCTTTTGTCTTAATCCACAGCATTCAGGAATAAACCTCAGAGTCTCTCCATCTTCCACTTCTAAGCACGGCCTCATTGATATTCCGCAAACTTTTCTGGCCCTCTTCTTTTCTAATTCTGTGAGAAGACATTTCAATGAGTCTGAGCTGGGACAATTTAGAGCTGAGACTCCGATCTCTATTCACAGCCTGGGTACGTTCTCACAAGACTTCAGTCAGAAGGCTAAGCTTTTTAGATCCCCCAGTGGCATTGTCTCCAAGTTTCTCGGGGCCAGGCTGCCAAGTTCATGCGAGGTGCTGATCTCCCTCCTTTCACAGACCTACTTATTAGCAGCTTTCTTTCTTTCTTTTTCTTTTCTTCTCTTTTTTTCCTTCCAGGCCCATAGATACAATTATTAGAAATTCCTGGTTTTGTGCCCATATTGAAAGACGGCCTGAATGGGTATGCTAAGGACCCGAAAGTGAGCCACTCTCCCTAACTCCAGCTTATGCGGTTAATTAGATTTGGATGGTTTCAGAGGAGCAGCTGGAGTTTTCAGAAAATGGAAGCAATAAAAAGGGACTATTCAAGGTATTTGGGGGTGGCGTATAAAACAATATAGCTGTGACATAGGGTTGGGAAATACAACCCTCTTGATTGGGGGGGAGGTCTCAGGGGAGAGGGGGCAGGGACCAGGAGGCAGGAATGGGTGTAAGCAGACAGACAAGTGCCAGCCTGGGCGGATTCCGTTCACATGAATGCTGTCAGGCTGGCGCCACACAGAGAGCTCCGGTCCCCAGAGCAGCTCTGTCTCTAGCTTGGGGGAGCAGCCCCGGCACAGCCTGTCTAGCACCTGCTCAAAGCAGGTAAACTGAGGAAGATGGGAGTTAAATATTGTCTTGGAGTTCCAGGCCACTCTCATCTGGCTGAAATTACTAAAAGTTGTTTGGGAAAAAAAGTTTCTGCAGTGCTGGCTTTGCAGGCAGGCAGAGTGGGTGACGATGCATGAGCTTAGTCTGATTTAAGGAGAACCATGCTCTCCCTGGTTTGGACAGAAAACAGCCCTACCTGGAGGTGGCTGATGCCTGAAATTATCTGATTTCCCTGTTTTTATTTTATATTTTATATTTTTAGTGTGATATTTTAAAGTTGTCAAATATGCAAAGACCCTAAGGAGAATGAGTCTCTAAAGCTACCGTCTAACGTGACTCTGGGTGTGACACTTTGTCTGTCTGTAATTCATATGGATTTCTTTATCCCTATGACCAGAGAGTTGGTCTGGATGCTCTCTAAGAACGCTGCTCACTGGCACAGTCAGATATTCACTCCTGATAATGAAGGGCACGGAGGAGAGGGTCTGGAAGGGGGGCGGGCCACAGGCGGGTTCTAAAGCTTGTGGGAGAGTGGGAGCAAGGGTAACTCTCCACGGCTCCACTGGTCGGCGGAGGGCAGCTCAGAGCCATGTCTCTCAGCTCAAAATCTACTGCCCAGTGGTCAGCGATCTAAAGCAGTTCTGGGGACAGCCGACAAGGGGTGCTACTGGGAAGAAGGTGGACATGAACAGTGTCATTTTGTCCCATAGAGCAGTGGTTAGGAAACTTTGTTGTAACCTAGGTTTTCTTTTTTCTAATTATTGAAAGACTTCGTCAAACAAAATCCTACATAGAACCCCAGACTATAAAACCGGGAGAGACAGAGCAGCCCTGATTCAGGAGGACGGGGCTGCCGGAGTCATGCCTGGTTTGCTCTGGTTCTTACTCCCGAGATGGCCTCTTGGGTACAGGCGCAGAGCCCCATGACCCCCTTGTAGCTTTACAGCTTCTTCATACAGCAAAGCGGCTTCTACCAAACCCAGATATTTTAACCTATCCCATCTGGTTTTTAAATTAGAGTCTGTCTGATATTCCACTTGATAAAATTGTAGAGGTGTCCCTTTCCTTCATCCTGATTCAGATCGAGTCAATGTGTAACAGACTGTCTGGTGTGGGACCAAAATGTGGTTATTAATATCAGTGTGTCCACAGGCTGTTGAGCCCTGGGGAGACTCATGTTTTCAAATAACAGCTCGCTTATTCCTTTAGCTTATACCAAAAACATCGCACTGTGGCCTGTGGCTCCTGTGGTGAATGAGGCTCAGTCCCTTCTATTAAGGGCTTTTCACTCTAGTAAGGGACGGAAACCACACACATGATGACTACAGTCCTGGACAACTTCATCAGTGCTACATCAGAAGGACACAAAACGCTATCGCGGAAGGAGAGAAGACTTTTATCTCATGATCTGACTGGAGCGACACTATGTGCTACCCAGTTTAGAAGAAGATGGACATGTTGAAATTGGTGTCCACTGGACTCTGTTTAAACTTTTTTAATGTGTAAATATTGAGGAGAGAAAGTGGATAGAGAAAAGAAGAAATTAGGGGTCGCAGGGAGATAGAGAAAAGGAGGAAATGAGGGTGGTGTGGGGAGAGAGAGAGAGATCTGCTTTGGACAAGCTTTCAACATGTAACACTATGAAACCTCCTTTTCTCTTCGGAACCCTGATATTTTTAGATACTGTCTGCTTCTAATTCTTGTATTTTCAATTGTCTGTGTGCCCTTTCTTTTTGTGGCATATTTTTAGATTTTGGGCTTCTATAAGACAGGAATGGTGCATTTTAATAAATCAATTTACAATGCAAGTGTTTCCCTTCCTTACAAACCAGATCACAAGCCAAACACCTACTTTCTGTGTTAGTGGGGATGTGGGGGTGTGTGGAGGTGTGAGGGTGTACAAATAAGACATGGCCCCTGTCTTGAGAAATAGACTAGAGAAACACGACAACTTGCCAAAGCTTTTAGAAAACAGTGAATTCCTAAACTCTGAGATGTTACCTATAAATGTAACGAGCATCAATGATTTGAGTGGCTAGAGGAGATGAGCTAGGCTCTGCACAAGGTTTAGGACTTGAATAGGCATTTCTCCAAAGAGGACATACAGATGGCCAATACATACATGAAAAGATGCTCAATTGCTTATCATCAGAGAAAAGCAAATTAAAACCACAATGTGATATCAACTCATACATTTCAGAATGAGTATCGTTAATATATCAAAACAACAAGTGTTGGCAAGGACATGGAGAAAAGGGAGCCCTTGCGTACTGTTAGTGGGATTGCAAATTGGTATAGCTGCTGTAGAAAATGGTTTGGGGTTTCCTCAAAAAATTAAAAATAGAATTACCTTATGACCCAGAATTCCACTTCTAGGTATTTACCCAAAGAAAACCAAAACTCCAATTCAAAATGATATACGCATCCTTATGTTCACTGCAGCACTATTTACAATAGCCAAGATATGGAAGCAACCTAAGTGCCCATCAATAAGACGACTAGATAAAGAAGTTGTGGTACATACATGCAATGGAATATTACTCAACCATAAAAAATAAAATCTTACCATTTGTAACAACATGAGGTTACTATGCTGAGTGAAATAAATCAGAGAAAGACAAATATCATATGATTTCACTTATATATGGAATCTATAGAACAAAGTAAATAAACAAACAAAATAAAAACAGACTCATAGATTCAGAGGACAAACTGGCGATTACCAAATGGGAGGGGGAATGGGGGAGCTGGGTGAAAAAGGTAAAGGGATTAAGAAGTACGAATTGGTAGTTATAAAATAGTCACAGGGATGTAAAGTACAGCATAGGGAATATAGTCAACAATATTGTAATAACTATGTATAGTGCCAGGTGGGTAGTAGACTAATTAGGGGGATCACTTTGTAAATTATATCAATATCTAATCACTATACTGCACATCTGAAACTAATATAAAATAATATCGAATGTTAACTCTAATTTAAAAATTAAAATTAAAAAATTAATAGAAAATAGAAAAATTAAAATATATCCGGGAAGAAACGATAATGAAATTTTTAAAAACTAAAAAAATTTAAAAAATAAATATTTGGAAAAAAAATTATCCAGTGCCTAGACTTTAGTCCTAGATACTATGAGGGGGCACAAAGAAGTAGAAGATCCTTGAGTCACTTTTTGTTTTTCAGGGGGTGTATAATACACCCAGGAAGCCATCATTGCCAAGAACGTACTTAGATGCACCATTTTTCCAACAATGGCAGGACAGGAAAGGGGCAGATCTGAGTTGGGCTGGGGTGGCCATCGGGGAAGGAAGTACACTTTGATGGAGAAGGGGAATCTGAAGAAATGGAAAATCAAATAGAAGAGTGTTCCCTGGGAAGAGAGGAGGTGAAGGGTAGCTTGGGTAGAAGTCCAGAGGCAGATTCAGCACATCTGGGTTAAAATACAGGCATGCTCTGATGGGAGTGGAGGGTCTGGGTTGCCAAAAAACATGAGAGGAATCTGGGCAGAGATTTTGAGTAGAGACTGCATGGGAGTTTGAAGACAAGGGCCCTTGAATTCCAAGCTAAGAGGTATAAACTTTATCCTGGAGGTGAGGGAAGCCCTTTTTCAGACCGGAAAGCAGACCTCCTACCATTTCATCAGTTGGAAAGAAGTCCTCGGCAATGATCAGGCAGCAGAAATCCACGCCAGGACACTCTGCTGCACTCAGCGACGCAGACATAAGGAGCTGGAAGCAGCTCGCCATAATTGGCTCTCTCTAGGCTACTGCCTTCTTGCAAGGAGAGGCAATGCTCCCTCCTCTGCACACAGTGATTGCTGGCCCAAAATAGCCCTGCACCTGCTCTGAGATGCCTGCAAGATAATTTCAGCTTCCAAGGAAACTACCCTGATTGGTGTTGATTTTTCATGACCTCCCTTCAGGCGAACACCTGGAGATAAGCACCTGATCACAGAGGTGCACCCTGGAGAGCCTGGGGCTCGAAGGTATGTAGCCCCAGCCTGTCCAGGGAGGCCTGCTATTTATCTTCTCCTAGAGAAGGGAGGTCCAAGCCCTGGGGCCTCCTGCCCCGCAGGTACCTGCATCAAAGGATTAGAAATTAACTAGTTGATGCAGTGGGGCAGGGAAAGGGTGGCAGGGGGCGGGAAGGGGGCAGGGCGGGGGGCGGGGGTGGGGGTGGGGCTGCTGAATAGGAGCCAGGCCATTGCCCTGGGGAGCCACTTTGGAAGCAACCTACAAGCTGGGGTCTGCTGCTTTCTATCTCTGATTCACAAGTGGACTGTGACCTATCTTTCCAGCATATCTTGCACCTTTGCTCATTCTTCCATTTCAGCTCAAATCAGCCTACAAAAAGGCCTTCCTGTAGCTCAAGCCTAGAATCTTGGTCTGTTCATCTATCCAAATGCTTCTCTTTCAGCTCAGACATCACTTTTCCACAGATCTAACTGTGACCATGCATGTGCAAAAAGAAACAGGGGACTTGAGAGAAATACAAACAATTGGATGAAAAACTGGGAGGAATCACAGACAGATCTGTGAATCAGCATTATTTTTCAGACATTGTTGATTCCTATTAGATTTAAGACACTATAGAAAGTGACATCATACACATTATCTCATCTGAGTCTTTCTAAAACTATAAGTGGCAGGTATAAGTATCCCTGTGTCCATTTTTCAGATGTTTATTGACTTGCCCAAGGCCATATAACTAGAACTGTTAGAAATCAGGTTTGGATACAGTATTCAAAATTCACACTCCCTTCTCTGTGTTGTGTCATCTTGATTACACATTATACATTTAATTATGGGAAAAGAAAGGTTACTTGAATCAAGTCATGATTTATGACACAGAGCTTTACTGTGTTCCACTGCTGGGCCACTGGGGCTCTGAGGATCCTTACCAATAGTCCCACTTCACAGAGCTTCATGTGGATCCAAGCAGGCACTGCTTCCAGAAGCAGTAGCCCCACAGGAGGGGCCTGTAGGAGCAGTGAGGCCTTAGCCAGAGAGACAAAGCTCATTTCTAGTAGTGTTTCTTTCATTTCTGAAGCAACCTATTCATTGCAACTCATTCCCTCTGGCAAATTTTTGGAGAATTTAATGTGGAATCCCCATTTGGCAGTTCATTAGGATAAAGGGTAGAAAACTAAATCGATCTCTCTCTCCTTCACAGAGTTTTGTTTTTTTTGTTTTTTGGTTTTTTTTTAAATTTTTTCTTAAACTGAAGATATGCACAAGCAATTACCTTGATTGTGGAATTACATGTCCCTTGCCTGCTCATCTGTGCTGATTCGCAAACTTTGCCAGGTCTTCAAGGAGCCTCTTTTGTGTGTGTATTGTGGTTACCCAAACCTTCCTGTCTGAGAGCTGGGGGCTTTCTAGAAGTATCCCGAGATAGGGCAGGGTCCAAGTCTTTCACCAAGCTGTGAAAATAGCTTCTTCTCCAGGGACCCATCAGCCCGCCAAGCGAGTCTCTGCCTTACAGTCCTGAGAAAGTGAGCACCACTCTCAGGGCACCTTGCTCTTCTGATTATGGCTGTGGGGGAAGGATGGAGTGAAGGAGAGGAAAACCACATCACATACTCTTTATTTTCTGCCTTTTTCTTGCAATTCCACCAGATTTCCCCCATTAAGCTCTGTTTTCGTACTCTGTCCTGACAGCAATGGGAAGAAAATTATATCTCAAGCCCACTGCCTCGGGAGAGAAGGTCTGAGAGTTTAAGAAGAGAAAACTCCTTATCTTAGCTTTGATCCTCAGCCATTCCTCCAGGTCCCCTAACTAGTTTTTTTACATAGATCCAGCCTCTCCAACATCCTATAGCCTCTACGTTTCTAGATTTAAGCAAATAAATAATATCCATAGGCCAGTGAAGACTGCCACATCATTCTCTTTGCTACATTCTGGGTTTTGGTGTCCCCGTCATGGCCCAGCTAACTGTCAGGCCCTGGGCTCCCAGGCGCTTGATCCTGCAGGGCTGATGGCATCTTGCACCTGGCACAGACCTCTGCTCTCCAAACCTCGCTGATCAACCTAATCACTTATGAAATTTTAAAAACATCTGCCCAAACAGCACCCAGAGGTTCTGATTCGGTGGGTCTGTGTTTTTGATAAAGCTCCTGGGCTAATTCTAGTAATAGCCAACCCGGTTTGAGGACCACTGGTCAAGACCACTAGTTATTATACCACTCTTAATCCATATCTCGATCTCTTTGTACACAGACTTTCAACCTACATTTTATTTCTTCCAGCTAGGACCTTAAGGAGAGCCAGTTTTCTGGTGTCAGATTCAATCACTTTCCACATTATTTCTGATTCTGACCCATATCTCATCAGTCCAGTTTGTCACTGTCAATGCTGATGTGACCAGTTTCTTCTAAGACATCTATAAGCGGGATACTATCACTCTAGAGAAATTCTGCAAGTAGGATAAAAGTCTTCTGAATGGGCTTTGCTATTTAACCAGCACTCCAATGCAGTGATGATTACTGAAAATAATCACAGTCATATTAATAGTTTCCTGTGATAGAAAACAAAGCTGTTCCATACCATTATCTCGTTTAGTGCCAGCAAAAGCTCTAAGACCCTCTAGCATCATTCCTATCATATAGATTTATAAACTGAGAGTTGGAAAAATCAAGGGACACACATAGGGATCCATAGAATCAATTTTTCTGGGATTTTGAGCACCAAATCTCACAATACACTGAGCACAGCTGTGGTTTGGTACAATATAATATAGTCTGAAACCTGACATGTCCACAAAGCCCTGACTACGTCCCCATGAGAGCCATCACAGAAACCCTCAGGCATTCACAGCAGTCCCAGACCACTGCCCAACTCTATCTCAGCTACAGCTCAATCTCCTGCTTCTGGTCTGCTCTGGCTCCTGCAGTCAGTTCTTCTCCCTAGCACCTGGTGGAGCTTTACTCCTTGAGGTCTTCTTGATTTTTGCTTCCTTGGGTGATCATCCTGTCTGACTGTTTCCCAGTAGCCCAATCTGGCCAGCTCATTGGTCAGCCCACCCAGTGCCCTGAGATGGAGTGGAAGCATTCAGACAATAATGCTTAGAGCTTTGGTATCCAGGCATTGCCTTAACGGAGGCCCTGACTGTGTGATCATGGCTCAGGGGTCTTTTTACTCCCCATCCAATCTATGCTGGCAGCCAGAAAAATATGATCTCTTATATTTGTGTCATTAGAGTCATTATCGGCATCATAAAAGTTGTCTCTCATTAAACATCTACCATGTTCCAGGCTCTATGCTTTGTGTCCATTATCTCCCTGAAATGAGGGGTATAATCATTCTCATTTTACAGACTAGGACATTTGGACTCAAAGAGGTTAATATAGAAATTGAGGAGCATCTCTCTTCTTCAGGACATAGAATCAGGAGGTGAAGGAGCCGTCTCCGTGTCTCAACAGCAGGTCAGCCCCCAGTGTTTCTTCCACGATGTTATCTATCTCCAGTTCTGTCAATATACAATCCGTTGAAGATATCATATGTCTTTTAAAAAATACCATGGGAGTAATCAGTTACTTCCACCCTTAAGTGAGTTTTCTTAGTTGGTTGTTCTCAGTACACACAGCTGAAATTCTTTTGGGATTTTGAGGTAGGTAAACCAGAGATACTTTGGAGGTTGAGCTACTTCGTGGAATAGCAGACCCAGGCCACAAAGGGAGGGAGGGCTTGGGTGGGCAGCACACAGCATGAAATTATGAAAGTATCAGGTTTTTCCTAATTTTACCTCATCTGACTATTCCCATCAAAATCATCTCTTACCGAAGCAGTGGCTTTGCCAGGGCATTGATAACCTGACCACACAAGATAACCAAATGCCACCAGCTCTAGGAATATCTTTCTGACTCCACCAGATAGGGTTAGGGTACCTCTCAGAGATCCAAGGACATGCTCACATGTTTGCCTAATCCACTGAATTGGGAACGTCAAATCAACACTATCTTTGACATGGCTTCTCTCTAGCATTGGCTGCACAGTAGACATTACTCAAGATAGGTTGAAGTGGTGAGTGGAGGAATGAATCACAGGTACCTTTGCTACCAGCAATAACCCAGAAGCCAGACTTTGACTATTGCTAAAGGTTCCTCAGATATCAGCTTACTCCCAACATCTAGAAGCTTTGCTGATTAATTCACTGGGGATTCTTGAAGCCTATTGATTAGGTAAATAGAATGCTAATAAGTTGGACTGGTGAGCCAGAGAACATCAATAGCTTAGATAAGCTTGAATCAGCAACTTCTACTAGTTATAGCACAGGTAATTTGTCTTTATATTTACTTTGTATTGATGTTAAAGAGAACAATTATTCATTCACTTTATTGCTTACCTCAACCTTACCCCCTCCAAAAATTTACCTCAAGCACCTTCAATATTTTAGAGATAAAGCTAAGAGCATTGCCTCTTCCTCATAATGGAAAGAGACCAATCGAGCACAGATAATTCCCGTCATCTCCACTCATTATGCCTTTCTTGGAAGAGTCTCCATTCATCTTGTTAAAAAGCTTTTTAATCGCAGGAAGGAGAAAACAATTAGCAACTCATTAATCTGTCCATTTAACATAAATCTCTAAGATTTGAGAATAAAGCTCATCTAAGCAGCTATAGGTAGACGAATACAAAGAGTAGGGGCCTATATTTAGTCTTGGAAGGTGACAGGAAGAAAACTACTAGTCAACAGCCTTAGTTCATGCCTACCACATTTACACTCTCAAATACATCCATTTTTTTGGCACCCAGCTCCACGATTCCTCTATAACTAAGGTGAGTTCTCTTTCCTGTCCCATTGAGGCTTTATAATGTGGTAGAACGAAAAACCATTCATGGGCCCAGGTCACTAGAAATAATTCATGCGTGGGTAATAATGAGATGATGGTAATTTTAATCTGTAAGTCTGCTTGGACCTGCAGGAGAATTGTGCTGAAACAGGTCACATAAACCCCACTCATAAATATTTTCTGTAACACAACTGACCGATAAAATGAATGCCGATCTTCCCACTTTTCCTAAAGAAATGTACAAAATCAGGACTGTACCATTTACAAAAATTTTAGGTTCCTGCATTTTATCAGTTTATTCCCATTCCCTCCTTGTATTCCTGGTCACTAATCATCAATCCAGTTTGACTATTTTCTACTGTTGTGGATGCGTACCAGTTGGTGTTTCCCAGAAATTTTTTTCAGCGCTTTGCACATATAGCCTTTCCTCCTGCTTTTGTTTGTCTTGTTTCCTCTTCCTGGTATCATTTATTTTCCCCCCCATCTCTTGACACTCTTCACTGCCACCCCCTTTCACCTTGTTATTATGCCTCGACCTTGGATCTCAGTTCATCTATCTCTCCCTCTGAGAAGCCTTTTCTGTCTCCACTGCAGCCTAGATTGGGGCTTTGTCTTACGTGTTCCCTGAATTGTCATTTGTAAATATATATCTGAGACATTACTTGGCTAATGTTTCTCTCCCCTGATAGACTATAAACTCTGTAAAGGCAGGGACCATATCTGTATTCGCACATCACTGTATCTCTAGCACTTAGCCCCAGTGCCTAGACTTTCCATAAATTGTTTCGGAAGACAGAAAAATAGAAAGAATAAAAAGACTAAATAAATAAATAAATAAATAAATAAATAAATAAATAAAGGCATCAATTTTAAAATCTGGTCTACTTCTCGCACCTCTTCCTTCTCTCTGGGGGATGGATGAACATATCATGAAGTAGTTTTTCTCTGCTTAAAAAATACATAGAAAGACAGAACATTATAAGAAATAATTAGTGTGTGGGGGGTTGTAGTGCAGGTGAATGAGTGTCGGTCTTTCTCCAGAAGCATCTTCTGTACATCTTCGTGACCCGTTCAGCTATTCCACAGGGCTTAACTTAGTTTTTACCTTTCTTTTTTGAAGCCTTTCCTAGTGACTAAAACCCTCCAAAATGTGTACCTTCCACAGACTCCCCAAGCATATATTTGTCACATTGGAGAACTTGGGGCTTGACCGGGCCGATCTCATGCCCTGTCCAGTGCAGTAGCTACCCCACAGTCCTATCCATGAGTTCCTCACAGATATCACCTTTTTTTGCCAGATGACTCTGTTTAATGGATTCAGAAGATTTCCTTATGCTGACCTAGTATTTTTCTCTCTGATAAGCCCATTCGTGTTCTCCAGAGCCCTTACAGTACATCAACGACTCCTTTCCCATTACAGCTCTTCTGATACCTGGATACAATTGTTCTACCTTCTCTCTTCCCACATCTGTAGCCTTAACCTATTCCCAGTTTCCTTCGCAGTTCTATGTTTCACATGTGTCTCATCTCCTCATATGGATCGTAAGCTCCTGAAGGAAACAATTTCCCTTCTCCCATTTTATATACTTCGCCTACCCAATCCTTGGATGGAAACACAGTGGGCATTCATTGCTGAATGAAAAGTGCTTATGCAGAGTGGAAAAAGACTATTGCAAAAAAAAAAAAAAAAAAAAGAAGAAGAAGAAAAAGAAGATTATTTGAGTTGGAGACTCAGGAAGGACAGAATTTCCCTCTTTTCTCATGGCTGGCAAAGTTAAATTGATCAATGTCAAGATCCTTCTACCATGTCATATTAGGCCTTTTCTTCCAATAGAGAAATACAAAACCTTCTCATCTTTCCAAAGAACTGTACAAAATCAGGACTGTACTATTTACAGAAAGTTTAGGTTCCTGTGTTTTATCAGTTTATCCCGTTTGGTAGGTAAAGAGGAGATGATTTTTCCAGCAACTGGTATCAGAATAAAAGGCTACAGAAAATTCTCATCTGAATGCCACAGGAACCGAGAAGACAAAGACGATTAAGCACGTAAAGGAAAAGATGAGGAAGGAAGCAGAATAAAGAAGGAGGAGACAGTGTAGAATCCAGAATGTGGCCAGGCCAAGATGCTATTTCTCTGGTATCGTCTGCCCCAGTCCCAGAGGATACATTAGGTTTAATGCAGAAAATGACTGACAAATTACTAGGTCACTGAGTGTGAAATTTATATTTTTTGCTTCTTGCTTTTCCCCATCTTATAATTGTATCGACCCAAACAGTAAAAATATTGCTATTGTCTTTTTTATTATGGCACCTCTGAAAAGGGAACCACTGTGTCTCAGTAAATTTTTTTTTTTCCTGGATAAATCTTTTCCTTGTGATAAATAAATCTCCTAACAGGGTCTTATTTAAATAACACTGTGCTGGGCGTGAGGCAGAAATCAAAAGATGAACCATTAAGCCTGGTAATAGGAAAGCGATGTGCATCGGCGGCATTGCCACATCCCAAGAAGCCACATCAATTAGGTACCTAATGTGTGACCCGTCACATAAACCAGTCCAGCCACATACCCCTCATGCTCCCACTATTGATTGTGGCCCAGACATTTAGAATTAAACTGAGCCTCCTAATTATCAAGCACGCAGAGCTGTGCCAGTCCTGCTGTCAGGAGACTAAACTGCGGCCTCTTCCTGAGGAATTTCCCTCACAGTGATGAACGTGCTCTCCCCGTGACCTTGAGCTATGAGTCTGTTTGTTTTATAATCAATCCTATCTGAACCATGGGGGTGTTCTTGAGAATCAGAGAAATCAGAAATAGCAAATTTTCAGTGCATCTTGGTGACACCTATCATGATTCTGGGGCTTGATCCAGGTTAGTTTTAGTGATATTTACTCACTTTGGAGAAAATATTCTAAGTCCATTTCTTACACATTTCTCTATTTGACCACCACAGGTCCGAGGGCGCTCTCTCAGCTTTAAACTCTTTTAGAAGATTGTCTACTCTCTGGACTGCATTCCAGGCATGTGTTCTGTCTTTTTAGTTCTGTTGTCCTTTAGGGTGAGTACTGAAATCTATTTTGCTTTTGTCTTAAATCTTATTTTGGTGCCCAGCATAGGGTGGGACACATAATAGATGCTTAATAAACAGTTGATAGTATTGCTTCTTTTTACTACTTTGCACTTCTTATACTACTTTAAGCAGTCATCGTTTCTTGTCATTGATGGATTTAGATGTTGATTTTTGCCAAATTACCTCAGCACATAAAATACTTAGAGGCAGCTTTGAGGTCCCCTGGCATTTTCATTTAGCTAAGTTATGCCTAGTTAGTTCTCTTAATCTTCCTATATGTTCCACTTCTTGCCTTTTAATTTTTTACAATCTAGAGATGACAGCACCTTGGATAACTCAAGGGAAACATTTGGGGAAATGCCCAGGAGAAGAAAGTGCTGTAACCAAGAGAGGTCATGTTGGTGCAGTCTCCTTATTCTCACTGAATTCACTACACGATGTGTCAGACTCGGAATGCCCAGTGCAACCCGCGGACACCTGCTGCTGCCTGTCTCTGCTTGACCTCTGCAGTGTTCTGGAACGGATGTGCTGGTCTACCGCCCAGAAGGCCTATTGATATATTTCCATCCATCCCCAGGAGGAGGTTGGAATGTGGCCAGCCAATCAAAACACAGAACAGAGAAAAAAGGGATTGTTAGCAACATTTTTTTAAACTATAGAATCAGTTTCTATCCCCGCAACATGGTCAATGGGCCAAATACTTTTGCTGTAGTGCAAAGTTCTCATGTGGCTGCAGAGGATAATAGATCTGCCTTGGAATCTACTGGTCCACTCCCCACTATGTGGCTTTTCTCCCACTTGATATCCTCCCTAGTCTGAATCATGTGGTTTTTGATCAAGCAAAACTTCCCAGTGAACAGTCCTTCCAAATATGATCTTTGTCCAAATGGTCAGGGAACGTGAAGCAACTTTTAAAAACAAGAAAGCAAAATGAGCGTAGAGAAACTGGGCAGAACATGGTGAAACCTCATTATATAAACTATCTCAATCTAGCATGGATCATATAGTAAGTCCAATCCTTTCTTCTGAGTCAGCAATGGGCTCATCACCAACGTGCAAAGCCAGCAGGAGCACATAGAACACAGAATTTTGGAACTGAACACAAATTTGTTGAGTTTAATGTACTTTGCTACAGATGAAACAACTGAGGTCCAGAGTTGTCAAGGTTGGCTAGTAGAACTGAAGCTTTAGGAAGAACAGTGAAGACCATGATCATAATCACAGCCATAGGGCGTTTGAGCTAGAAGTGACCTCGGAGCTGATCTGGTATACAATATCTTTATTGTACCAAAGGCCAGAGAAGGAGAGGAATTAGAGGATCAGTGGGAGAACTGGGGTTGTCACTTGGTTGTTTGAATCCCTAGTCATCAAGCAAGATGAACTTTGTGTGAGGATTTTGAGCAATCTAAATTTTTATTTAGGTGCGCATAGATGTGTAAGGGAACTAAACACTGTCAGTGCACACTTCAAACCTTGTAAAGTTATTTCCATAAACATCTCATGAGTCAGAATTTCCGACTGAAGTCATCTCATCCACTCTGGGCTTCCTGTAGGCTCCAGGCCAGTGCATCCCTGACTTGGTGGAAGAGTTGGGCAAACTCTGCAGGGGAAATTGTTTTAGCGCCTTGGGTGGAGTGTTAATGCAGAGATCACTGTCAGTGTGATAGCAAAGAGCTTTGACATATGGAATCTACCTAGTGACTATTATGTGCTTCCCACTCAGTGTCAAGTGCTATGGAATGCCGACATAGCTGTGTGAGTATGGGGCAGGTGGGCTGGGGCACGCAGGACAAAAGGCTGAGATGCAACGTGGACCTTGAAAGATGCTACCATAGAGGAATATGGGAGTTGAATACGATCATTCTGAGTGGTCTGTCATGTGAAGGTTTTGTGGCTGTAACGATGTTTATATTTTCTTGAAAACTGAGAAAATGGCAAGTGGAGATTGGAAGTAGATAAAGAAAAACGGCAAACTAAAGATTCAAGAGCACTGAAGAATCAGAATAAGGTAGGATGAACCTCCCAGTATCTAGACTTATTGTACAGCTATGGCTACTGTGGCAATGTGGTATTAGCACTGTGATAGATGGATAACAGAATAGAGAGCTAGAAACAGACTCTTTTCTTTTCTGGACTCCTGACCTATGACAAAGGTGACCCTGAAGATTCACAGGGGAAGTATAAATTGTCCCAAGTATACTTGGTGTGGCAGCAATTATTTTCCCATATGGATAGAAATTAAAGTCAGATATTGAAACCCTACTTCATACCATGAACACAAATCAATAACAAACAGATTAAAGATCGAAGTATGAAGAACAAAACTTTTAAAAAAGAAAATGTCATGAAGTAGGTAGGATTTTTCAATATTGGTAAATTCATATTAAATTTCAAAATTGCTGTTTATCAAAAGATGCCATTAAAGAAGATGACGTTAAAAGAAAATTCAGACTCAGTGATGATATCAGCGACTCATAAAACCAACAAAAGATTGATATTCAGAACATATTTGTCTAAAGTAGTAGAGTGAATAAGAAAAAGATGACCCAATAGAAGACAAATATATAAATAGGCAATTCACAAAAAAGAAAATGCAATTCACAATAAATGTGTAAATACAAATTCCACTCTTATTATTAGGGAAACGCAAATTAAACTTAGTAAGATACAAATTCTCACCCATGATACTGCAAACATTTTAAAGTCTGATAATTCCAAGTGTTGCAAATCAATGGAAACTCGCATTTACTGTTAATAAGAGTGTAAATTGGTCCCGCTGGTTTGGAGATCAGCTTGGCATTATCTAGTAAAGTTGAAGATGCACATTTCCTATATTCCTGCAATTCTTCTAAGTATTTTCTCTAGATTAACACTCGTAGCGAGGTCAAGGAGACACATATATGAATCATGGCACAGTGTAAAACAGATCTGTCAGAAGAGATTGAGTAAATAAAATGGAAAGGTCCTACAATGGAATGATATAGAGCAGTGTAAATAAATGAACAAAATGACACATATGGATCAGTCTCATAAATTAAGACCAGAAGAGATGGTTGGAATAAGAGGTTTGCCTGAGAACTAGAAACAGCAGGGTAATAAAGGGGAAACAGAGCTGCGTTTTTGTGGAGAGTGGAGGGCACAGGCACATGATATGATGGGAGCCGAGCTTCTCTCCTGAACACCTGTCCATTGGATGTGTGAAGAGTCATCACTGGAGGGCAGAGACTCTACCTTTTATATCTGCATCTCTCTGGCTCCTATCAGAGTTCCTGGCATAGACTGGTCTCAATAACATATTTTTAAATGAATGAGGAGGTTGGAATGTGGCCAGCCAATCAAAACACAGAACAGAGAAAAAAGGGATTGTTAGCAACATTTTTTTAAACTATAGAATCAGTTTCTATCCCCGCAACATGGTCAATGGGCCAAATACTTTTGCTGTAGTGCAAAGTTCTCATGTGGCTGCAGAGGATAATAGATCTGCCTTGGAACCTACTGGTCCACTCCCCACTATGTGGCTTTTCTCCCACTTGATATCCTCCCTAGTCTGAATCATGTGGTTTTTGATCAAGCAAAACTTCCCAGTGAACAGTCCTTCCAAATATGATCTTTGTCCAAATGGTCAGGGAACGTGAAGCAACTTTTAAAAACAAGAAAGCAAAATGAGCGTAGAGAAACTGGGCAGAACATGGTGAAACCTCATTATATAAACTATCTCAATCTAGCATGGATCATATAGTAAGTCCAATCCTTTCTTCTGAGTCAGCAATGGGCTCATCACCAACGTGCAAAGCCAGCAGGAGCACATAGAACACAGAATTTTGGAACTGAACACAAATTTGTTGAGTTTAATGTACTTTGCTACAGATGAAACAACTGAGGTCCAGAGTTGTCAAGGTTGGCTAGTAGAACTGAAGCTTTAGGAAGAACAGTGAAGACCATGATCATAATCACAGCCATAGGGCGTTTGAGCTAGAAGTGACCTCGGAGCTGATCTGGTATACAATATCTTTATTGTACCAAAGGCCAGAGAAGGAGAGGAATTAGAGGATCAGTGGGAGAACTGGGGTTGTCACTTGGTTGTTTGAATCCCTAGTCATCAAGCAAGATGAACTTTGTGTGAGGATTTTGAGCAATCTAAATTTTTATTTAGGTGCGCATAGATGTGTAAGGGAACTAAACACTGTCAGTGCACACTTCAAACCTTGTAAAGTTATTTCCATAAACATCTCATGAGTCAGAATTTCCGACTGAAGTCATCTCATCCACTCTGGGCTTCCTGTAGGCTCCAGGCCAGTGCATCCCTGACTTGGTGGAAGAGTTGGGCAAACTCTGCAGGGGAAATTGTTTTAGCGCCTTGGGTGGAGTGTTAATGCAGAGATCACTGTCAGTGTGATAGCAAAGAGCTTTGACATATGGAATCTACCTAGTGACTATTATGTGCTTCCCACTCAGTGTCAAGTGCTATGGAATGCCGACATAGCTGTGTGAGTATGGGGCAGGTGGGCTGGGGCACGCAGGACAAAAGGCTGAGATGCAACGTGGACCTTGAAAGATGCTACCATAGAGGAATATGGGAGTTGAATACGATCATTCTGAGTGGTCTGTCATGTGAAGGTTTTGTGGCTGTAACGATGTTTATATTTTCTTGAAAACTGAGAAAATGGCAAGTGGAGATTGGAAGTAGATAAAGAAAAACGGCAAACTAAAGATTCAAGAGCACTGAAGAATCAGAATAAGGTAGGATGAACCTCCCAGTATCTAGACTTATTGTACAGCTATGGCTACTGTGGCAATGTGGTATTAGCACTGTGATAGATGGATAACAGAATAGAGAGCTAGAAACAGACTCTTTTCTTTTCTGGACTCCTGACCTATGACAAAGGTGACCCTGAAGATTCACAGGGGAAGTATAAATTGTCCCAAGTATACTTGGTGTGGCAGCAATTATTTTCCCATATGGATAGAAATTAAAGTCAGATATTGAAACCCTACTTCATACCATGAACACAAATCAATAACAAACAGATTAAAGATCGAAGTATGAAGAACAAAACTTTTAAAAAAGAAAATGTCATGAAGTAGGTAGGATTTTTCAATATTGGTAAATTCATATTAAATTTCAAAATTGCTGTTTATCAAAAGATGCCATTAAAGAAGATGACGTTAAAAGAAAATTCAGACTCAGTGATGATATCAGCGACTCATAAAACCAACAAAAGATTGATATTCAGAACATATTTGTCTAAAGTAGTAGAGTGAATAAGAAAAAGATGACCCAATAGAAGACAAATATATAAATAGGCAATTCACAAAAAAGAAAATGCAATTCACAATAAATGTGTAAATACAAATTCCACTCTTATTATTAGGGAAACGCAAATTAAACTTAGTAAGATACAAATTCTCACCCATGATACTGGCAAACATTTTAAAGTCTGATAATTCCAAGTGTTGCAAATCAATGGAAACTCGCATTTAATGTTAATAAGAGTGTAAATTGGTCCCGCTGGTTTGGAGATCAGCTTGGCATTATCTAGTAAAGTTGAAGATGCACATTTCCTATATTCCTGCAATTCTTCTAAGTATTTTCTCTAGATTAACACTCGTAGCGAGGTCAAGGAGACACATATATGAATCATGGCACAGTGTAAAACAGATCTGTCAGAAGAGATTGAGTAAATAAAATGGAAAGGTCCTACAATGGAATGATATAGAGCAGTGTAAATAAATGAACAAAATGACACATATGGGTCAGTCTCATAAATTAAGACCAGAAGAGATGGTTGGAATAAGAGGTTTGCCCGAGAACTAGAAACAGCAGGGTAATAAAGGGGAAACAGAGCTGCGTTTTTGTGGAGAGTGGAGGGCACAGGCACATGATATGATGGGAGCCGAGCTTCTCTCCTGAACACCTGTCCATTGGATGTGTGAAGAGTCATCACTGGAGGGCAGAGACTCTACCTTTTATATCTGCATCTCTCTGGCTCCTATCAGAGTTCCTGGCATAGACTGGTCTCAATAACATATTTTTAAATGAATGAATAAGCACAAGAATCAATTCTACCCTTTTTTGTAGGAATAAGCAATGAGTAGACACAATGTGTTCCTCTGGGGTTATTGTCATGGCATTCCCTTCCTGGCCAGGCAACTTTCTCTATTTCTTAATCTCTCTAGGTCTTCACAGAGTAAAACTACCTACTGCTCCCCATCCTTTTGATAACATTTCTGGAATAAGCCTCTTTCCCCTTGCATCCAAAATGTTAGCTTGCTGGGACTCATAAACCTCGCCCTGTGTACATCTTCATCTGGCTGTTCAAGTGTATCTTTATAAGAAACTGGTGACAGTAAATATAGAGCTTTCCTGAGTTCTGTGAGTTGTTCTAGTGAATTATCAAAATGAGGGGGTTGTGGTAAGTCTCAGATCTGCAACTGGCAAGAGTGCTTGGTGATGCCCAGTACATGGGGCTGGCATCTAAAGTAAGGGCAGTCTTGTGGGACTGAGACCTTAACTTGCAGGGTCTGTGCTAACTCTGGGGAGTTAGTGTCAGAATTGAATTGAAATGATTATTGGACATGTAGTTGGTGTCAGAGAGTTGATGTTGGAGTGCATAGGGGGTTAAGTGATATCTCAATGAATTGATCAGTGTATATTTCTTTAGCAAAGAATATATATAGGAGACTCTGCCAGGCTCTATGGGGCACAGTAATAATAGTAACAACAACAGTGAAGATAGTGACAGATTTTGACTAGAGAATTACACAGAAGGCTTTCATATATATATTGACCCTTTTAATTCTAAGAACAAAATTGGAAAATTATACCTTATGAAACTTACTGAGACAGCAAATCGTAGCTTGTTCCACGCAAAAATTTCATCACGGATGTTTGTTTTCTTAGGAGAGCATAGCCTGATAGGATGCCCCTAAGCTCACCCTAGAGACTATAGTTTCTGCATGCCTGAAGTCTCATATAATCAGATATTTCTGTCACACAAAATCTAGTCTTGTCATTGTTCACAAATTGTCTCTTCCTGATCCTCCATGCAGTTTGTACAGACAGTGATTTTAATTTTTCTGATCTCATGGTACCTGGAATTTTTAAGAGCTTTTGAATGCCCAGAAGGAATCACAGGGCCACAATCTGACTGGGCCCGAGACTTGGGGACCTTTTCAAAAGCCTCATAAAGGCGAGAGAGAATCCTTTCAGCAGAAATTAAATCATAGCATTTTATTTTTATCAGATACTTGCTATCATTCCCCCCCCCCCCTTTGCGGCCATGAAAATTGAGAAACTGGGAATCCAATTACAAAGACGAGATAAAAAAGAAAGATAGTAAAACATTTTAATTGAATGGAGGAGATGCTGAATGGTGTTCTCCTGCTCTGTGCTGCAAATGCTCCGTGTGTCATAGCAGCAGAGCGAGGGGCACTGGAGACAGGAACAGTAAGGTGACACAAGAGAAACAAGAACCACCATGGGAGTGTTTGGATCAAAAATGGGGAGCATCGTCACAGGCTGTTGACTCCTAGGGCTGCTGATTCCCTTCGGACCACCTGAAGCAACATACTGATAGGTGGAATATAACCCAAAGAGAAAAGACCCACCTCCTCTGTGAGGCTCATCTCAAATGTGAATTCTCAGAGCAGGAAGAGAGACTGTTATTAAACAAATTCAATAAATGGGGGTAACTTTCAGGGGCTTTCCTTAGAGTTAAGTCGGGGCTTTGCTTATGAGAAAAAGCAATGGTATCAAAGACAGACAAGTTTTCAGCAGCATTGAAGGAAAACAACCAATAGGACTAGCTCGGGAAAGAGTGGTAGTCATCCTATGATTGGGCTCACTACCCATCTGCCCAGACAGGTGTTACGACCAGTTTTCTGGTTCCCAGCTACTGCCAGACTTGGCAACTCATCAGAGGCTCAGAGATCTGGGACAACAGTTCAGGGTTTATGACAGGTCTCAAAGAAAGGCTGATTAAAGGGTGAGTTAATGACCTTTGGCTACTTAGGAATGTTGGTAGGTGGAGAGATTCTTGCTCTAGAACTAATTCTGTATCTTAAAGTATGTCTGGAAGTGTTCTATTTCTCCCAAGGACGAAGCTTGAGCATCAGAGAATCACTGGAATGCATCATCATGGTAAGATCTTGGAAATTAGGATCAATTCTCGATGGCCTTTCTATATTCTATTCATCGCCAAGTCCTGCCCAGTTTGCCTCCTACGTATGTCTTAAATAATTGTTTCTCTTCATCCTAATCATCAACACTCTGGTACAAATAACACCGTCTTTCTACAGGACATTGGCAATAACTTTCTGTTGGGCTCCCTGCATTTACTCTGATCGTTTCCAAAAAATGTTCTTCACATTTCAGCCTAAGTGATCTCAAAATGTAAATCTGAATATGCCCCTTTGTTCTCAAATTAAACCCTCCTCTAGGGGGTTCTTCCAGATGTGCCTGTTTCCCAGAACACTCTTCTTCTGGTTCCCTCTTTCTTATTGTTCAGATTTCAGCATAAGCCTCCTTTGTCCAGCAAAGCCTCACCTGGTCACCTTAACCTCATAGCATCAGCAACTATTCATAGTTACATTTATTTTTAAAAAAAATTTGGTTAACACAGTCAATACTTGTTAGTCACAGTAGTTCTGTTCTGTAAAGTTACCACGAACATTGAAGAACATGTTCCAGAAATGCTGCTCTGAGAGATAGGGCATCATACTGGCTGCCGACACATGAATCTGAGATAATTAATCAGTGAGAGGGACTTTCCTTCCCAAATAGTCCTTGTGACCTACCAAGTCACCCCGAGGGAATTTTGCTGTGTCCAGATAAGCCAGGGCAGAGGTGTCTGTTGGACATTTGAATCTTCATATAATGCAACTTTCATCATGTCTTCATGCTTTAATGCAATGACCATAGCTAGGCTGACCATATTTCTTGGTTTGCCTAAGACAGAACCAGTTTACATCTATTGTTCTGACATTATTTAGTGTCCCATTTTACTCTCCAAAGTCCTCCCCTTTAGTTGATAAATTATATAGTCATCCTATCCATTGATTACCTCATCGAACCTGCTTTGTTTGAAATCCAGTGCATCACCAGTCTGCCAAAACCCTGACCACACAACCTGTTCTCTCCTTTCTTCTCAACATTTGTGGCTCAGCTGATGATTCTTTCACAGTCCACAACTCATGCCATGTTCTTTTCCATCTATTTATATTATCTGTAATTTACTCCAAAATGCATTAGCATAGACAGCATAGTGTGTGTGTGTGTGTTCATTTTAATCTACATCCTAGAGGCAATTGATTAACATTTGTAGTCCTTAATCAGGAGTACACACTTTAGAGGTGGTTAGTTAGCATTTGAAAGACTCTAATCAGAAACCATAACTCCAGAGGCACCTACTGCATGCAGTCCTTCAGCTTTCTTTATTTCTGGTTATGACCAGTGGCTTTGTTCATTAGAACAATGGATGTTAGAAACCATTTTCTTTTCATTGATGGTTAGAAATGTGGAATATTTTGCATTGTTTTATAAGCAGTCTTGTCCTTGCACAAATAAGGTATAAGAATCTAGCAAGATCAATTTTTATTTCACTTTGGAATGCTGTCCCTGGGATTAGGAATCCAAATGGGTCTTTGCTTATTGGACTAAGTTACTGGAATCCAGCCACAAGAACATGGCTGCATCTGTTTCAGTGCATGTTTTATACAAGGACAGAGGAACAGGACTCATGTTGCTTATAGCTCGGGTTGTGTGACTGTTTTCAAACCTGCCTGCCAATAAACTCGTGTGCGTGTGGTAGAATTGAGACTCCATAGAAGCCTGACTGCTTGGTAAATTAAGACCTGGAAGTAAGTTAGGGAACCAGACCTTTAGCCCTCTCCTATTTCAAACTTTGGAGGCTACCAGTACCTACCCAAAATAACAATAATAGACACCTTCAGTTTGCAAGGAGTTCTGTGCCCCATCGCATGTTGCTCCTTTCTACTAGATTTCTCCTTCTTCCTATGCCCCATCCCAAATCATTCACATCCTTCAAGCCCAGTTCAGGTGACCCTCATAGCCAAAGGGTCTCTTGACTACACCAGTCCTTCTGAATTCCTGTTCTGAGTCTTATACCACTTAGAGCTAGAAGCGCACAACCTAACTCATTACAGAACTTTTTTCTTACTCTATTACTGTATGCATACTTTTTATAAATATCCTGGGTGTGGCACTGTAGTCTCCTTCCCTTATAGCCTCTTTAACGCCTCACCCAAAGGTAAGCACATATAATAAGCTCAGTAAACACTTCCTGGCCAGTCAACTTACTTAAGGATCTGAACCAACAAGCTTTGAGCCTCCATGTAGTTGGACTGTGAGGCACGGTGGAGGCCAATTGGTGAAGGACATGGAATTCCAGGCTGTGGGTTTAGATTTGGTCGTGGAAAATACTGGGAGCCATCATAGGCGGTTATTGTTACATTTCCATGTGAAATATGGGGCCAAAGGAACAGTCCCAGAACATCTGTCCAGGGCTGGAGGCCAACGCATATCCTCCAGATGTTACTCTGGGATCTGTGAAAGCATTCTTCCTGCTCTCTTGGCAAGAAGGTAACAGAGGGAAGGAGGGAAGATCCAGGAAGAAAACTGATGAAATAAAAGAGACATTATAAGGCACACCTTCTGAGAGCAGTCAATTTATAGGTTCTGAACATTGCACTATAAATATCAGCATCTTAGAATCTCAGAGTGAGAAGGGGCCCTTTGAGATCATCTGGCCCAACCTCCTGCCCAGTGCAGAATTAGTAACCATGGCAAGCTGATGTTAATAAGGGTCCCCTGCTGCTTCCTCTGGAAAGCTCCATTTTTCAAGGGTCTCTCCCTCACCTTTTGTATCTAGTTAGGCTACTGCCCAGAGGACATTTCCACAGTTCAAATGCCTTTTTGTTTTCTTTTGGATTTGCTTTTATAAAGTCTGTTTTCCTTACCCATAAGGCAACACAAAAGCAGGCTGTCCAGGTGGCGCATGTTGTATCTCCTTTGCTACCCCTCACTTTTCTAATTAATTGGTCCATTTTCAAAGCTGAAACTGGCAGGCGCTTGATCCTTTAGGGTCTCTCTGTCGCTGCCAAAAACAGCCATGTTAAAAAACCTATTTTATGACTAGGTTTTCCAAAGTTCCAGCCTCTCTCATTCCAACCAGCTTGGCAAGAAGGAGGCCAAAACACAGATTAAGCCATTTTCTGCTCGTTATCGCCCCATTAAGCTTGCAAAGATGCTGTGGAAGCCCAGGCCTTCTTCTACCTGTTCTGGTCCGGGAGCCAGGAAAGTTTAGCACCTTCCTCTGAAAAGAGCCATTTATTCAATGAGTCAGGGAGAAGCTCCTCCTCTCCTGGCTGTCAGAGGAAGCCCTGCAGGTGAAGAGCAGTAAAACCTTGGCTGCTCAGAACCCTTTGGGAATTCTGGTGAGTCAAGTTTTCCAGGTAGCTTAGGATGACTTTGGACTTCAAAATTCAAAATAATTCTAGCCTATTTTGGAAGAAATTTCTACCAAGTATATTGTGCATTTCTGCGTCTTCTTAAATAGGGATCTTAACCATAACATGACCCTTTCTTGATGGCTGAGGGTCATCTGTACTGACGCCAATTCTACTGACTTCAGTGAATGATTCCAGTTGTGCAACAGTGGTGGTTGCACCCAGAATGCAAAATGCTTTGCATTCTTATATCTGAATATAACAGTTGGTATGCCTCCTTCCACCGATGTAAATAAATCTACATTCTATATGATGTTCTCAAAAAGATATCTAATTTACACATACAACAATGTGGGTGAATTTCAAAATAATTATTCTGAGTGCAAAAAGCCAGACAAAAACAAAACAAAACAAAAAAGGTCCACATTGTATAATTCCACTTATATAAATCTCTACAGAATTCAAAGTAATCTATAGTGACAAAAAGCAAATCAGTGGTTGACTGGAGTAGGAGGGAGGGGAAGGAGAGATTACAAAGGGACGTTAGGTAACTTTTGGGAATGATGGGTGTATTCACAATCTTGACTGTAGTGATGGTTTCAAGGGTGTATGTGTTTGTAAAAACTTATCAAATTGTATAATGTCATTTATTTTGTATCAATTATGCTTCAATTAACCTATTTAAGTGAATAAGCAAATAAGTAAGTAAGTAAGTAAGTAAATAAATAAATAAAAGCTACACGCTCAGTCACTCAAATTCTTGTGGGAGCACTGGTGTGTGAAGGCAGGAGGTGAGAACTTAGCAAGAAGTGAGAGGCTGAGGGAGGTGGGTGGAAGGCAGGAAGCCCCTTCGTCTTAGCAGCGTGGGAGAAGCACCAGGTCTATGGTGTGTGGAGCCCACCATTTACTGAGTGCTAACTTTGCCACCAGCGTTCTCTCAGCCCTTCAAAGGTATTAACTCATTTACTCCTCATGACAAGTTCATGAGGTGAAGGTGCAATTTCTCTTTTCTTTTCTTTTCTTTTTTCCTTTCCTGTTCCTTTTCCTTTCTTTTCTTTCTTTCTTTCTTTCTTTCTTTCTTTCTTTCTTTCTTTCTTTCTTTCTTTCTTTCTTTCTTTCTTTCTTTCTTTCTCTTTCTTTCTTTCTCTCTTTCTTTCTTTCTTTCTTTCTTTCTTTCTCTCTTTCTTTCTCTCTTTCTTTTCTTATTTTATAGATAGAAGAAAAAGAGAGATGAAGGCTAAGCAGGTTCTCAATGAGAGAGGTCATCAAAAATGGTCATTCGAAAGATGGCTTCCAAAGTTTGACAAGTTTACAGACCAAGACAAACCCACAGAGGTAACTATATTTATGTGATATTGTGACCAAAATTGTCACTTTGTTTTATATCCTTCAGTAGATGTAGTATGAATTTGGTAACTGTGTTGCCTATAGTGAAAACAGTTGTGAGAAATTTTTTTTAAAAAACTAATATATGGGGCAGTCCTTGAGGAAATGGAATATGTGGCTACCACATGCCATTACCCAAATATTCCTTAAGCACCCAAATTCTACTATCCAGTGTTTAAAATGTCTTTCATAAAAGATTAACAAAAAATCCTCATCCAATAGGAGAAACAAAATGCAATTGTCTTCTGGATTCCTAATATGCAGACTTATACTTACAATAAAGGGCAATGGTTCTAGTTCAATTTTGATATCAGCTCTTCTATTGCATCATTGATTACATACAAATCCTGGAGCGAACAATATGACACTGACCAGTTCTCAAGGGATAGAAGCAAGGGAATAGGATGAGGAACAAACCGGAAATATTCCCTTTGCCTTAAATTATTACTTTTTGTAAGAAGAAACTGAGACTAATGTCAGAACCTGTTATGTATCTCTGTAGTGTATCATACATCACTAGATGCAATAAAACTATATATAGTTCTCAATTTAAAATCGAGCTGAGTCCATCTCGACAGACACTTTTGTCAAGTTAAAGACCATTTCAAATATTATTAATAGGTATCGGTGCAGGGTGGGCTTATATGTAGCTCACTGCCTGGAACCCAATAAACACTTATTACATTAATGAATGGAGTAAAGATCCTGTCACCCAGAGTAAGCACAATCAGTCAAGCATTACTCTTTTTCTTTTTAACAAGTTGTATTAAGGATCGATGGGCTATGGGTTGCATGGGCTTCTTTAGTGGTGGAGCAAGAGTTTACGCCCCTTCGAACTTCCCAGCATTTCTAGCACAGTGTGCTGCTTCGTGAGAGCCTTCAGTAAGGATTCGTGGGGTCCATGAATTTTCTCAAGACCAGGGCTGGGACAGATCCTTTGTTACTTCCTATGTATATTATAGAATAATTACACTGTCAATACAAAACAAATGGCATGAAACTTTACATTGGATTTTAAGAAAACACCTTAACAAATGCCTTTCAGAGAGGCCCTCCCTGCATTATGCCTCTTCCTACTGCAGAGACTCCTATACAGTCACTCTTAGAGACATTTAGTCACCGGGATCCACTGCAGGATGTAGCCACTACTATAAATAACAATTTTTTTTCCTGCCTCTCTATCTAAATATTTTCATCTCTCAGTTCCAGAACGCTCCACTTGATCCTCTGAGAAGGCAAATAATTTCTTCTGTCAATGGATATGATTCCCCAGAAGATATTGATGCATTTGGGAGTATAATTTGGCTGGGGAAGGAGATAACCTGAAACCACAAACTGCTCTAAACACTCTATTATTAACAAAGAGAAAAAAGCTGAATTGAGTTAGAGAAAAGCCTTGCTAAATGATAAATTGCCAGACCTTGTGTAGCTTAGGAAGTTTTAGCCCATTCACCCCAGCTGTTTTGAATTCTTGTTATGAATTCGTGAGGAAAGAACTTTGAAATGACAAGTCTTCAGTCAGGATGTGAATGGCTGCATTTGCTCCCTAAGGTGGCCTGAGTCTTGAGAAACATAGCTGGGAAAATCACGCCATATATCTCCCCACTCCTGACCCTTTATGCTGTTCTCTTCGTGTAAAATTGCATCATCCAAATTGCTGCCAATACTTTCATTCCAGTTTAAGCTCTAGACTTTGTGTAGGAGCCATAATTCCAGAAACTTCCCTGTAGACTAGGATAGCACTTGTCAATCTGAGTAAAGACATTGACTCAACCTTGCAAATTTTTATTTATTACTTAAAATTTTTTAAAAACTTCTTTGAGTTTTTCATTCTCCTTGAGTTGCGGTTATGTGTTTGCCTTATTTCCTCCTTTTCACTATCATGAAGCCCCTTGAGAGAAATTATTACAGCATTCACCCAAGTCCTTGATCATTAGTGGACACATTATGTATTTGAAACATGGAATCGACTGCCAAAGAGTAGCCTAGCAGGATGAAAACAAAGTAACTGCACTGCACTGCCTGATTTGAATGTTACGCTGCCCTAAATTTCGGAGGAGGAGTTTTAGAAGAGAGGAGGGAGTAGACGTGGATTTCCAAGGTTAAGGATGTATCTTCTGCAAATAGCTAAGCTCTTCACACCTACCGAGCTGCACCCATGGGCAGAGACAATGTGGTCACTATTAACCCCACCCATCACAGCAGAAGGTCCAAATATAGGCTGAACTTCAATGATTCGAATAGATCACGTCCTTTTTACAGATAAAGAATATTAGATCTGTGAAGTGTGCTTTGAAGTATTCCAGAAAAAAAAAAGATTTTGTTTGTTTTTGTGTTTTGGGTGGAGGGGAAATAGTTGGAACAAGAATTCCAGAATGTTGACAATTATTCAAGGTGAGTGATAGGACATGGGGTATAATTTTTTTCCTAATTTGTCTATATTTGAATAATTAATTAAAAAAAATTTAGAAATAAGAAAATAAAGTTGCTTCATCACCACCCTTCAAAACTGAATGAGAGAAGAGTAGCTTTCTTGTGCTTCTTAGAATTTTTGTGTAAGTTTAAAATGATTTTCTGTCTGTTTAAGGGGATATTACAGGAGACTTTAGGTCTTAATCACTTGGACCCCAAATATGAGAACAAAGGGAGTTAGGTGTCCATAAATTCTAAAGAGGGCTGCCTGAACAGCTGTGTAGTAGTTGCTAGGAAGGGGACTGTTGTGGGTTGAACTGTGTTCCCCAGAAAGATATGTTGAAGCCCTAATCCCAGATACCCGTGAATGTAGCCTTACTTAGAAATAAGGTTTTTGCAGCTGTAATCAAGTTAAGAAGAAGCCATATTAGATTAGGGAGGACTCTAAATTCAATGACATATCTTTATAAGGAGAGATGACACACAGAGGGAAGGCCATGTAAAGGGAGAGCAGAAATTGGAGTGATGCATCTACAAGCCAAAGAATGTCAAGTGTTGCTGGCAACTATCAGAAGCTAGGGAAGGGGTGCGCAACAGATTCCTCCTCAGGGCATCCAAAAGGAACGAACTCTGCTGATGCTTTAATTTCAGACTTCTATTCTCCAGAACTGTAAGAGAATAGATTTCTGTTGTTTTAAGCCATACAGTTTGTGGTGATTTGTTATGGCAGCTCTAGGAAAAAAATACTGTGGTTCTGCTACCCACAGTTCATTACTCCTCCTTTCTCTACATGTAAGATGGGGCTTCATGAGAGAGAAAGTTGGTGAGAATGGATTTCTGTTGAGAGAGTTTCAAGGGTCTATGGCTCCTCCCCTCAACTCTCTACATTCGACTTGGTCAGGGGATTCTAGAAAAGAATCAGGGAGATTGACCCCTGTGTTTTAAAAGAATGATAGCCTGGTGCCTGATTCTCATCTGAAAATGTATTAAGACTACAGCAGCCTGTGGTGGCTGAGGAAGGAGTGAGGATTGTGCTGGTTTCCAAGTATTTCCTGTGGGCTAAAGAAAAGGCCAGTGGATTCTGCAGAAGGTGGCTAGGCATGAGACCTTTTGAAAGTACACTGCTCAAGAACTTTGCCTGCCAAGATGAGAAGCCACAGCAGAAAGATTCAACATGGGCTTTGCCACCAGCATCTTAAAATAAAAGGGAGATTTAAAGTTGTTCCAACAGAGGAAGTGTCAGAGCATTTATAAACTATTCAGAGTTGTCCTTAGAGAGAAGGTTGACAAAGAACCCGCCAAAGTGCCCCATGAGAGAAAGAGCCAGTATTTATTCACCTGACACAAAAAAGGTCCAACATGGTAGAACGAGAGAACTTGTTACTAAAAGTTGTGCTTTTCTCCTCCTCAAATTCTCTTTCCTCATTGTAGCCAGTCTTGGGGCTGGGGAGTACAGAAACAGATTCTATCAAGACTGAGGAAATGATATAAAATAGATTATGTCCCCATCACCCACTTCTTCTCGAACTCTGGTAGGGTAGAGCTTTTTGCCACTTTCGACATTCGAATACCTGAAATTGAGACTGTTTGTCAATATCTAAAAAAAAAATGACCTGGAGAACTATGAGGTCCGAGATATCACCAAAGATGAGGAAAGCCAGTGGCAAGAAGAAATTAATTGTGTTTCTTCTTATACTCTACTCAGTCCAGCTTGTCCAATAAACCTATTGAATTTGGTAGTTTTACCTTCTCTAAAACAGTATGAGCTGCCTAATGGTAAAGCTATGTCATATATGTCTGTAGTTATTTCATCTAAATGTCTAACAGAATTTTGGACACAAATATCCAGCAATCATTTTAGTTACTTATATATTTTTCATGTTTCTTGGGTTTTATATCATAATACCTACCTATCACTCATATACTTTTTGAAAATGCATGAAGCACTTCCATGTCTTTGGATGTGTGTTGTATGTAATTTTTTCTTCTCAACAATCATGTAAGTTCAGGAAGGCAGAGGTTATCCCAAACTTCTAGCTCAAGAAATGAAGACTCAGATAGCTTCTCTAGCTAGTGAGTGTCAGCGAAAGACTTGAGCCATAGTCTTATTTCAAAAACAATGCTCTTTTTCTCCAACATAAGGCTTCATATAATTGGGAATAGTTTTGAGAGGAAGGGTCTTAGAGTCTGAGCGTGAATGATAAATGATACTCTGAGTGGGAGGGAAAAGACTTGCCTGGCTGCATCACAACCACGACCTCACATCTGTGTACAGAGCTTGAGAAGGATATACATGTGCTCATTCATACAGTCCATATCTATGTTCCTGTGTCCTACGCAGGGTGGATGGACATTCTGCCTAACCCTGTAAGTACCCTGTTACTCAAAGACAGGGGTCATGGCTAACATTCCACATCCATTCTTCCTCCGATCCTAGCAGCCATGAACCATCAATACTCATGCACACAAACGTTTTCCCAAATGTGCTCCGAAATGCAGCTTCAAGCCTAGTGATGAATTTTCCCCAAGCCACCCACACTCTTTTGCCTGTGACCAATTGCACAATTTCAAATCCAGCTGGCCTGGCTTAGGGGTGTGGTTGGAAGCCAAAAAAGAGTTTATCTTGATGCAACACAAATACGAAGAGTCACAATTATAGCTTTGGGCTCCCTAGACCCTTCCTTGACCCCCGTGAGTGAGCTGGTTATGACATCAGCTCTGTTTACTTTCAAGGGTCAGCTCATACTCAAAGACTCATCAATTAACCTAGATCTGACCCAACTTCAGGCATTGGAATCCAAAGTTATTTAATTCCTTGAGCCTCAGTTTCCTCATTTGTAGAATGAGACAGTCACATCCTTTTTGCAGAGTTATTATGAAGATTAAGGATATGATATACGTAAAGCAGTTGTCATGGTGTCTAGCACATAGTATACCCTCAATAAAGTGACAGTGATAATAACAGTAGAAATAAGTTATAATATTATTTATTATAGAGCAAACCACGATGGCTTGAAATCTGAACTGGCTATCTGCCTCGCTGAGTTTACCTAAATTTTCTTTGGCCTCATGCAAATTTAGTGAGATAAAGTGTGTCACATGTCTCATTCTATCTACTTTCCCCCAAAATCAACATCTATTAACAATTGAGCACTATGCTATGCACTGTGGGAATTATGAAGAAGAGGAAGACACACTTCCACACTGGGAGGAACTTAGATTTTCGCAGTGGAGATGAGGCATACACATACTAAACTACTGGATGGCAATACAATTTGGTGACAGTCTAGCAAAGTGAAAAAAGCCTTTCTCTCCAGTCCCTCTGAAGCTTGTCACTCCTTAGAAGTTCTTTCAGCTGTCAGTCACCAGCTTTGGCCCTCAGTGACCAAGTGTGTCTCTAAATGGACGCTACATAGGGAAACAGTCTTTTCTATTAGTAGACAGAGTTGTCATCTGCAAATTCATAGTTATCTAAATATCTGTTAGGAAGAAGGAAGGGGGTCATTGCAGAGGCTTGAGTGCCACCAGCATACATACACACGTGCACCCACATCATCCCCAAGGGCCCCCAAATTGTCTCTGAAATGAGCTTGCTCACCATCTTGCAAGAAATGTATAATTTATGGACAATTTCTCCATCATAATCGGCTCCATAATACAGAAGAAATGCTACCTTGCCAAAGGAAATAAGACATTGGCAATCAACATGTCTCCTCAGACATTGTCAAAAAACCATAACTGTAACAAAATAAACAAATAGATCATCAAAACATTCCTTTTCCCTTTCCCTTGCTTGTCTATTTTTTTCCACTTTGAATGCTCCATTAGAGTGCAGAGGATTTCACAGTTTTCTCCAGCTCTGGAAAAATCGTTAAACCCTTCTGCTGGTCGGCTTCGGAAACATTTGGAACGAATTATCTCCACTTTTGGAATCTGAATAAAGGAATGTGAGCTTCATTGGAGAAATGTGAAATCTAGGGTGGGATTCGCAAAATGGTTTAAGGTTTGCTTTTGCACACATACTTTTTTTCAAGTTTGTTTGGGTTTGGCACATAGTACAAGAAAAATAAAAGAACTTGCAATGTGCTTTTCATAATTCCTTTGCTTTTCATAAAACCAATTATCCCTGCCCCCAACGCTCTACCATCACCCCTCAACAGCTTCCCATCTTTAGTGTTAAGCATGTGCTTCTTACATAACACGAAATTCTCTAGTTAGGGTAAAGCAAGAGGAAAGAGATTTTTCTGAGGGTTTATTCTTGGTCCATGTAAGCCTTCTGTTATGCTACCAAGTTCATGATGTCTAAATATCCCTCCAAGAAGTTGACACCATTCCTGAGAGAGTTACCGAGACTTCACAAATCTCAATACTGAATCGTCTCATCTGAGCCCCAAAGCAGCTATATGAAAGCATAATCTCAATCCAACTCAAGCCCTGAAAAGTTTCTGATGGTGCTGATTTCAGTCTTCTGCTGCTTTTTAAGGGTTTGCCCATTTTTTCCACTCCTGGTTCTGTGGTTGATGGCCAGTGATAACAGGACAGAGGGCCTACGAGGCTGAGAGATGGCACAAACATCTTCCTTGGACCACAAGATGCTTCTAAGACATTCTTCCTGGAGTCTTAAGGCCACACTCCCTTTCTGCTATGCAGACACAAGTATCTTCAGAAAAAGAAGGCACTCACTTGCACAGAATAAGTCAAAATAAGGAACTTAGCAAACAGAGTTCTAGAACTCCTGCTTAAGAAGGAGAAAAATCTTTATGTGGAAATTCCCCCCCCCCTTTTTTTTTCAGTTACTTAGGAAGCTGTGGTGACCATACCTGCTTAATTTTCTAGAAAGTCTGTTTTCAACATTTTCTTTAGTTACCCTGTACAAACATGATATTTGTCAAGTCACATCCACACTGTTAGTTCAGAAAAATGTGGACATCATAATATTTCTATAGTTTATGAAGCCTCATTCAGAGGTTCCCTAAGAACTCACCAATCTTCACCATTTCCTTCCCTTGTCCCTACCCCTATAGCTTAACTGGGTAAATATGCATCCTAGTCAAGCAATGACATAACAAAAGTGCCCGGATTAGTTCATCCACTGATGAATGGATAAATACAATGTGGTAATATGCATGCAATGGAATATTACTCAGCCTTTAAAAAGAATAACATTCTGACACGTACTACAACATAGATAAACCTTGAAAACACTACTCTAAGTGAAATAAGCCAGCCTCAAAAGGACAAATATTGTATAATTTTACTTATATGCAGTTCCTAGAGTAGGAAAATTCATGGAGACAGAAAGTAAAATAAAGGTTACCAGGGACCGAGGAAGGGGAGAAAGAAGGAATGGGAGGTTATTATTTCATGAGTAGAGAATTTCTGTTTGGGTTGATGAAAATTTCTGATGGTCCCACAACATTGTGAATGTACTTTAATGCCACTGAATTGTACACCTAAAAATGGTTAAAATGGTAAATTTTATGTTTATGTTATGTATGTTTTGCCATAATGAAAAACAAAGTTCTGGGGCTATTGGTTTGCTAACTCTCATTACTGGAAAAACAAAAGTACATTCTTTGAAAGTTAAAAACAACATTAATTACATTATGGCTGCTACCAAACAGATGGAATCACTCATTACAGAAAATTGTGATGCTTAAAACCTTATTCAAATCAGGGACATTTTGGACAGAGTACCTTTCAATAAGATTAGGACTAGGTAGCCCTCTATTTCTTGCTCCATCAAAATTTCCTGATGAGGCTTCCTACACCATAGACATGAACTGAGAGCAGAGAACTTGTAAAGCCTGCCTTAGG
>NW_011888784.1:6876785-6883343 GCF_000151845.1 Pteropus vampyrus
GTATGTTACAAAGGAGGAAAGTCTTTGCCTAGAAACCTTCATTTCCATTGAGCTAATGAGAGCGCTGTCACCTAAATTTTCATTGTTTTAAGAGCAAGTGGAGGCTGACAGTTTCCTTTCAAGCTTGAATGATGAAGAGAAAACATCCCACGGCCTCATCTGGCTGGTTTGCTGCGAAGTAATGAGCCCTGTGCAGCACCCATCTCTGCTAGACTGGGATGACCTTACGTCTGGTAATGCATCAGGGAAGAGTGAAAAACGCACTGTGGGTCCCCGCCAACAATTCCCCCAGGACTTTCTGAATGTGCCGAGCAGTTTAGTAAGTAGATATCGAGTTACCGTGTTGAAACATATTCCACCGTATTGCAACAGAGAATGTCTCAATCTAAAGGTCACACTTTACTTTGCAAAGACCTTGTGTGAAGGGGTTTGGGGGGTGTCTGGAAGGAGAATGTCACAGAGGTTAGGGTCAGGAGATAAAATATTCGTAGTGTTTAAAAACAAATTTCACAACCTTCCCTGGCTAATTGCATTCTATTCTCAGTCCAGACAGGGAATCTCATTTGCTGCCATTCTTTGTTCCCAGACTTGCTGGAGTTTTTTGGAATAGGGTAATAGTTTGGGATGGGGAGTCGGGGGTGGAGGGAAGCTGGGCCACGTCCTGACAAAGCTGGGAGAGTCTAATGCGATGGGATAAAGCCAGGATGCAGTTCAAAAGACTCCAATTTTCCTGATTTCTTCCCTTCCCTTCCCTTCCCTTCCCTTCCCTTCCCTTCTTTTCTCTTTTCCTCTCTCCCCCTCTCTCCCTCGCCCTCTGTCTCTCTCTCGCTCGCTCTCTCGCTCGCTCTTGCTCTCACTCGCTCGCTCACTCACTGCTGTTGGTTGCTTATTTCAACTTTCCTGACTTCTTGTTTTCTTTGCTTTTAGATTCCTTGGGGGAGGAATAAAGGAGGACATAAAGATGTGAATCTTGCTTTAGAAATTGCTGGAGATTGCTTGGGTGCAGAGAAGGGTAAAAAGATGGGAAAAAACTTGGATCAAATCTGGCTTTGCATGTATAGGGAATCTGGCTGCTTTTATGTCGTGGTTTGAAAAAAAGCCTGGAGAAAGGACATTTTGCATCCATCATTATTGGTTTCACCACTGAGGAGGAGCCTTAAAAACAGGGTTTTAGCTTAATTAGGTGCATACTTGTTGAACAGCTGTTATGTTCCCAGTGATGTATGGTATCGAAGGATCAATACATACTACGAAGGAGCTCCTCTAATTTGAGTGGTGGGCATATACCCCTCTACCCACACTGAGCACAGCGCTTTTGAATTACAGCATAGCTTTCACCTTCTCTCTTTTGCCCTCCTCCCCAATGCCACTAAACTTGAAATCTCCAGAGGATGCATTTTACAGAGCACTAAGCGTTGTTTCACAGACATCCCTGAGAACAACGATGAAAATGAAAACCAAACCCTACTACTTCATAATGTCTATTAGTACAAAAGCCCAAGAACTGCAATGTGTTTTTGACAATGGGAGGGGGAGGGGGAGGTCAGACTATACCTGCCAGTTGGAACCTGTCTTGGCAAGCAAATCCTTTGAGATGAGAACTTTAATTTATCTGGGTGGCTGCATAGCAACATCACTCTGAAGAAGGAAATAGCTAGATGCTGTGGGGGCATCCTCAGTTCCCTGAACACAGGGACTCAATGACATTAGGTTGAATATTATTAAATTGCAGGTATTTGACTGTTTTTGAGCTATAAAAAAAGACCGTTTTATTTTTTTAGTTCAACCTAATACAAAGCGGAACCTGAAAGAGCCATAATGGAAGCAAACGCAATCAGACAAAGGAGGAAACGATATGCTCAGATTTAGGACTTTGTACTTCTTTAACCTCATTTCCCTCTAGCTATAGACTGCATATTGTTTCCCCAAAACTCATATGTTGAAACTTCGTCTCCAATGTGATGGTATTAGGGAGTGGAAGAGTGCCCATTCATTAGTGCCCATTCATAAAAGGGACAGCTCCTTCCACCACGTGAGGACACAGTGAAAAGAGGGCCACCAATGAACCAGGAAGTAGACTCTTACCAGACATTGATTCTGCCGGAGCCTTGATCTTGGACTTCTAAGCCTCCCGAACTGTGAGAAATTTCTGTTATTTACAAGCCATCCCGTCTGCGGTATCCTGTTATAGCAGCCCAAATAGATGAAGACACCTCTCCTTTTCCCTTTGCTCTTTTCAAACTTATTATATCTTTATGGGCAAATACTTTAAGGCAGGATATGGCAGCTGGCTATGCAGGACTCTAAAGGATGATATTTAACATGAGGTCTGGCTTTTAGGGAGAGGTCTGACCCAAGGAATAGGGAGATTATTGCGAAGTTGAATGGACATTGGAAAACAGCAAAATTTGTTATTTGTAGTTCTGTTAATAATCAGTTCATTGAGGTTATTGTTCCAATAGTCTCAAAATGTTTGTATTAGTTAAAATGCATTAAGGAACATATATAGTATTCACACGGCAAAATCACAGCTTGGTTCCCATCACAATTTGTTTACCTTGTAAAGATAGTCTTATGGGGTCTGCAAGTTCTGAATTACACACCTGAAGCCCACTATGCATAAGATGTAGCCAGGTGGTATTTTTATTTGTTTGTTTTGTATTTATATTAAACAGGACCAAAAGAAAATTGTCTCAACCTGGCATTCTTCTCTGTTGTCTAATTTTGTGTTTTAAAACAATGATTAGGAAAAAGTCTGATCTCCAGTTTATCTATCCAAGCATCAAGGGTAACTGGTTATGTTGGATGACTTTTAATGTCTTTCAACTCTAGGAGTCTCAGGTGTTTTGATATAGTAGAAAAAGCTTGGAGCTGAGAATCAGGAAACCAAGGTTCCAAGTCAACTCTGCAAACAAATAGCTGTGTGAGCTTGCAAAGTAGGCTTGAGGAAGACTCTTGTGCTCATCCGTAATAGGAGAAGACTGAACCAGATATCTATCTCATTATAGTTCGACCCAATATTCCTTGAGAGGCTGAAAAAGAAAAAGGAGAATTTCCTAATTGCAAGTGGGGAGAAGAGCAGGAGGTAGATCAGAAAATGACATTTTCTGACCTGAAGTGTTATGAATCTACCTGAAAGGTCAAACAAATGCGTAACATTTATCAGATCGATTGTGCTCACTTTGACGGGAAATTCCACGTCAGAACGTGTTACAGAAGTCCCACTCTACCTTTCTGTGTAGAGTTGATGTTTTTAGCCAATTGTCAATGGGTCTGCCCTTGAAAATGATTCTTTAAGCCCTCAATTAGTGTTCACTGTTATTTCATATTTGGAAATAAAAGTTGATGTGCTGAGTCTATGGTCTCTCCAAATGGCCATAATCTCCAAACTCTAGGTTCTAACCAACCTGACCTAAGCGATGTATTTCCTGCACTAAATTATATAATTTATTCTATCTACAAATGTAAGGTGTGACCAGCCCAACGAGGAGGATATTTTTGTAGCTGGATAAAATGAATGAGGTAAAAGTATTTGCTATTGATTCCTACTTTGAGCTGCTCCAGAATAAGCTCTGAAGAACAAACAGACGATTCTCTTTTCTGAAATCAAAATCATCTACACTTTTAAATATGTGTTCCGCCATCAAAAACATCACCAATGGATCAGAATGATGCTGCTTATCCAATTTTGTTCCTTCACCACCATGTCCCCACTTCATCCTCAACCACAAAACAAAACAAAACAAAACAAAACAAAACAAAACAAAACAAAACAAAACAAAAATAAAAACTTCAGCCGGGCTAGATTTTCAATGACTCAATTGATAGGACATTATAGAATCAGCCAGTGAAAACATATCAAAACCTATCCACCTTCTTCCTGCCTGGTGCCCTTTGGGAGTCTCTCCAAATGTCCCTCTGCATTTTGCAGCAGCTCTAAAAATAGCAGATGACTGCTCGTACAGGTGCCGTTTGTGAAAATGTTCTCTTTGCATTTAGCCTGCCTGCCTCAGTGATTAGTGCTCTGCAGACATTCAGCTTTCCCCGGACTCTGCTGTGTCAGCTTTTCTTTATAATAGTGCAGGAGCTGGAGGATACTTCCAGGACTGCTGTTTATAGGGACTCTCTCCCTCAGAGCAGGCTTTCTTTCCCTCTCATCCCACTATTAATGGATTCATGCTCCAGAACAGCCTAGAGGGAACTTTAGGATGAGTCTGAGACTACAATTCCCCTCACCTCCCACCCCCATTCCCCTCAAATACTGGCTTTTTCAAATGCATCTGCTCTCTGCGTAGGACTGGCACACAGGAGTAGGAAATGAAAAATCAGGAGTCTGAAAGTGCAGTTCTGTTCCCAGCTATTGTTATTCATAAAATCCTAAGATGATATTTCTCAATGAAAGCTCAGAAGTCATCTGATCCTGGGGTGACTGTGCCTTAGTACGCTTCATCATCTCACCTGGTAAGCTTGTTTCAAGTGCTGACTTCCATTCTCACCACTTAATATTTTGATCCTGTAGGTCTTAGGGGGAGCCTAGGGATCTGCCTTAACATACATGGACCCAGATGATTTGGATGCCATTGGTCCTCAAACTAGTGAGAGGACTTCTCTGAATTAATTCTCTTATGTAAAGATGAGGAAACTGAGGCCCAGAATATGGAAGCAATTCTCCAACTAAGGCTGTAGCCAGAACCCTGGTTCAATGTCTTCTTGCCCAGAATTCTTTCCATGTAAAATCACATGAATTCTACTCAGTTCAAGCCTATGAACACTGGCGATTCAATATTAACCTAGATACTTTCGAATCAACATTCAAAAGGCACTTTTGGATGAGGAGGCAGCTCTCTCTCCTGACAGTGAGTCGGGGGGTGTAGTTACGTGACCGCTGAATTTTGGTGGTTCCTTGGGCCAGCCACCGCACTTCTCTAAGCCTCACATTTCAAAACTAGTGTGACAAACCAGCCTCTCCTTCTTATCTTATGATGGCAGCCTATGTAACGTGGCTGAAAGTACTTGAGCTGTCTTTAACTAAGGCTCACCCGAAAGTCTAGAACATCTCAGCCTTGATCCCTTCCATGATTCCTGTCAGGCTTAAAAGGAAACTGGACCACAAGTCAAGGTCAACCTAATACACAGCAAGAGATGGACGGCCCTGGTCTGTGACTAATAGCAAAGAAGAAAGACACTCTCACCAAAAAACACAGACCATCACGACTATAGGAAACTTCTCCATGTCTTCGGCAAAGAAGCCTCTTTGGGTTTTCCATACCCTGCCACATGACTGAGTTTGTGTTCTGTGACTCATGGAATTGGGGTACATGGTCCCACCTTGAAAAAGAGATTCTGCACAAGGGTAAAGGACACAAATCTGAATGTAAACCTCTTAGAAACTGAAAGTTATGCCAAATATTAGAGATCATCTAGTCCAAACTTCTATTAAGAACAATTTCACGACCCTGCCTACCTCACAGGTCCAGGATATAATACATAAAGCACATAAACAAGTTTTGTAAGTATTTAAAAGGCTATACTTATGGACACAAGTTTTATATTTTTGCAACAACTATTAAATAGACTAGAAAAGCATGGAAATCGGCACCTGAAAGTAGGAAACTAGGTCTCCTGGGTGAATCTGCCCAAGGTCTCATAGCAATTTAATAATGGAGTCTGGTCTCCTAATTCTTGGAAAGAAAGTTTCTTCAAGACATCACTCACAGATTTCCCAGTTTTACGGAATATCAAAGCTATCACGGGATAAAGTATGTTTCTCTTTTCTCCTTGTGCGTAATAGGAAAAAGCCCATTAGCTGTTGATATTCTATTTGTACTACAGCAAAGGAGGAAACCCAGAGCTATTGGAAAGAAATTACATATTCTACTGAAGCTATTAATCTACAACTACTACCTGCAGCAGAATCATTGAAGTAAGTACAGTTTGATGTTGTTGGGACTATAGAAAATTGCAGATCCAGTGTGCCTTGTAGGGGGCCTGGACTGATGGAACAAGATATTTACTGGGATAAGGTGCCTGACCTGGGCAAAGTCTATAGCCGGATTGGTCTTCAGAAACACAGATTCACTGATTCATTTATTCAACATATATTTATTGAATACCTCCTAGATGTCAGACATGTGCCAGACATTGGTGATTGGCTGATGGACAGGACGATCATGGGCCCAGTTCTTCTGGTGCTATGGACTACAGATGGTATACACAAATAAATAGTTAGTTCCCATCATGCCACATGTGTGAGTGGTATAATGTGGGAAGTACAGAGAACGTATAACCAACCAAGAGTGGGAGGTGGAGAAGAGGTCATGGAAGTCTTCCCACAAGGGCTACTCTATTCCAGACACCATGGTAGATGTTAAGAATGTAACAGAGGTCTCTTGTGGAGAGGGGATGAGAGATATGCATAACAGGGTGCAACACAGAAAAGCAAGATCTAGGGTTATACATCATAAAAAAAGACCATTCTTGAGCTGAACCTCAAAGCCTAGAAAGGAATTTACCATGGACAAGGAGATTATTGGAGCCAATGGTTATAAAGAAGAACAG
>NW_011888784.1:6884273-6914276 GCF_000151845.1 Pteropus vampyrus
TCTCTACACTTTGAAAGTGCCCTTCACTACAGAGCATCGTGTGGACGGTTAGGGCCAGAGCTTATCATGGCTCTCAGATGGAACTGGCCACTGTGGGAGGCTATGCAGGTGGCTAGTGGTGTCTCTTGGGTTGGGGAAGGGCAGAGAATTCCAGCTTAGATTCACACTTTAAATTTAAGAAAGTGAATAAGAGAAGCAGGGCTCAGAGGCCAGTGAATGCATTCCATGCACCAGCATCTCCATCCCCTGCACATATGGAGATGTCGTGCAGGGTCTAAAGGCCTTTCGTAAAAATGATTACCTATGGTGTGTGGAGAACTCTTCCACAGAGCAGCGCACTTGGGTGGCACAATTGCTGTCAGCTGCCCTGTGCCTGTGCCCATTCCTCCCAGCTGAGGCTTGTTCTTCAGGTGGGCAAAGGGCTGAGACAGATGTCTCCATTCTTGGAAATGCAATCCAAACCTAAACCTTTCCTCTTAGAGAGAGGGTAGAAGCAAACTGCTTTCCCTACGTTTCTGGCAGGCCCTCTCTAGGGCCAGGCAGGATCCCATGCCTACCCATGATGTGTCTGTCTCTCGGGCCTTTGTTGCCATCTTGTCTGTGCTCAGAGCCAGCTGCCTCCCACTCCTGGAAGGCTGCCAGCATCGCCCTCCAAAGAGGCGCATCTCAATCAAGTTATTTATTCACCTAATCAAAAATGAAATAATATATACAATTTACAGTCTTCCCAGGTCCTAGCTCCCACAGAGGCTGGGGAGAAGGAGATACAAATGAAAGCAAAGCTCTCCAGGTAGGGCTCTGAGAGTCCAAGGCTCCCCATTTAGGAAGATGGACTGTGAGCCCGGTTGTCCATATGTCCCAGAAACTCCTGCCGTGATCTAAAGGAGGAAATGGGCAGAGCAAGAGGCTGGGCTCAGATTGAAGCTGTGGATAACGTCACAGAAATAACTAGGGGTACAGGCAGAAGTGGAGCCACCTTCTAAGCCCAGGGCATGCCCTCTCCCCTCCTTACTGCCAACACACCAGCTTTCTGGGAACCCTCAAGCCCCCAAGCTAGGAGTAACCATGTACGACAGGGCCATGAGATGGTTCTAAGCTAGGAAGATAGAATTAGGGAGGGGGCCTCCTGGTCCCGCTAAGCCAGGGGAATTCCCAGTCCCTGTTCTACTTGACCAGTAAGTTTCAACGTGTGGTTCATTGTCTAATCTGTGAATGCTGGCCTGATAAAGGGAGCCATGGAGAAAAGGCCCCTGGTCATATATTCATTCTAAGCCTCCTTTCCCATCTTCCCCTCCTTCTGCTGTATGAAGCACGAAACAACCACCTTTTCCATCTTTGAAGGTCAAAGTCTGTCATTAGAACCAGAAGATCTTTGCAATTAGATTACAACTGGGGACAGATTTGATGCTGTCTTGCCTTTTCTATTACCTTTGATCTTGACATTTCTTCTGTCTGGAATCCCTTGTCCCCCTCCTCTGATGATTTAAATCCATCCTTCCTAAGGCCCCTGTGGGTTTCCCTGCTTCCAGAAGCTTCCCCTGGTTGCTCCTCCCTACAGCAGACACAGTTCCTTTTACTGTTAGGCAGCCAGGGATATACTTCCCAGGGTCTTCTCTTATCCGGTTCTCTTTTTGCGTGCTTAAATCCCAGCCTGCTTTTGTAGACTCTCACCTCCTCTCTAATTCTAAGCCACATCCAGTCCATATAATTCAGGCAGCAGCTACCACATGCCAACATGAAGTTCTCTTCTTTAGATACACATTTACCTTCTCCTGGAGTCTATGATATACCAGAAGACAGAGACAGCCTCTTACTCATCGCTGTGCCTCCTCCCATAACTCCAGCCCACTGTCCTGCATGCAGTATGTGCTCCATAACCATCAGCTGCTTTATTGGAAGTATTAATTTTCCCTAGGCTCCCAGTTCACAACTGTGACATTGCAGAAACATTTTTGTTCTTTTTTTTTAGGTTACGTGGCTCCATCTTGTACTATCGTAAAATATGCTTGGAGGGGGGCATTGCCAACAGTACGTGGGGCAAGTGTGTCAGACCAAATACCCCTATTTCATGGAGGGGATGATCAATGCAGGGGAGTGAAGAGAGGACCTCAAGTTCAGAGACCTGCGGTCATATCCCAGCTGTGTGATCTTGAGCAAGTCCCTCAATTCCTCATCGTCCTAGTTCCCTTACCTATGGATAGGAATGGTCAACATAGTGATTGACAAACTGCAGGATGTTGCTTCAATGTTGAGTTGCATTGTATGGTTATGATCCATACTTCTGGGGATTCTGGCCTCCCTGAAGACTGGCACAATCTTTGTATCTTCAGTGTTTGGTGTAGTAGCCCATCCAAGGCAGGGGTTTAATGACATTTATGGAGGCCCCACTGAGAGCACATATAGCAGTGTCTCTTAGGCCAGAGTAAGGTGGTTCTACCATATGCTTTTATGGTTAAGATAAGACTAATTTCGCTTTTTCCTGAAAAGAAATACCGGATGTCCCCACAATCAAGGATGGTCCCAAGGGTAAGGACATTTTTTCCCACTTGGTTCTTTGGACTCTGTAACTTTGAAAACCACATCTTGCCTCTCGCATTGGACTCCCTAGTGGTTCAGCATACATTCAAGATGTACTGTGTGTCAGGCCTGTGCTGGTCACTGGGAAGACAGAGGTAAGACGAGCAACCTGCCATTGTGAGGATTTGTGTCAATGACTTCAGTTCTTCTGCTCTTCTCTCAATTAAAAGTAGACCTCAGACATTTCAAATACTAGAATTCCCACTTAGATTTTAATAATAAAAGTAGGACAGATAAAAAAGCTTTGCTTTCTGATCACAAACACATGAATAATCTTACAATAAGAACAGGTCGGAAGTTTGGAATATCCCAAATAATAACACTAATAATAGCTAATGTTTACTGAACATTTACATTTGGCCAGGCACTGTTCTAAGCATTTTTCATGTATTAACTAGTTTGATACTCATAATAACCTTATGAAATGTGTGTTATTGTCATTCTCATTGCACAAGTAGCTTGTGCAATGTTACCTAGCTAGAACCAATTTTTGAACTCAGGCAGCCTGACACCAAGGTCTCTGCTTACTGATTAGCTATCAACAAGATAATTTGATTCACTTTACAGACCTGACAAATAATAGTGTAGCAGAAAGAGTACTAGAAGGACAATGGGGTCCTTAATTTCTAATCTAGTAAAACTATTGATTGCCTCTCTGACCCTCAGCATGTCACTTCTCTTCGGCCTCAGGGCCTTCAGCCATAGAGAAAGGAGGTAGGAGCAGCTTAGTGCCAATGTTCCAGCTCTGACTTCTCTGATTCCTAGAGTGGACCAGGGAGGGAGGGAGGCAGGCAGGAGGCCATCTCAGGCTCCCTTAAGAACCATCCTTCATAAAGCTACCCCTTTTCTGCCCTCAACAGAAAAGAATCCCCTCAGTGTAGATACATCTAATTAGGTAGCTCCATTTGCCCCAGTGAAAGCTGCTCTACAGGGGGCCAAGTGCGGCATCCTCAAACTCAAGAGCATAAAGCCAGTTGCCTGGCACCAGCAGGTGCCCATTTGTCTTGAAAGAAAGAACTCAGCACAGTCCTGGGTGTGAGGTGAAGGTGGAGGGAGCACCATGTGTGTTCTTGGTCAGCATCACTGCCCAGGTCAACCAGCTCTCCTGAGCCTTTGGTCTTGGAGCGAGAACCTCATACCTGCAGTCAGCAGATATCCCACCCTCCGTGGTCTGCAGGCTCTAGGATGAGATGCTGGGAGGGGGTGGGGTGAGGCCCTAGTGGAGCCTAAGCTTTCTCTTTGGCTAAGTAGACTGGAAAACGTGAAATTAACACACATTGTTTATTTCACGCTCTCAGCCTTGCCTGCACAATAGCACAAATTAAATTCTGCACTAACCAGACGAGCAATTAGCCCACAGCGAAGATCGGGCTTTCAGCTGATTGCTGAGGCATTCCATTCACACTATTTATGAAGGGAACAAACTTACTGAAAATATTTTTGTAGCAATAATTTTTTCTGATACACATTTTCCCCCAATTGCTGCATTACCCCACACTTCCTGGTATTTGAGATGATTTGGCTAGGTTTTCTGAAGAGCAGTATGTAGTTCATCAAAGAGAAATTCATCTTGGGTCAATACCCAGTAATTAGCATCATTTTCATTGAAAACGAGGCTGCTGTCATTTTGGAAAAAGCAGGGTTTTTGGTTATTTTTATTTCTAGCGTGAAGGTAGCCTGTAGTAGAATCAGAGGTCTTGTTGCATCTAAGACCAAAATCTCTAAATCTAAGTTTATCTTTCACATTGCTCACATACCAAATTCCCCTCTGCTACCAATAAAAATGAAAAGGAGAATCAAATGAGGAGTACATATTGTGAGCAAAACACTGCTCTAAGCATTATGTATACATTAATCAGCCAGTTAGAAATGTGCTGCCATTGTTTTCATTTTATAAATGAACCAAGCAAAGTATAGAAAGGTTAGGTACTCCCCAAAGTCACACAGCTTATCAGGGAGGCAGCAGGGATGGGAACCACAGCCCATGAGTATTATAATGACTATGGTGGACTCAGTAGCATGAGGACTTTGCCATTCCAAAAACCTTCCCTAACTTGACGGCATCCACTACTCTTTTTAGACAGTCCTAGCTCATCTCCGGCATCAATGGCTCATTTTGCTTCTGTCCCTCCTTCTGGCCCAGACTCCCATGACTTGGCCTCTGAACAGTCTGCCACTCTTTCCCCACCTCAACTCTGTGGACTTTCTCAGTCCCTGCCAAGCGCAACATCCAGATGAGTCCTGCTAAAATACTGCTTTGCTTGTGATGCTTCCTCGCTCAAACATTCAAGTTTGGGGATTTTGTCAGGCTTATCAGAAATCAAAGTGAATACCAATAGCTGACAGCAGTGACCATCAGCTGGGTGTGCATACACATCAGAATTACTCATGGAACCTGAATGCCCAGTGAAGGGGCCAGGCATTTTGGATTTTTTTAAAAAGCTGTGAGTCGTTAACTAACCTTACTTAAGAACCCCCAGATCCTATAACGGGAATATAGCATCATGGTTAGGAGCCCAGATCCTATAGACAACCTGCCTAGGTCCAAAGCCTGGCTGCCACTTAATAGCTGGAAGATCTGAGGCAAGTCTCCTAATCTCTCTGTGCCTAGTTCCCTCATCTATGATGTGAGGATGAAACTGTACCTACCTGATAGGATAATTGAGAGGATTAAATGAGATAAAGTATTTAGAGTGTTTAATGCCTAGAATATAACAAGTAATGTAAAGTATGCTGATACTATGACCGGGAAGATATTTCTGTTCCTTTGCTCAGCATTCAAGGCTCCCTCCCCATCACTGGTTGTGACTTTCTGCTTCAAGTTTTTATGCTGCTACTCCCCACCATGGACCCCTCATTATACTTTTACTTCTATCTTTTAATTTATGTGTGTACAAAGCCTAGAATTCCTTCTTATTTTCCTTATTCTTACTCTCTGATTAGATACCGAATCTCAGACAAAGACTGAATCTTATACCTCTTTTCTCAGTACCTCCCAAATGTCTGAAGCTGGCAGACACGCAGCAAAAATTTGTGTAAGCCTCTCCTGTGGGCTTGCAGGCTACCCCCTGAATCTAGTCAGGAGCCATTGCTCTGGGCCTTTCTAAGCCAACACACAGTGCCCAGAGGAAACACCACCACCTTTTCTGTGTTATATGCCTATACGTCCTCTCAGTAAAACTGCTCTAGTAGACCCACTGACATTTGGCCTGCTGGACCTCCTTGCTTCTTCCTGCATTAGCTGGCCTGTCCTGGCTTTACATATCACCCTCATCCTTCCTGGCTAGCAAGTCTCTATATCCTTGCCCAGGTCCTCTGTGCCTTCTTGTCACCCACAGGTCAGCAGGGCACATCTCTGAGCACATCTTCAAAGTTGGGCTGACTTTCCATTTCTATGAGTTGAACCTCCATCTGGGCTATCACTTGTGGTCTTCACTTGCTCTGCTATTCAATGAGAGTATGGAGCATGGTCACTTCCATAGAACCACATGATCATGTCTTTCTGTTACATAGCCTGACATAGTATACATGTCATTTGTATCCCCAAAAGCAGCACTAGTCCAAATTGCAAACCCACTTTACCTGTCCACTGTCTCCATCAGCATTAACAAATGCAAGTGTATTTTCTATGAATGTCTCATGACACCTAGGATCATCTTCTTCACAAACCAACCCCTAGGAAATATTTGACTAATAGCTGATGGCAGCACACCAGTTTCTAACTCCTGCCAAAAAAGAACTTGCATTCTAGTTTGGACCTATGTGGCTCGGTCAGGCCAGTTAACTTTAATTAAGTTTAGTATTCTGCACTTTAATATAAATTAGAAAAAAATAATGTTTGTTTTTCTTAAAACAATGATAATTATATCTACAAGGCTGACAAAGGATATTAAGTGTGGATGAAGAGGTAGTCCCATGAAGTCCTTCAGCCACTGTACTGTACAGACACTGTTGATTTGGGGACCAATGTGGCAATATCTAATAAGGCTAAAGAAGTACATATCCTATGACCTCATAATTCCATTTCTCAGCAAACCCTAGACAAACTTGTGCTCAGGGAGACAAGTATCATGTGTGTTGAAGCATTGTTGCAATGGCAAAAATAGGAAAGAAACTGTGTTCATTAACAGTGTAGAGGAGGTAAATAAACAGAATATCCATTGAGGGGAATATTATAGGGCATAAAAAACCTGAACTATAGTCACATGTATCACTGTGGATGAGTCTGAAAACCAAACTACTGAATGAAGGAAAACATCGGTTTACCTATATAATGAATAGCATTTATATGAAGTTTAATAAAAAGCAAAATGATACTAAAAATTGAGTAGAGATAGATATAAAAATGGAAAATAAGGATCAAATTTAGAATAGTGGTTACTTCTGAGGTAAAAGGAAGAACAAGGGATGGAGTCATTGCAGAGGGTATGTAAGCGATTCTCTGTAATGTTTTATTTCTTAATTTGGGTAATGGCTACAAGGATGTTCGCTGTTATTAATTATGTTGTTTTAGAATGTCTGCAGTATTTCATTTAAAAATGAGCTAAAACATACACAAAAATAAAAGTCAAAAACAAATGCTGTGAGCACCTCCATTACAAGGTGCTATGCCATGAGCAGTTTACAGGTTCCAGAGAAAAAAGCAGTGGCCGAGGAGCAACTCTTCACTGGATAAAATCAGGGACTGATGTTGAACGCATAATTTCATCCCCGTTGGTATCAACTTCCCCATTTGTACAATGGAAATCATGACGTCCTTCTTATTCACAGGGTGGTTATGAAAATTAAATGAGATAATAGTTCTTAAAGTGCTTCTGAGAATTATGTTCGCCTACATTAAAAGGAGCCCTGAAGTCTAATGGGAGGAGAAAGATCAGGGAAGTGAGCATAATTAATGCCAAATCATATGAGGCGCACTGAAGGAGTTCAGGATGCTCACTATGGAATAAGGAAGTCTCCAAAACGATATGAGTGGGTTTTTTTTTTTTTTAATGAGTGGGGAACATCTACTCACATTAAGCACCCTATTCTGTGTAGGTCCAGAGTGTAGAACCTGGACACTTGGGCAGATGTTTTAGAAAGAAGATATCACTGGCATGTAGAGGGAGGAAGCATTTCCTAAGAAACGAGTCTCACAACCACTGGATCAGGAATCTCCAAAACTTAGCCTGAAGTCTACCTGTCAGAAAAAAATACTCGGAGAACAGGAAAGGGAGAAGAATATGAGCTCTGGGTCCCTAGCAAGCCTGAGTTGCTTGTTCAGTGGTCCTAAAGCTCTCTGAAATGCCTTCTTGTCGCAATCATGGTTATGGAAAACCTAAAATAACGAAGCCACTCAAATGACGTCAAGAATTGATAGGAAAGAACAGATGGCCCCGGTGGCATTTCAAAGTGTTATGTTTTTGCTATGTTCAGAACAGGGGGAAAGAAAATTCAGAGTATAAATTGTAAATATTAGCTTTAGTTAACCAATTATTTTCATAATGAAGATATTATTTGGCCATCTGGATGAAATCATCCTGCAAGGCAACCTGAGAGGAAGAGAGGGAGGTAGAACCAACAGCTCTAAGGAAAATCGCCTCCTAGATTCCCATGCAAGTACCTTTTCTCCTGGCAAATTGTGAATGAAGGAAAGAAAGCACGTGACTAGAGACACAATTTCACTCAGAGACAAAAATGAGTGGCAGCTACACAGTATGTATGATTAAGTGGTTGGCAAGCTCTTCCCAAAACACTTCTTCCACATACTGATTCTCCAAATTTTACTATTGTAGAGACAGTGTAATGTAACAATAGCAGCTCTAGAGTCAGACAGCTTGGGTTCATATTCAGTTCTGTCATTTAATAGGTGCTGACCTTGAACAAGTCACTAAGTTTCTTTCAGTCTTAATTTCTTCATCTTTGAAATGGCGATTTATTTTATTTGTTTGTTTGTTTGTTTGTTTGTTTATTACGCTTACAGCACCTGGTCTTCCTAGGTGGTCTCCTATCCAAGTACTAAGCAGGCCCGACCCTGCTTAGCTTCCAAGATCAGATGGGATCGGGCGTGTTCAGGGCAGCATGACTGTAGACAAAACGGTGATTTTAGATGAGAAATCACACACACACACTCATGCATGTGTGTACACGTACACACAGAGCTTAGTAGATAGTAAGGACCCATTAAGTGTTGACTCATATAATGATCAAAGCCTAATTCCTCCAGCTTTCTCCAGTGTTACAAGTTTTCAACAATTGTTTCTGTCTCAACATGAGTGACCAAATTATGTTCTCATCCCAAGGGTGAGTTTTTAAAGGAAGGAGAAAGGTATGAAGGGACAGATCTGGCTGCTGAAAGGATGAGAGCCAAAGTGAACGGTGGGATGGTGTTCAGCCTTTTCTGGTGGCTTGAATATGGCTGAAGGCCAGCCCTTGGAAGGAAGAGCATGCTCTCCATTCCGCAGCCATGTCATTTGCTTCAGAATCCTGTGGGCTTCTGCCAGTGGTCGGCCTTCCCTTGATGGGTTTTCTAGATGAAAATTCTGCAGCTCTCAAGAGAATAAAGGTTCCAAAGAGAGCAGAGGGAGAAATCTTTCCTGTTGTAACCAAGGCCAGAATGAAGCTCTTGTCTCCCAAACTGTAGACCATGAGCCTCGGGTACTCCCAATGGTCTGGCTAATTTTGTTCTGCTTCCAATTGGCCTGCTAGTGGTAGATGAGAGGGACCGCTTTAAGAAGCAAGAGGGAAATGAGACCAAATCATCTTGGGGGCATCTAGATAGCATACCTGAGTAAGTTACTGCTGTGGAAGGAATCATTCCTCCTTAGAACAACATCTTAGTTACCATTCAGGCCAACCCTTTACTTAGCAAATGAAGAAACTGGTTCATAAGAGACTACAGTGGCTTTCTTGTGAGCTGATCAGTGACCCAGTGACACAGCTAGACCAAGATTCCAGGTCCCCTGACTTCAGTTCTGGACTCTTTCCACTTAAGCAGGGCTTGGAAAACTATGACCATAGGCCAAATCATGAGCTAAGAATGGCTTTGACACTTTTATATGCTGAAGAAAATAATAATAGTATTTCTTGATCTGTGAAAAATGTACGAAATTCAGATTTCAGTGTCCATAAGTAAATTTTATTGAAACAACCATACCCATCTGTCTATGTATTGTCTACAGCAGTTTTTGTGTTATCAGGGCAGAATTAAGTGGCTGGAACAGAGACCTTATGGCTGTATTTCCTAAAATATTGACCATTTGGCCTTTTATAGCAAAAGTCTGCACTAATGCATGTTACTCCTACTCACAAGGAAATCAATTAGAGATGAAAAGAGGAAATAAAGTAACTTTAAGGCATATAGTTGTAAAAGTTCCTTCATGTGCTTTGACTGACTTGTTCAGAAAATCTATGCTATGCCTCTTGCATACCTGGTGGCAGAACACTCTCTACTCTTTCCAGTGGAGAAGCTAATAATGAGAGTGCTACTTGTTCCTAACCAATATCTCGTAGTGGACTCTACTGGGCAAGGGGAGACTGAGAGGCAGAAGTGGTTACCCCATGATTCAGTGAGAATCAAGGACTCCAAGTGCCTCAGTTCCTTCCTTGGTGAAAGGATCCTGATCAAATATTATGGATATTAAATATGCATAACTGCAGACATTAATTGAGGATTTAATATGCTCCCTAATTAAAATTTGGTGGTGAGAAGTTCATCATATTTAGAAACACAGTATTAAAAATCCTCAGAAACTTAATAAAATTATAAATCGGATATCTTTTCTGAAATTAATGAGCCAAAATATTATAACCAAGCAGGAGTCAGCTGTGTCTGGAATTCTGAAGGTCATTTAGAGTCATAAAAATGCAGTTTTCAGTTTTATGGTTTCCGAACAATAATAAAGCTGAGGAGAAATCTGGTTAAAAAAAAGTCATCTTTGCTTCACGTAGCAATTAATATAATAAGAAGCCTGAAGCTGGCGACTTAGGCAGAGACGCAGGTCTAATTTTGAGTTCTAAATCTGAAGTAGTGGGAGGAAGTGTGATAAGTGGTGGGGTCAGGAGGGTCTGGAGTATTGCATGGTGAGTTGGAAGGAGTGGAGTGTGAAGGAGGGTGAGGAAAGAACTTAAGAAGACAGAGCATCAGAAAATCATGGGGAGAGTCTTCGAATAATGAAACTGACCCATAAAGAAGCAAGAGCCTCAGGAAGCAGTGAGCTAGCTCTTGGTCACTGGAAGAATTCAAGCAAAGGCTGTTTAGAATCCCGGAGTGGAGATTCCTACCACAGGTGGAGGTCAGACTAGATGACATCCAAGTGCTGCTCAAGATTAAGATTTTGATATTCTATAACTTTTGAAGGACACATTGAGCTGGAAAGTAGTAATGACATTGAACAGTTTTTACTGGCTTGACTCACCCTTGCTCCCAAAAAAGGCTTGGGGACCTCAGACTCCTTCCTTAACGCAAACATTCATTGAGCACTGTATACTATCTTCCCAACAACCATGCTCTTTTCTACCAGTCACCTAGACCTTGTTGCTGCTTTTGAAATGCTTTGGCACCTCCTCCCTATTAGCTCTTTGTATCTGGAACAAGTCTCATCTCACCTCAGGACCACTTCCATCTCAAGCTGATCAGCCTCTTTCCCAACCCCTGTCATAGGTCAGGTTGGAAGCACTCATTCTGCATTTGACTGAGAGCAGTGTTTGTGGAATTATTCCTAGGGGGAGTTTCTGCCTCTCAGTCTCTTGTGAACTCCTAAGAGCAAGGTAACATATATGTATGTATGTATTCTCTAATAAAGCATCATTTGACCCCTGTTAGACATGTTCGATGTGCTAATGAAGAGTTAACCCATGTTTCTAAGTGAAATAGGGAACAAGAACCTTTACTCAGGGGTGGTTCTTAAACTTCATGGGCTTCTGAGTCCTCTCCAGCAGTTGAATCCAGACTGGGAGCATATCCTGAGTGTTACCTACATCACAGGGGTCCAAGGACAGCACTGTGTAGTGAGGTTACAGTTTCATCTTCAGTGCTCAGAATCTTGTATCTTCTTTTGCCCCAATATTAGCTACAGATGTTCCATTCATTGCTTAAATAACGATCATCCCCTCTTAACACATAGAGCACCTATCCCTAGGATTTGCATTCTAACAAGATCCAAAGCCTTAATCTAAATGCTAAGGCAGAACTGGTATATTTGGAAGGGCCTCAGAGCTTTCCTCAGTCACTCAAAATACCTCATTTCAGCTTCCGTTTAAGCTCAGTCCTACTTGTCCATTTTTGAAAAAAGCTTAGAAATATAGACAAAAACCAAAACTGTATCACTAGTCACATCACAAAGCAGACCTCGGTCCATGAACAAGAACCAGCGATCTCATGGCTGACTTCATTTCACCGTCTTTGCCCCTTATGCCCTGAGACACCAACAAGTAATGGTCTAATTTTGTCCTTACAGTTTCTAGATTAATTCCTAATATTTTTTAGTGAAAAGATTTTTATACATAAACCAAAAAATTTTGCATATCCCCAAATGATAATATTTGTATTTTTGTTATGTGTTTGTCAGAAAAATATTTACGTACATGTGCAATTCAAATCCTCTTGCAATAACTCTTCAGTCTTCACAAGGATCAGTGGCCCAGCAATTGGAAAACTTTATTAAAGATCATTCAATTTTTATTTGTACAAAAAATAAAACCCTGAAAAATATGATCTCTTGGTAATCTTTTCCATGGGTCAAGATGTCAAGTAATGAGAAAAAGATTTCAATTACATATTAATTAACCATCATATCTTCTAAAAGTTTCTGTAATTTGCAAGATACTGTGATGCTATTGGAGGCACAGGGAGAATACAAGTATAGATGATATCCAACCTATGATGATTCGATTTAGGATTTTCAACTTTACCATGGTGTGAAAGCAATATGCATAATAAATTACATGAGATATTCAACATTTTATTATAAAATGGCTCTGTTTTTAACCTGTAAGCTAATGTGTTTGAGCACGTTTAAGGTAGGCTAGGCTAAGTTATGATGTTCAGTAGGTTAGGTATATTCAATGCATATGACTTACATTATTTTCAACTTATAATGGGTTTATTGGGACATACTCTCTCGTAAGTCAAGGAGCATATGTATAAGACAGAGAGCTTACCAAGTGTGGAATTCATTCAGGAAACCAGCCAGACACAGTTACAGCATAATCCAAAGAGATCTATGGAGAGGCCGAAAGACTAGCACAGGGAGTAGAATAATGGAGATTGGGTGAAACCATGCTTGTTGAGCTGAAACAGCAAAGAATGACTTCCTGGACACTTTCAGATAGAACAGTATTCTAATGTGATCAACATATTTTGCCCAATCTGAAAAAAAATAAGAAAAAGGAAAAGCACCCCAAGTTCTGAAGAGCTGTATTTCTTCAATACTCAGTTTTATCAAATTGTTTTTAAAATGCACATTTTAAATTACAATAGTCCAACTGGTGTGTCATCAGTATCTTTTAACTGATAGGTCCAACTTGTCTATTGTATGTGGAAGGCTTTCAAGGACAATGCATATAACATGCCTGGATCACCTCATAAGTGCTTGGGTAGGATACATGATTGACAGGTGAGGATGGCTAAATCTCGCTCAAATATTTGTTCTAGACTATCTTCTTGGTATAAAGCTCGAATCTTTATCTTTTAGCTAAATGGAAGAAAAAAGAAACAATAATAATATAATGAGAACAGACATATTTATTAAAGTTAACATGGTGTTTCAACTATTCAACTAGCTTATAAACTAATTTGCCAAGGTGGTTCCACGGTGAAAGATATTGTGACATTTCAGACCCATCAGTATAAAGAACACAAGGGATTATGGAAGAGGGCAGAGGAGTCTCCTCATTTGGCACATCTTGGACACAATTTAAGACTGTATAAATGCCACAGAGATAAGAGCAGTAGCAGTATTGGTGGCTGTCCTCGGAAATGTCCATTATAGGGGCCCTGTCTCTCCCAAGATCTCCAACCCTGGACACTTTCATGAAAATTTATTGATCTACAGTGGCCTCGAACCCCGGCTTTGTCATCTCTCATAAAAGATTGGCTTTTATTCATAGTTACCCAGTGCTGATTTCTACAGGAAGGGTCTTTCTGAGGAATTGTTTTGGTAGCTTGTTTGGTCAGTTAATGCAGTTTAGGCATGGTCACCGACAGTTTATATTTTTGTTAACAATTTCCATGCACATGTCCTATTCTCTCACTTGTATAAAGTGTATTTTATAAGTAAAGATGACATCTAAAACATCTTGGATTTCTTAGCTTGTACTAGGATGAGCATTTAAATTTATAGTAAATTTTATTTTTATTTTGGTAAAAGAAGCTGAGTTTCTATTGGCTATCGAAAAAAGACCCTAACCCAGAACTCGATAAAGCCAAAGAATGGATAATGAAAGGAGAAATAAAGAAGTTCTCTGTCCCTAGATGTCAGGAAGCCAGACATTTTGGTAGGATTAGCTACTGTGGTGGGAAAGGAGACAAGGAGCTCAGGCAAGGAAACTTGGGGTCTCAGTCTATAACTTTTTGAGAAAATTTGAACTAAGTCACCGTCCCTCTTTGGGCTTCAATGTCCTCATCTGTTGAATTAAGTCATTGGAAAAACTGTTCTGTAAGGTTTCTACTACTATGGACATCTGATAATTCTATGGCACTCAACTGCCTACAACCAGGAGCATAGACCAACTCTCTACTTGTTCCAACCCTTAGCAGCCAGACAAACTTTGTCACAAATAATCATATCTCACATCTGTTCTTCTAAGGGTCCATTCATCTGTCCTAAAAAACATTTACTCTGCCCTAAAATGCCTACATCCTCCCTCCTCTTTCTCTGTAAAGATGGAATTTAAACCTAAATTCTGAGCCACCTTGGAGAATTACTAATTTTCCCCTGGTGATCTCCCATGTATACACAAGGTACACATGTTAATAAACTTTTGTTTATCTAGTCTTTTATTACAGGGGTCTCAACTAAGAACTCTGAAGGGCAGAGGGAAATTATTTTTCCTCCCTTGTACTATGAACTAAGAAGAGGTCCCTCACCTGACCAGGCTGGTACCTTAGTTAATTGTGGACTTCTCAACCTCAAGAACTGTGAGCAATAAATTTCTGTTGTTTATAAGCTACCCACCCAGCCTGTAGTATTTTGTTTTAGTAGCCCAAGTGAACTAAGACAGTAATAACTGAACTTCCTTTGATTAAATGAATAAATGACTACAATCCACTATTATCATTAATTTCAAATTAAATGGGAAATAAATTATGTGGCTCTTTATGACTTCAATTTGAGAAAAACAGCATATTGGTTAATTACAGTGAGCTGGAGACAAGGTAGAGCAGGCTCTGACATATAATTAGCTGTGTTAACTTGAATAAGTTACTTAACCTCTCTGAGCTTCAGTGCCCTCAACTGCAAAATGAAGATACAACAGTCCCTAACTCACTAGTCACATTGAAAACAGAAAGGAAGGTAAAGCTATAATACGCAAAAGATGTAAAAAAAGCTATAATACGCAAAGTGCCCACTGGGTACTGACGACAAGGATAATGATGAGAGAAACAAAGGGAGACTAGGCAGAATGGTTCTGTTCTTTCCTTTCTTGTCATAGTCCTCTCCTCTAAATTGTGCCCAGGACAAACCTATGCCTGATCTCAGGGTCTGGCCTCCAAAGGGACACTAATCAGGGCTGAATACTTTTCTTCCTGCCAAAAATGCATAAGATGAAACTACAAACCTAATTACCATCCAAATGACTAAGAATAATTTAAAAACTAGGAAGCCATCCCTTGCACATCTTACAGCAGCCTCAAGCATTAGCACCCATTGGGACAGCCACAGAAGATGGGTCAAAGACACAAGTGTTGGAAACTAGCTCTCTTAGGCCATGACTTGAAACAAGAACAGGACAGTAGAGGGGACCTTTGTGCTTCTGACTTTTTCCTCAGCTACATTTTAAAGACGTGTGTGCGTGTGTGTGTGTGTGTGTGTGTGTGTGTGTGTGTGTATGCATACACATGCTCTGGCATGAATGACCCTAGCTTTTCCTGGAATTAATCTACATCACAACAATAGCAGAGACCCCAAGAAGATGACAGTAAACCTGGCATGCAGAGAGTTCCCTGTTTTTTACATAGAGCATTAAACCCTTGCACAGGATGCTGGAAACCCTCTAAAGAGAAAGGGACTCTCATTTATTGATGGCAACTTGATGTCATCAGCAACCCCAGTAGCACTCCGATGTACCCCAGGGGTTATGTATTAGGAACTGAGCTATCTCTCATGAACATTGTTTATTCAGAACCCAGGCCGAATGCCACATCTCTTACTGAATTTCTAATGTGTCAAAGAACCTAATTTGTAAAACAAAACTACCTTTTAGCCAGAAGGCTTGCGATGAGCTTTATCAGTTACTCTGCATTTTTTAATGGCTAAACAATGGCTCTTCAACCAATGGGTCAAGTAACACAGCTCCAGATTGTGTCTCTGAAAACACAAAAACTTGAATTGTTTCTTAGTTGAAAATGAAAAAAACGTCACTGTCATATTAAAAAGCACGAAAACCTGGTCTTTGGAGGTATAAGATCTCCCATTCTTCCCACTAAAGTAGGTCAAAGAATTCTCCTTTCTTCTGTCCCAGAGATCCACACAGGAGACTGACTTTGGGAGAGATTTAAATTGGGTATTTTCATTTAAATTTCAGTTTTCATAATTAAAATGATGTTAATATACAATCAAACATTAATCACATTCTGATGCATGCTAACCTCTGTGGAAAGTCAGCAGACAGATAGTCTTTGATCAGATTTACTGTCTAAACAAGAGAAAGAAAAATGAAGCTACAAGGAGCAAGGGCTGCAGAACAGAAAGTGGCCAAAGGGGCCTCAGGAAAAGGAAATTCTATTTTGAAATGATTTGATCAGTAGAGGGTAAACAGGTCTGAATTCCACACTTGCTCTTGATATTGTCCTTGGATAGGTATAACCTGGGCTTGCAGTAGACTTTTGCAGGCTACACCATCATATTTGCATTGAAGGGAAAACAAACAAATAAACCAAATTAAATAAATGGGAATTTTATTAGCTCTAAGTAACATCAACAAGCACTGCCCTGGATAACCTGATTTCTCAATGCTGCTCCACCAATTACAGGGATGTCTCCTAGGACAAATGGGTCTAGAACACATTTTCCTAAATCTTAAATAATCTCTCTCGCTACTTTATAGAGAATGATGTGAGGAATAAAAGAAGTGATGCATATGTCTAGTTAAAAGTAATAAATATTCAGAAGATATTATATTATGATTATAGGGTTTTCATGGCTCCAACTGTGGCTTGATTAAGTAAATTCATCTTTGAAGAATTTTTCCACTCACTTTTAAAATGGAGACATAAGCTTAGAGTATAAACTGCCTCTTTGTCTTTAAAGTGAACTTATTTTGACCTTTTGAATGAGTGGCTTGTCACATTTTATCTGTGTCCTAAATGAGATTGTAAACTCTCTTCTTCAGGGTTATGCCCACGCCAGGCGGCCAGACCATTCGGCCAGTCTCACAGATTGAGTACCTGCTGTTCACAGAGACACCTAACCTGGTCCCTGAAGAAGACTAGCCAAGATGAAGCTATTTGTCCATCAGGGAGTGGTGTTTCTGGTCATTCAAGGACTAACACTAACGCTTGCTTAACAGTTTAAATTTTACAAAATGTATCTTCCCATACATTATTCCACTGGATCCTCCAAACAATCCTGTCTGATCAAGAGAGTTGCTACCTTTACTTTCATTCTGTAGATTAAGCAGCCGAGACTCAGGTAAGTTCAGTAACCTGTCCCAAATCTATTGCTAGCAGGTAATTAGAATGAAGCCTTCCTTGAACCCTTCTGTCTTTTCTACTGAAAATAACTTCCATGTGTAGTATCTTGGCTTGGTGTACTACCAGTATCACAATTACCAACAAAACCTTGCATCTACATTTGTCCTCAGAGGATGAGTCAAAATGCCACCCTGATCGGAATCCTGTCAAAGAATGCTAATCAAACATGGCCTGATTTTATGTCAGCTCTTCTGTTCTTTGCGATTGCAAAACTAAGCTGTAATTAATACATAAAAGATGGTGATTACACTGAATTAGACAACATATTGAAAGAATCCACAGTTTTAGACTGTCTTTCAATAGTCGCTGCACCTTCAAGAAATACAGTCTTCAAACAAGGCAATTATTATAGGGTTAATTGACTATCTAAAAGTTACTCATGAGCTCTTATATTGATTGTTATGCCTGATATCATTCTTCTTTCATTTTTCAATGAAATAGGTTTCTATTCATCTTCCCACATTCTTTCCATCTTCCAGAGCTGTATTTTTATTGTTTCCTTCCATAGGGAAGCATGTAACTTTAAATCAAAATAAGAGGCAGAATAATAGAGGGGCTCACATCTGCCTTCCTTACTCAGTATCAAAATATCTTACAAGGCCTCAAAAAGAAGCTATCAAAGAGACATAAAGGAAACAATAAACATGAAAAGAACAATAGGATATTTGAAAAAGAGAAAAATATCTCAGCCAACAGAGACAGACACTTTTATGATGGTTACCCTGGGAAAAATACATTCAGAAAAGAAGTTGTCTTACATTTTTCCCTAAACTGGGAAATGGAGGCCACCATTTTCAGAAACAATACTCCCTCACCTCTCCTGAAATCAGAGCCTGGGGAACATCTACTTCTATCAATGGTCCTACAGAGCTGGTTTGAGGTGCTTAGCGGGCAATACGGTTACTTGTAATTGATAAACCCAACAGCCAAATCCAGCATGTGATTAGGAGTGGCCATTTGGAAAGGTGAGAGGACTAAGAAACTGTCTTAGCTAATCCTGAGATACCAAATGACCCCTGGGTGACAGCTATAGCCAGATTAGCTTTACCTCTCATTTTCTACTTAATGCCACAGAGATACTTCTATCAACTGGGCATCTTAACTTACTCCTGGCATCTAAAGCTAATGTCTCTGCACAGCAGCCAAGTTATAGGATCCTTGGGAAACAAGGATTGTTTTTTCCTACGTTTGCTCCTATCCCAGCCCATCCCGGGACCTAGCACAGGACCGGACACATAGTGACTCTTGGTCCCTTAGAGTGCTTCCCTTTAAGGGCAGGATTCTATCCTATTTACCATTACTTCCCCAGAGCCCCGTGTAAAGCCTTGCACATTACAGGTAGTTAACCAATATTTGCTGAATTACACATCTAGTGCTCACTGAAGCCTTGCTTAATTCAAATGGAGGACTAACAAAATTAATTCTAAACCTGCCTCTGATAAAGAGTGTTAAGAATAATAAGAATAAAAATAACATCTTATATTCTTTGAGTACTTACTTAGTGTTAGACATGCTCCCCCAGTGTCATCCTTCTCTTAGTTACGCTCCTAACAGTCCTTTGAGGTCAGTAATAGTTGCTACTCCCATTCTGCAGATGGGCATAGAGATTAACTCAGTAGCCCATGGTTGTATAGCTAAAAATCAGAATCTAACAAAGTGTTTCTATGATAAAAGACACTAGAGAGGAAAAGTATAAACCTGGTGTTTTGCCCACTTCTATGGTCTTTCAGATAGTTCCCATAGCCAACGCAATTGATAGCGCAGAAATCAGTTATCCAGGCAAAAAGGCAGGCAGCAGAGAGATAAGGCCTGTAAAAATGGACAGAACATGACATGCCTCACTGGCAGGACTGATGGAAAGGATTGGGATTGCTTCCGAGAAATGTGCTGATTCTTATCCAGCAGTGACTATGCCCTGACCTTTTCTAAGGAAACACATCTAGGAAAATGTCTATAATGGGCTCTTTCCTTGTTCTTTTCAGATGTAGAAAGCTATGGGGTGTGAGGAGGATGGGCAGTTTCTTGATGACAATATTGGGCAGCCATATGACAACCCTAATAATGCCTACCATGGTCACGATCACCACCACTGCTGTTAAGTGGGGCATCGAGGGGCTTAGAGGGCTGCGAGCAGCTGCACTTTCCAGGGGTTGTCCTCTAACTTCGACAAATATGCTTTAAAAAATGTATATTAAGGAACTTTTAAAGGAGATGCTGAGTTAATGGGTAAAGTGGAATCAGTTGAAAAATGCCCCGTTGTTGGCATATAACACAATCTTTCATTGGGCCAAAATAGAAGGAGAGGGGCTTGTACCTCTGTGCCAGGACAGGCCTTCAGACAAGCTGCATTACCACTTACCACATTTTTTATTAGCTGCTTTCCTTGAACTATGAGTTCCTGGCACACTATCATCCACCGCAGGTAATCAGTGTGTTAGACAAATGAGAAATGAAATGAAAGGATTAGTTTTATAGTTTGTTAAGAATTCACTTAACCTAAAGAATGTTTTATGCTTTCAAAAACTAAAACAAAACAAAACAAAACAAAAACAAAACAAAAAAAACAAATATGTATTTCCAATGTTTTATAAAAGCCTTACAATGAACTGGGTTCCCCAAACTGCATTTCATGGATGCTGAGATGTCTTTGGCCAAAAATGGAGTGAGACATGGAGGGAGGTCTATGATCAACTGAGACTGTGAACTTAGGGTTAAACAAAGTCAAATACAATCTTTAAAGCGGGATTCCAGGCTTGTAAGATTCCAGAATGCACCGTGTGTCTTCATAAAGGTGTTACATTGTGTAGCCATATATATTTGAGCATAGAAATCATTTTCAAGTTACTCCTATTAATATTTGCAAAATCCCTCTGCAGAAAAACAGTACAGCTTTATAGGCACATAGGAATTTTATAGTGCCAAGCAAGGCATGTCATGATGCATATTATAGTTACCCTTCATACAGGTCCTTCCAGAAACTTCTACAATATCTATAGAGTATAGTTCTAAGAGATAATTGAGGGAGATACAAAATGACAGCTTGCTCCTGTCCTTAAACATCTTACAATTGAATAGAGACAGCAATAAGTATACCAATATTAATAGTACTAATATTGATTTACAGCATGCATTAGCAAAGAATATGCAAAGTATAGGGCAATTTCATTAGAAACTAACTGTATTTAGAAGTCAAGGGAAGAAAAATAAATTAGAGCAGACTCTATGGCATAGCCCAGAACTTACTTCTTGAGTAAATTTCTAATACCTGCTTGATGACTCACTATATGTAAGGGAAAGGCAGGAATAAAAATGCCTGGTTATTTCAGATGTTGACAAGTATTTGAATTTCTGAAAAATGTGAAGATTCTCACCCTCTGTAGAATCTTTGATAAATCAAACTCACTTGGATATGGTAAACTCAATGACCCTTTTCACACGATATCTATTTTACCCACCAAAGAAGAGGCCTAAGATGAACTCATCCCTTGACCACTCCTACTTTCCTTAACTTTCTGCATCCCAGCAAATTCCTCTGGCCTCAGTGTCTCACATGTGATGTTTCCTTCTGTGTGAAATGAACTTCCTCTAACTCTTCCCTAGCTCATCCTCCTCTCTCCAGTCTCAGCTTAAATGGCACCTCTCCAGAGGCCCTTACTCGATATCTCTAATCTAAAGTAGGAAACTTCCTTTAGTCGCTCTCATCATTTCTGGTTCTTATAATTGCATACATATTTGCATATAATTACATATGTGTGTGTGTGTGTGTGTGTGTGTGTGTGTGTGTGTATGTATGTGTGTGTATATATATATATATTTTTTTTTTAAAGAATAAGTTTTCCCCATTAGACTAAGCTTCATGAAGGCAGGGGCTGTGTCTGTTATGTTTAAAACTTTAACCTCACCACCTAGAGCACTTCTTAGTGTCTTTTATAGATACTCAATAAATATTTGATAAATGAATATGTGAATGAATGAATGGATGGAAAAAAATTAGAATGCGGAACTAAAAATTGAGATGTAGCTATAAACTCAAACACCTAAACTCACACACCTGAGTGCTCTGAGTGTCAAAAAGTTCCCTGTGGGAAGCTGTCTGTTTAACGATGTAATCACTGCTTAAAATAGGTTTAGAATTCTCCTTTTGGAAGAGTATTCAGAGCCTGATTCAGGGTAATCTAATTTTGTGAAACAGCCAGAAATTATTCAAAACTTACTCTGGAGAGCTGGGAGAAAGTTCAGTCACATTTTGGGGGGCCAACTAAAAAGCTTATATTTCGACTTGGAGGATGATTTCCACTAATATCGCACATCGCATCATCCTTGGGGTCACTGAGGACCCAATGGGGATGTATATGAAAGGGTCAATGCTCACTTGGATATTAGTTAAAAAATAAATCTTTCATATTTTATTTTCTAATTTATAGGGTTAATAAAATATCAGAACAAAAATAACTGATGCATCTGAAGAGAAACCACTCCAATACCCTCAATGGTTTCTAGGCTAATCTAGCCTGTCCCACCACCAAGAGGGTTTCTCAAAGTCATTGTTCCAAGGGAGTTATCAATTTCTCATAAGACTTATGGGGGGGCTATTTCAGCAGAAAGAATAACAATTGAATGGTGCAATGGAGATGCATCTGGTCTGGGTACAATTGCCCCCACAACCCACTCCTTTCTTGCACCATAATGAGATCATGTGCAAAAGCCTAAATTATGTAAATGAAAAAGCTCCACTAATACCGTTGAAATATTCCTGGAGTGTTACACTTGACAACCTCAAAGTACATTTCACACTGCTAATGACTTCATCACTAACACAACTGCCATGAGTCAAGCAGTTTCCATGGCAACGCCCTAGTACAGCTGTTTACCCATATAAAGCATTGCACCTACTTAGTTACATATACAGACAGATCACTAGATTCCTAGGTACTGAAATTGAAATAATTCAATTTTCAATGTCTCTCTTTATGAAGTGATTCTGCCAGCTATAGGGATTAGCATATCAATGTGACTTTGACAGGGGTTGCTGCAAAAGACATATTTTGCAGGCACTTCATGTCAATTAGAGCCCTAACTGTTTCATGGAATAATCATTCCTGCCAGATTAAGGTCGGGCTGCAAGGTAATTTAATTGGTGCCATTATATGTAGAAAAAAAAATGCTCTAATAGAGTGCATACACTGTCTCTGCCAGGAAAGGGGAGGGCTGCACAAAGCAAATGACTGAGAAGAATTGCCTTCTTAGCCATTTAGAAAGGATTTAAAAACAGCACACACACCAAGGTGGGAACCTCTGAGATGTTATTTCCTGAATTAGCTGGGAGGAGAACTTTGAAGGAGAGAAAGGACGTTGGCCGGTTCATGGTTTTCTCCAAAGGTGTGCCCCCTCCCCACACTAAAGAAACTCAGAATAGCATGATAGTTCAATTGATTCATCACCACAACTCTTACATAAGCTTCATGAAATGCTACAGTCACATTTGCTGAGGGGGTGTTTTTCCCTCGTGGTGGGGGGCGGGAAAGGAAGATCATAGAACAGACAGGAAAGCCATCCACTGTGCTAAGGAGTGGTATTCAGCCACTACTTTCTCCCTCTCCTTGAGTAGTGAAAAATGCCTAATACCTTTACTGTCTTTTGCTGCTGGAATCCTCGAATACAATCTCTCACTGCCTCAGAGAGGCTCACATCATCACTAGCTTCCCACACTTGGTTGTTTGGAGAAAATGGCTGAGATTCTGAGTAACCAGGAGCAACAGGCAGCATCATCTGTTTCCCGGTCTTGATGGGGGTTTGGGGGGTGGTCGGAAAAATATTCTTAGAGGGAAAGATAACAACTCAGAGGCATTTTCTGTTACTGAAAACACATTTAACTCACGCATGCTCACTCATCATTCCCCATTATTATTATATTATGGCAGAACGAGAAATAATAGTCTCATCTTTGTTTTGTTCTCACTGTACTCCCCACTAGAAATAGTCTCCCAATTTGATGTGCTCTGGACTTATGGTAGCCTATATACATCTGTATTGTGAGAAAAACTAATTTGGCAGTTTATCACAACTGACTTTATATCATTAATGACTGTTTTGTGTTTCCATGTCTTATGTCTTCATCCCCAGCATTTGCTACTTGGGGCCAGGGTTTGAGGGCAGAACTGATGGTTAGAGGTGGTTTCTCACACACCTAATTTTACCAATTAAGGAAGCTATACAGGTTTGTCTAGGGCAGAGCTGTCCCAGAGAAATATAATGTAAGCCACGTGTAAAATTTAAAATTTTCTATTAGCCACATTAAAAAAGTAAAAAATATACAGATGAAATTCAGAATATATTTTGTTTAACTTGATATACCTCAAATGGTATCATTTCAATGCGTAGTCAATACATTTATCGGTGAGTTTTTTATATTCTTTTTCTTTTGTGCCAAGTCTTCGAAACCCAGTGTGTAATTTACACTTGCGGCAGATCTCAATTCAAACTGTCCATACTGCAAGTGCTCAGTAGCCACCTGGAGCTGGTGGTGGCTGTGTTGGACAGACAAGTTCTAGAATCCACCTCTTCTAATCGTCCAGCCAGTATTCTTTTCAGTACACTGGGCAGAGCTGGTTCTCATCTCTCTGTCCCCCGCAGCAGATCCTCGCCTCGGCCATGACCAGAACCCCAGCAAATGCCTCTGAGAAGCTCACAGCCACACCAAGCCCAGAAATCTCAGGAGAAATTTCGTTTGCCTTGCTTTTAACAATGTGAGCTTAAAATAGTGCGGTGAAAACTTTTAAAGGTTGATGGGAAGAGAGAAGATCAGCCACAGATGGGATTTTGGCGGTTGAAGGCCTGTCAAAGTTATTATCAAGATTCTGTTGCTGGAGGAGCTTTTCCTTCAAGGAGATAGATTATCTTCCAGAAATTTAGCTGAATTGTACCTAGAGCAGGACTGCTAGGTGTCCTGGCCAGGGCACTGGGAGAAGGTAAAGAACATTGAGTATATCAGCTTCGTGGGGTTTTAAAAAATAGGACTGTAACTCTCTTATACTGATGGGTAGACTTTTGTGTCACAGGAATCCCCAGGGTATTTAATTAGGGAATTTTCATTAAATCCTCTGGAGAACTTGAAAGACCACTACGGAGGTGATTAGAGTTGGGGGTGGGAGGTGGTGTCAGTTCTCTTTGGCTTAAGTCTTCCATCCTTGTTGCCCTCTCTGTTGGGCCGCTGGGGATATTTTAAAATGTGGTAAGAAATTAAGCAATGGAATGTAACGAAAGAGAGGTGGATGCAACTTTTGAGCGAATGACAGGCAGTGCACCAGATCCCCGCCAACACTTCCCCAAAGAAGTCATGGGGGTTCTTGCTGAGGTGGCTGAAAATGACCTGCACGTGTCCTAGGCACCTGCTAACTCAGGGCTTGAGCCCACCTTGAAGGTCCTCACGGCCTGCACAGGCCGGTGGGATTCTGCATTAGTGAACCCCCGGGCTATTTTATTTGCATTTAGCCTGAGTCGGCAGAACAAGCTCTCACTGTGTGTAGGCAGCGTCATCCCCACAGGAACCACAAGTAGGATTGGGGACACCCCCGGTCCTCAGTCTCCACATTTCCCCTTGGACGTGAGAGGTGGGGGTTAGGAGGGGGCTGGAAATGACACACTCAAAAGTTTACAAGAGAAAAAGTACAGGTTGTCTACACTTGCAGAATGACACTGTGTGACTTACTTAGAAATGACCTCAGTTGGCATTCAAAATTGTTATGAGATGAGAACCATTATTTTCCCATTTCTGAAGCTCCTGCATGGCCATGGGGTTTAGCCTTTCGAACATCAGGTCACTTTTGGGGTTCAGCATAGAAATAGTGGGTGAGGATATCACGCCTGCCTTCTCTTTCCAGAAGCTGCTTGGGCACCAGAACAAAGGTGTCTGGGGGCGGGGGGTGGGGGTGGCAGACACTGGCCCAGGGACCCGTCCTCAGTCAGGGCTGGTATAATATACCTCCAAGTGCATGTGTTGTTCTCACCACCCCCTCCTCCCGCCCCACTAGGGTAGAGCAGGGAGCCTTGCATGACAAAAATTTATTCATGGGTATAGGGGAGGCAGCTCTCACATTAACACGCAGAATTGACCCCGATGCACAGGGAGGGATCACATAATCACTGGGAGGATCACAGAGCTGGGTTTAGTTTTTTCACTCTACTCACCCTACTCCTAGTGCCACCATTTGCCCCAGTGAAGAGCTTTCTCTCTGCAGGGTTCATTTACCTTCTTCTCATTTTTCCCTCACAGAAACCCTGTGGATTTTTCCTTAACCAAGGTGTTTATTCCCATAGTGTCCCATTCAGAGAGGAGACATAGAAGCACATAGAACTAAAGCAACCTGCTCAAAGCTGCTGGGCGAGAGACAAAGGCAGCTAGGAATGGAGATCGGTTACCCTGCCATTAGCAGAGTTCGGGACCAGGAAGGGTGGCATATTGGGACTATGCAGGGTAAGGTTGGCTTGGGCTAGCCACGCTAGTGTGAGTCCCGGGGACTTAGGGAAACCATGCTTGCCCACTTCTGCCAATGACAGGCCAGAGGGAGAGTAAATGTGTGGCACGTGATATAAGGTCAAAACAGGAGGCGATGCCCACATGGTTCCCCAGAGCAAGGAGGGCCGAGTAGGAAGTAAGTCCAGACAAGTTGCCAAAGATCAGACAAAGGGAAGTGCCAGTCTGGGGCAGCTGGTGAAGTGGGGGCACAGGAGGACAGACGGGGCAGGATGAGGAGCCACCATTTGATTCCCATGACCATCCTGCGGCCTCCACTTCCCTCCCTGAAATTCTATGGCGTCAGAATTTCAGAGAGTAAAGCTATAGGCAGCGTAGACCCTTTCCTCCCTGGTCCCCATGGTCTAACAATGAGCGCCCTTACCATGGACTATGAGTCGTTGCTCTCCAGGGGTCTGTGGGGTGGCTCACCTGCAGGGCCATGACCTGCATGTTAGGTGCTCAGGAATCGGTCCATTTGTTCCTCCGAGGTGACAGGGGTGACAATCGGTATGCTGTTCATGCAAGTTGCAGTCATTTCTCCCCAAAATATTTACCAGCTTCTACCTTTTTCTAATTAATGTCGATAGGTAATCTCTCCCCCCACAGGAAACCATTCCCTCTTCTGAGCAGGTGCACAGCGATCCGTCATCCACGACAGCTCAGACACAGGCAAACAGGAGTACCACCTTCCAGAGGCCATAAAGGAAAAAGTCTTTCTGGTTTCTTTTAAATCTCCATGGAGTTAGTTTGTTTGTTTTAAATGAGACAGAATGTAAATGGCTCTCCTTAGGAGAAGGGAGTACTAATGAACAAGCCTGGCCCATTTTCCACTGGGTAATGAGTGCACCCAGGTAGCTGCCGGGAACAGTGATGTATTCAGTTGTCACCCTGATTTTACACTGGGGCTGGGTGGCCTGTTTAATACATGAACATAAATCTATCAGCTGTTTTTATAGGTTCCCATTTGGAAAGTCGAAGCCTTAGAATAATGCATGCTCTGTGTTTGCGAGACTGGCACAGCCTTTCCATCATTTCCATAACATCTATGAGCATTTACTGGTACTGCATACTGTAGACCATAGCATGTGCTCACAAGTGCATGCACGCACAAGCACACAGAGACACACGCACAGAGTCACGAGTGCACTGGAACCGTGAATGCCAGTAAAAAGAAAGAGGGCTTTGTGAACACCGGAAACCCTCTCAGTCTCTCAGCTTCCGAGAGGGAGAAGACGTATGAGATGCGCAAAGGTAACCCTCAACCTCAAGTTAGAGCACCCTCCCCCAGCCTTCTATAAAATGAGGGCAGATAGAGTCTCCTTGTTTTTGCCATCAAATCTTCAATTCTTCAATTCTAAGATTTAGAACTTAGCATAAATGAGAAATTAGAAATTAAGTTTTAATAAAGGAGAGAGGAGGGGTCACATGCAATAGGAGCTTTGGACTCGTATGGGACATATATAGCACTGAATGAAGAGACCGGAGGTGGCAAAGACAACATTCGAAGTGTTGACACGTTTCTGAATCCAAACAGCTCTGAGAATCCAATCAAAGGCATGGGATTATACGAAGAAAGAAGAAAATAATGAACCATGGTAAAGAGGAGACACTCGATTGTATGCTAACTGCAATAAAGCCAAATGGGAAGTGCCCAGATGAGAACTTAAATGTTTCAGAGGAAGTCTGGAAGACCAGTCTTGGAAGGGCTCCTGACTAAATACAGTGCATGTAGAAATTTACATTTGGATTATGACAAATTTACATTTGTCAGCTCCCCAGTAGCTGGAGGAATAGTTAAGCCACAATGTGCCAACTTCTAGAGCTACTGTACGCTCTGGGTCTGGTTCTCAACTCTGGCCACATGTCAGAAATACCTGGGGAACTTGTTAAAAATATCAATTACCAGGCTCCAGATGAGACCAATGGTGAAAAGCTGGGGCCTATGCATTGGCCTTTTGCAAGATCCTCAGGGTGATTCCAACGGGCAGCCAAGGCTGAGAACTGCTGCTCTGAGGAAATATGGGACAGTAGCTGATTCTTTCAGTCGGTGGCCCGACATGCACCCCAAAGGAGAGACCTACACAAACCCAGGCTCTGAGAAATGTCGTGAACAAAACTCTAACTGTGGTTCTCTGCTGTCGGTAGTTAAGTCCATCTACCTGACCCAAGAATAATGTAGTAGCTGATGGAATAATCCCTGGATTGCGAGGAAGAAGCATTTAGTGCTTTTCTCAATTCTTCCACAAATGATCTAAGTGACCCTTAATTTACCATTTTACTCCAGTGACTGGATTGTAATTCGTATTTAGTGAATGAACAGAAGTCACTGAGTTCTCTCAGGCATGGGTTTCTTCTCTTATAAAATGAAAAGAGTAGATCATAGATCTCCAAGACCCCTTTATATTCTAAGATTTGGAAACTAACATAGATCTTCTGTACTCTACTTCCATTCTACTAATAGAACTTATCACCCACATTTAAAATAAATCTTCCAAGGTACCATAGTTATATAAGTTTTTAATATGAGGAGAAACTGGGTGAGAGGTATATAAGACATCTCTGTGATATTTGTGCAGCTCTCCCATAAACCTTAGGGGCCAGAATTAAAAGTTTATTGAAAAAAATCTCTTTCCATACCATCAGGTGGTTTATTACCTATCTTCTGAACAGACCTCACAAACTTCCACGTTTGAGCCTTTCCCCAGGCCAGTCCCCTCTCCTCAATTTTTCTCCCTTCCTCTCTTCCCTGTGCCCTACCATTCTCGTTTAAGTCACTCATGTCTAGTCTAAAAGATTCACCTGATAATTTTTGAGATGCTTCTGACCCTCAGACCTTCATTTTGTATTTCATTTCCTCCACCCCTGGCTGACCTCTCCCTTCATTTAGGTTTTATATCAAGAAAAGAGAAACAGAAGGAATTTGTGACACGAGTGGTACAAAATATGAAAAGCCAAGGGTGAGAGAGTAGACTGTGATTTAAACAGCAGGAAGCCTCTCCCTCTAGGCTGGAAGAAAGGAGGGAGAAACAGTGTTATTAGAGACTAGGGTCCAGGTAACTCTCTACATGGTGGGAATTAGAGCCATGAGGGGTTTGTCTAGTAAACACCGGGAGCGCGGAGGTGATGCAGCATCTTCTAAAACTCTGCCCAAAGCAGAGAGGGGAGAAACACTGGTTTCTCCTTTTTTCCCTGTCCTCCATTTACCCAATAGTGCTCCCCATTGCCTAAATCTAGGCAAAAGCCAGATGTCATAGAAACTTAGGAAACAGAATCTTACAAGAACCAGCTCCCCTGCGATACAAAGCAAAGTGAAAACAGGACAAGGAATGAATTTGAGGACAAAAGGTCAAGAACCTACACTTTACCTACAGTTTGTCTAATACAATGTAATGCTTGATTGTATCCTGTCTGATACTCTAAGACAGAGTGTCAAATAGAAATATGACATAAGCCATGAAATGTGAACAACAAATGCTATTTTAAATTGTCGAGTAGCCCTATTTTAAAAAGATAAAGAGAAACATGTGCAATCAATTTTAATAATGTATTTTATCTCACCCAATATATTTAAAATATTATTATTTTGAAATGTAATCAATATTACCGGGTTTAATGAGATAATTGACATGTCTTTTTACACTAAGTCTTTGAAATCCAGTGTTCCTCTTACTCTTCTTGCACACCTCAATTGGGACATTTCAAGCGCTCAATAGTCACATGTGGCTAGTGGCTCTCTACAGGAATTTTGAGTGATTTTATATGGTTTCCAAGTTTTGAACAAGCATAAGAGAAGAATCCACCATGAGAGAGTTCATATGAGTGAAAGTTCCAACCAACACTTACTGCTTCAGAATTAACAGAGGCAGGAAAAAAACAACAGAGATCTGCTGAACGCAGATCTTAGAAGTCAGAGAAAAGCAATGCTCTATATGCCAGAGTTAATAACATTTAAAACTATTTCACACATCATATTAAGTAGCTTCATAATCATGGGCCGTGTTATTGATTTTCCGGTTTC
>NW_011888784.1:6915956-6930183 GCF_000151845.1 Pteropus vampyrus
AGAGGCAGGAAGCAGGGGCCAGGTCAGGGATGCTGGGAGAGGCTGGCAGGTGTCTGAGCTTGACCAGGTTAGAGGCCAAGCCACTCACTGGACCTCTGGTGAACAAGGTCGACTTCTGATCCTAGAGCCAAGACTGTTTGCCCGTCCTCTATCTTGTCCTCCCGGTTGCCTGTCAGTATCATTGGACCTTAGAAGTGGTTAACAGAAAGATGTCACGTCGGCATGGTACTTTTGTGCCTGAAAGATGCAGGATTACTTCCCCCTTCCTGCCATCAAGTAATCTTGTTTCTACTCATAAGTAGAGAAAGTGATGAGCGTGCTTTATTTACCAAGAAAACTTCTAAATTCCCCCCAGCATGTAAGAGAGGCGAGAAAGAATGATGACAGACATTCCTGACATATTTCAACTGAGTCACATAATTAAATTTTGATTGGAAAGGGCCTGAAGAAACAAATAAAATATATCTAAACTATTCCATATTTCTCTTTTTTTCAAAATAATTCACACGGTCTCTTTGAAAGCAGGAATTATCTCAGACATTTTGTTGCTCGTGTAACACACAGGCCGATGATAACCCAACCTGATGCTTATGGCAGTGATGGCGTGGGCAAGACATTCGTGTGTCTCCGTGTGCACGTGTACGAATGCACATTTGTGTGTGTGCAAGTGTGTGTATACATACAAGTCTAGGAGCATACAAATAAGGTGGTTAAGTTGGAGATGTAGTGAGTAAACTCCAAGAATAGCAGGGACACTGTTAACCCCCAGAAAAATGATTTGGAATTTAAATAGCAAGTGTTCGGAAGTGATAGGCAAAATAAACCTGGGAGACTGTTTGTGGTACAGATGGGATCTGATGCTCTCCGAGCAGAGAGAAGCACTGTCAGTGTTTTGACAGACACAGGCTGATGTTCAGGACAGAGCCAAGGAGGTGCTGGGTGGTGGGGTGTGGGGGGGCTGGAGACCTCCGTGACAGATTGACAAGCCTGCTCAGGAATTCTTCTCAAAGTGGAGGGAGAGGGGAGAGAGGATATGAAGATAAAGGCACAGCAAGACTGGGATGCTGGGGGCAGGGTGAGGTGAGAAGGGCAGAAATGCATTTATCACGTCTGCCTCTTTGGGATTATTAAGGAGGAAAAGGCAGGGGCCAAAAGCCAGACCTCAGTGGAAATAGGCATCACTTCCCAGCACTTTATTTCTCTGTGCCTTCTGTGGAACTGGCAGGTCTGCTTAGTGCTCCGGGAAGGGAAACCCCAGTGACAAATGCCTCCCATGAGGGCTGAGGGGCAGAGAGCAGAGCTCAACCAGAGGCAACCATACAGAGAGTGTTCCTCTGCCAGGACACATAGAAATGTTATCCAGGAGGGAAACCAGAGCTTGGAGGTGTAGAAAAACACTGTAAACTGTGGCCTGCAAGACAAGAGACCCCGTATAGATTTAAATGCTTGATGTAGAGATACTACTCGTAAATGGTGCAGCCTCAACTCATTTGGACCGAACCACCCCTCCGCCCTTCCAGCCTGCCCACGGCCCCTCAGAACCCTTGTGCACCCATGAATCCGGGTTGTCCTGCCCGCCTCTCTGATCCCACCTGTCTGCACCGAGGCATCTCTTCCCATGTGCCCAACCATTCTGATGTATGCCGTGTCCCTGTGTGTATGCCATGTCCCTGTTCTGATTCCCCCTAGTGTGCATCCTGGTCCTTAGCATCCAGCAGGTAGTGTGGTGGTCTGGCTACAACACCACCTGAAGTCAGGAAGGCTCCACTCAAGTCTTGCCTCTGCTCCTCAGCCCCGTGCTCCTGGTCAAGTTAACTACCTCTCTTGGAACCTCAGTTTCCTGGTTTGTGGAATAAAAAATATGTAGCACTAATAGCAGGTTTGTTGCATCTAATTAAGTAGTTCTTAATCGGGAGTGATTTTGTCGCCTAGGGGACATTTGACAATGTCTGCAGACATTCTTGGTTGTCACAAGTGCAGGAGGAGAGGTAAATTCTGGAATCTAGTCAGTAGAGACCAGGGATGCTGTTGAATATCCTAAATGTACAGGACAGCCCTCCACAATAAAGAATTATCCAGTCTCAAATGTCAATAGTGCTGAGGTTACTTACAAAATGACAAAATGTCTCTCGATGTCTTATGGGTTCTTAATCAACGACAGCTTGACAAATATATACTTAAATGTATGTGTTTATTGAAGATCATAAACTTATTGAGGGCAGGCTAGAGGCTGTGTGTCTAATACCTCTTTGGTTTTTATTCAGAGCATTGCACAGCAAAAAGCCTCAGAATTTGTCAACTGCTTGGTTAAAAGTAATCATGGAAACATTTCTGCCTGTCCTGGCAAAAAGATCGATCTCTTTTGTATGGCTGGGTTCATATGCTCATGGCATAAGATGAACTAAAGACATACACTATGCTTCTCCCCTCCCCCAGACCCTTGGTGTTAGGTTCCACTACATGTAGATCACTCTAAAACAGTTCAAAAGAGAAAAATAAAGCCAAGTAACTTTCCAAAAGGTTGACAATAAAAAGAAGGCTGTTTGACTAAATTCATCTATTTTTTACTGCAAGCCATCACACTGACATATGAGGTGGGTCTGGCCAGTGTGAGGAAAGTTTGCCTTTGCACATAAATTCATCAGAAATGTTTCAAGTGACTTGTTTCTACTGGAAAATGTTATAAGTAAATTTCAAGGCCTTCCTGCTGCTCCTTCATAATTATCCTAAAATATCTCAGACAAGCTGATATTGCTGTTATCATGTTCTTTTATCACTGGATGCCCAGCATGGGACCTGGCCCATTGGATGGTCAGTAGATGTTTGCTGAGGACAAGATGAACCTTTTATACAGCCTGCAGAATGGATCAGAACGAGGTTCCTGGGCCAGAATACTTGCTGATCTCAGCTCCACTACTCACCTGCATGTGACCTCAATCTATAGTTCTGTTTCCCATCTGTGAAATGGGTATGCACGTTTGGGCCGTTATACATCAGACTTCGCCTACACTGAATGTGCACTGATAAACATCAGACAGCAACCATGTTGTTTTGAAAAGCAAAACAGAAATGAGTATCCTCCATTTGGGGGGAGAAGAAAAACTATGATCTTTGTACTGTATTTCATGAGCTCCACCCCTCGTGCACATCACAGGGGCCCTGCGAGGTGGGTGAGACGATGTTATTATTTACTGCCCACGCCAGGTGTCCAGCAAGAGTCAGAATTCCTGCCTCGAATTCTATAACAGTTCTTCGCTGGGGCGATTTTACTCCCTTCCAGGGTGTCAACATTCAACAACATTCGGAGACAACTGAAGGATGCTATTGGCATCTAGTGAGCAGAGGCCAGGGATGCTGCTAACATCATACTGTAAGGTGTCTTTCCCACCAAACGCACAGACAAAACACTGAATTAATAACAGAAAAACTCTGCAGGGAAGCCATTGATTCATCTCATGGGCTGTGGTTCAGTGGGAAGCTCCTAGAGAAAGAAAGATCTTTGTAAATTATCGTATGTTCGCTAAACAGTAGAGTCACAATGGTTATCGCAGAATTTAGGGCTGTTTGGGGAACACTCTACTATCTGAGTTTGACCTCATAGATAAAGTCCTCCTGTGTGTGGACTATCATTGAGAGACAATTATGACATGGATGGGGAGGAGGTGTAAAATCAGGTTGTATTTATTGGGAGAAATTCGTAACGTCAGGCTGTTCACGTAAATGTTAATTATGTTCGGAAGGCAGGAAAAAGGAAGCCCCTTTAGAAAGGAAAAGGATGGGGTCTTTCTGGACCCTCTGCACACTTTTATATGCCTCTAGTACATTCGATCCTGCATTACATGTGTTATCTCATTTATCTTCACGACAACCTTAAGTATGAAACGAGGCTTAGAAAAACTAAAGATGTGGTTCATAGATTTTTAAACAAATACATTTTTCCCATTTTAACATTCTGGAATGGATATGTGTCTCAACGTTGATGCCACCTTAAAATCAGTGTTGTTTCTCTCTCACTCTCTCTCTCTCTCTCTCCTTTCTCTCTCTCTCTCTCATTCATTCATTTCTGTCTAAATGTATCTGAAGCAAGGATGCATCTTAAAATCCTTGGCTTCTTAGATTCATAAAATATGGTTACTTATCCAAGATCGTACAGCTAATACATGAAAGAGCTGGCAATGATGATAGACGTTATTTATTTCTAATCTAGCAAGGAAATTCAGGTGATGCACAGCATTCTTCTTACAAAGTCAACTAGAGTGTTTTTGTTTTTGTTTTTCCTGAGACGACTGGATGGCTGAAGTGAGAGTTTAAGGAACATAGTACATTTGTGTTAATCTCTGATTTTAGGGCAATTTTAAACTAGTGGGGGAAAATAGAGAGGATAAAGGCCAAAGATTATTGTTAACATCAACCATGAGAGACTGAATCTAAGTCTACCAGAGAAGATAAAATGTATAAATATGTATAAATATACATATTTATAAAATTATATCATTGATAAAAGCAGCTAGTGGCAGAGTGGGAGGTCAGGTCCAGCTATCAACCTTTATGCTCTTGATTCTCCTGAACAATGGTAAAGTGATTCAGCTTTGCATGGGAGGCTGCAGACCAAAAAAGTAGTTTAATTTAGGAGTGCATGATGATAATTCAGTTATGAATAAATGAAGAATGCACACTGCGAAATATTGCCTTACCGTGGCCTAGAGGCTCTGAATGATCTGCCCCAGCTGCTTCCCAGACCTCATTACCCAACACACTCCGCCTCACATACTTCCATCCAAAACCAGTGGTTTCCTCGCTGTCCCCAAATACTAGGTCTCAGGGCCTTCACGCCTGCCTTTACAACTGTCTGGATCACTCTTCACTCACATATATGCCATAGCTAATTCTATCTCTTGATTTAGGTCTCTGCTTAAATGTCACCTTCACAAAGCCTTTTCTGATTCTACCGTCAAAAACAGCATCTTTCTTCTTCATTCTTTCTGTTCTTACCTGCTTTATTATTTTTTTCTTAGCCCTTATCAAAAACCTACATATACTGTATTTATTTTTTAAACATTTTCCCCCATTGAAATGTAAGCTCAAGGAAAATGAGAATTTTTATCTGCAAATAATAAACAATTAATCACTCAATAATAAATGAGCAAGTCTATTACTATCTTAATACTACTTCCACCTGGTGGTAAAAAGCAGAACTGCAGGCATAGTGCCTCTAGAGGAAATCACTTTCTTGGAGCAATACAGCCATGCGCCATTTTAAGTCCTTTACATATATTATCTCATTTGTCATTCACAATAGCCCTACCACATAGGTACCATCACCCACAATTTAAAAGAGGAAGCAGTTATGGTATTCCAATTCCAATAACTTTGGAAAGTTATTCCAAAACTTTCTTTTATACCCTGCTATTTTTACACTATCTCATTGTTGTAAATCTATCTCCTTCATTACTTTTATTCAGCAATTTAGTACTTGAGTTTATCTTATATGTGTCCAAAATTAGGGATGCTTACAAGCTTTTATCTTATAGGAGTTGAGCAAATATGACACTTCCTGACTATTTCCAAAGTAGTGGAGATAGATTTTTTAAAAAGAATCTAAGAGACAATTTAGAAGTATTTGTTTCTTCTTTCTATTATTTACACATAATATTTCATTGTTACTCACTTTCATCCAACAATAGAGTCACTAAAAATGTGGGACAACTACCCATATTCTGTGAAACATGAAAAATAGTGCTTTACTTGTCTCTACCCACAACCACCCTTTTCCGGGCCCTAACTTCTGTAATGTTTTGGTTTAAAGAAAGTTTTGCAGAAAAACAATCTTCACATGAGAAAAAGAAAGATCATAACTAAGGAAGAAGCTTAAAAGAGAATTCAGTTAATGCACCTCTATTGCTTTTCCCTGGAAAAGAGCTTCAAATGCATTCATCAGGTAGAGAATCAAGTCTGGAAAAATTATCCTTGGAAGAGCTGTGCTTGAGAAACACGCCGAGAATAACATTCTCAAGGGAATCTGGGAAGTATTCGACAAGGAATAAATGATGTTCAAGAGGACAAGAAAGTTATCGAGGAAGTCGCAGAGGATTAAGAGAGCCAGACTCCCATGCACTAGGCCTGAAATACTGCTACAGAACTAATTTTGAATCCATAAATAAATATGAATGTAAATTTGAATCTTAGGACATTTATCTGACTCTTCTGGGCTGTGGTGGTCCCACCTTAGACATCTGTTGAAAAAATATGAATTTGCTAGAGTATGCATTTCCCACTCTATGGATGACTTAAAGCACAAGGTAGCTTAACAAAATGCTGCATTCACAATTGTAGAGAAACCAAACATTTGGAAAACCTGGATCTTACGAAAGCTTCGACTATAACTATGAGGAAATGTAATAAAAGATCTATAGCTGGCTCTTAGCCCTGGAAAACAATGTCTAAGACATAATCTAACTCCAAAGACTTCCAATAATATGAGAGAAAAAAAAAAAACTTCAGTTTAGTAAATTGTTTATGTTCTACTATTTAAGCAAATAGCAGACTAAAATTTTCATTTTAAACCAGATGTTAATCTCATTAATGAGAACAACACACATCTTGCCTGAATTGACCCAGGAAAGGTCAATATGGATGGAAGTATCCAGACAAATCACAACTGATCAATTGACTTTGGCCTCCACTCCAACTGCGATACAGAAGGTCTCAAGAGTTTTGGCTGTCACCGTTGGTCAGTTAGATTGTGCTATCACCAATACAAGGGACTCCTGGAAAGCCCTTATCACATAAATGGAATCCAAAAATATAAGGAAGTTGTAGTAAATTATATTACATTTTCTTAAATTAGATATTTCTCGTATTCAGTAATCCTTATTAGTCCTGTCTTGAAGTTATACTTTAAATTAAATAAAGTTCACTTAATATTAAATATGATATAAATTTGTAGTGTGATAGAAACTTAGTGTTCACTTGACCTAAATCCTCTTTACTCTTCCATGCCATTTTACAGAAGATTACACTAAGCCCAGAAGAAAAAAGTATCTTACAGAAGTCACAGTTTTCATTTCCAAAAAAAAGGGAGAGAATTTTGTTTCTCCCAAAGGACAATCTGTGCCAACACACTAAATCTGGCTTGTTCTACTTGGCCTGCACCTTGCCTCCAAACTCCTTGTTAATAATGTTTTCTTTATAGACATTTCTTTAGAGATATGGTTACTCCGTTCATCTGTTTGTGCCTCTCCTCCTTCTCTTTGCCATCCACTCCCACAAACATACACACACATATTATTAGAGAAAAATTTGAATGTAGAGCATAGTGGCATTTGATTATTTTATTGCAGTACACAACCCATTTGCTTCCTGTCTGGTAGGGGAAAGTCTCATTTTCTCCTGAGAAATACTCTCCCGCCCATTTCAGTCTCCACGGTGTGCACGGTGTAGTAGTCTCTCCCTGAATTTATCCCCCATTTCCGAGAAAGGGATGTGACTCAAACCTGACCAATCATAGCATCCCGCTGCCATGGCCACAGACATTGGTTCAAGATGAGAATGTGACCCAATCAGACCCAGTGAGGTAGTCACAAGACTTCTGTTAGTACTACTGGCATAGAGGCGTTCTCTCTTTCCTGCGGAACCTATATCTACTTGGATATAAGCCTGAAATTGCTGAATGATTATTTTATCTCTGCAGTGGATGTAGCCACTGAGAATGAAATCAATGCATAGCAAGGCAGTGTATAAAAACGGAGGAGAAAAACCCATTCTAGTGACACTGTTAAAACTCCATGATCTATCTGAGCTTGAAATCCTTAGACATCTCAGTTATATAAATCAAATAAATCACCTTTTTATTTAAGCTAGTTTGGTCCGTTATTGACACTGCAATCGCAAGATTCCTGAGAGATCTTTAGCATAGTGTATCTAATGTCTAGGTTCACCTAGACATTAGAAGGAATAGTCCTGGCTTAGGTAGTTTTTGACATTGCATGTTTTGCAGATACTTTTGAAGTCACTTTTCAGTCAGTTGTTGCATGCTTTTTCATAATGTCATGAATTGCAATTAATCATCAACAACAGAGGCATATCCTTTGGGAACTGCTACTTGATCTGAAGAGAACTGTTTTTCCCTTTGCTCTTACGACTTGGCTAGGCCTTGCAAAGGCAGCTTAATTTTCAAGCAGAGGAACAGCTAGTCTTCTTTACCTGGAAGTGGGGTCCTCCCCCCCGTACAGGGGGGATGGTGAGGCTAGGAAGATGTGAGCACTAGTACCATCAATCCACCCTCTCTATCTATAAATGCCTGCCCCCTACTCTTGGCCCCATATGGACAACTTTGAAGAACACCCTCATTGATGTACAGAAGCAGCTGAAAGTTTATTGTGCTCTTCTGCATGGCATATCTGTGTTCTTCTACTAAAGAAAAGACACTTAGGCATCAGCCACAAATGAGAAGAACTTTCCAGCACATCTAAAATCTTATCCATCCCTTCTTCTTTTGGGTGAAAAGGGCCCTAGTAACGGAAATCAAGGGCAGATACTTGGGAACCAAGTTCAGATCATTCTCAAAGTTTTATCTTGATTTGGTACTGTAAAGCTCTGCTCATTCAGGTCTCTTTCTGGAATCAGGACTAACTCTCAGAGATTATCCTCCTCTGTCAATGATCTTCACTAGTGACCTCAGCCTCCTCCCATTCCACTTTGTTCACACACACACACACACACACACACACACACACACACACACACACTACAAAGCAAGGCAAAGTGAGAGTGAAGAGCTTCTCCTCCCAGACCAGAACTCTTATTGGTGCCCCACTTTGGTCCTACTACCTCTGCTGCTCTAATCTGCTGAAGCTTTCAAGCTTTGCTCACATTCCATGCTTTACCATCTAGTCTTACTTATCATATGGAGCTCGGCCTTGGTAAGCCTGACCTATGGTCAGGTTAGTCAACCAGCTCTCTACCCATGCCCACCCAATCAGATGAAATGTCAGGGGTCTGGACCTGTTACCACCTGCCTGCTGCCCCCTAGGCTGGATCACACTGTCCAAAATTTCATATTTGTGCTTCCAAATCTGTCATATGCCCCCAATTTAAATTTCACATAATCGTGCCAGTCTCCCAGAGAGACAACAGGACAAAGGAGAGAAAAATAAACAGAAGCATTGCTTTTCACTTTAGATAAGACAAAATCTTTTCATCTTGAATCCAACTGTTTGTGAAACACTGAACTTACAGCGGTTGTACGTATCATATTGTACCATTTACTTAGCATATATCAGAGATGGCTTTTGATCTCTTTTATGTTATATAGTACTATCATGTATTAGTGCTTAGCATTCCTATTTAACTTTTATAAGGACATTTAACTACTTGTGGATTTTTCCCCAGTTCTCTCATACTTTGAGGAAAAGACATGTTTACATTGCCCAGCTCCTAGCATAAGGCTTAGACAGATATTTGTATTAAGTAAACCCATAGTTTGTCAATACATATTTATTGAGCACTTGGTGCTTGCTTCATCCTTGTTCTAGTTACTATGAGATTTATAGAAGAAAACTCTATGATATTCTCCCTTCTCTGGAGATTATGGAGTTTGGGGTGGAGGTATAAGAGTAAGATTAATGAGTACAAAACAAATAAAGACAAAAACAAGATATTTTATGGTCAAGTGGTGCATTGTGGCCATTGGTCTATGTTTGCTAGGGTTTTAAAAAACAGACAAAAATTCCTGAGGAAGTAAAATTTTTACAGTCATGTACTTGAAATAGGAGAACAGAAAACAGGCTCGTCCTTCAGTCCATGCCAAACTGCTCCCTACAATCTATCTCTTTAATGTTCTGTTTAGTCTAGTCTTGAACGCTGTTAGGCATCCAGTTTCCATCACAGCCACTGGGAAACACCTTTGCAATCTAAGTGTTCCCTGTTTCAGGAAGTTTTTCTCAGCACTTAACTTTTATTGCTCCACCTCTTATTACCTTTCACAGTCTGATTGTATCATTTCTTAAGCTGTGTCTCCTGTACCTTTGTTTTACATCTCTCGATGTGGTTGGCCTAGCGTTCCAGGTGTCTCATCTCCCTGGATCTTCATCATTTGGTTTCTTTCCTGTGTATCTCTCCTAACAATGATAATCATATTTCTGCCCAGAAATGTCCTCCATATTAAATATTAAATAAATAGTTACAGTGTGACTCACACACAGGATGCAGAGTACTTTAGAAACAATAGCTCTGATGTTCTTTGACATCAAAACATTTCCAGATCATAGTTGTATCTCCGTGCCTAGCACTGGCACGTAATAGGTTCAAAGATTAGCCCACCTTTCTAAAAGTACCTAGTTCTCCCAACAATGGCTGTCATGAGTCTAAAATGGATTGTAACACAGTGGAATGGTACACATTATCTTCATGTTCTTGGGGACAGGAAGAATATAGTGAGGATAACAAGAGGTGGGTGATAGTTCACACGATATTGCAGAGTTATCAAATGAGGTATATTAGTATGGAGACTAAGAGGTCTGAGCAGGCTGAGTCAGGCTCTCATCTCTGTCTACTGCCAGCTAGATGAGGCAGATCAAATCTTAGCAGACTTCCTATAACATACCCACCTATCTAACGTTTGAAAAAGTGATCCTCTGGGGCAGGCCTGTGTCTGCACATGTTGTCAGAAATTTTTTAGGCATAATAGAATGGTTGAAAATTTTGGCAGAATAGTAAATATTCGTCTTCCTAAATAAGTTGTCAATGAGGAAAGATCATTGCCAATACCCATACAGGTGTCCCAGTGCCTATAATTAGAGAATCACCCAGTGCCCATAAAGGTATCCACATAAATGTACACACTGTTTGCCTGTTACCTTTCAAATTGTATCATGTTTGAGAAGACCTGGTCACTGCTCAAAGTCCAATCTCATTAATTCACAAGAAAATGTTCTCACATGTTATAGAAAACACAGGATGTTCACCTGGCATTTGTTTGATCATACACCACATTCCTTACCCCTGACCTATAGCAAGAATTAGTCAGATCACTCAGCTCAGCATTCAGCCTGACAGCCATAGCTGTAAAATTATGGATCTTCAGCTGCCAAAAAGTTAGTGTACACATAGCTTGTATGTATAATTTGGCAGTGTATCTGTGAAAGGTGTTTGGTACCCAGAGAATAACCACATACTAACTGGTAACCTCTACTTTAGGTAAGCTTTTCATAGTATTATGGCCAGAAAGAATATGCAGAAAGTATAAACAACCTGATCTTAAAACTATTCTTTTGCTTATGTATGTTTGATATGTAACATATATATTTTTAGAGGAGTTTTGGCTGAATTCTCCATGAAAATAAAGCCTTGGTTAATAGCTATGAAGAATCCCCATACTCAGTGAATTTTAGATGATTCCGTCTGGATAGGAATTTAAAGAATGCAAATGAACGAAGTGAGGACATGTGGATAAAGCTAATGACTAAAACGAGACCTATAATTGCGATGGCCGGAGGCCTGCTCTCCTTCTTAGCCACCACTGTAATGTGAATGGGAAATGAACTTGTCAGAATTTATACTCAAATTCCTCAAATTCAATGTCATTATATGTTGCTAGATGGGATGTGGTCACTTCCTCTCTCATTAGCCAAGACTGGTCACATGGCCTCACCAAAGCGGAAGGGGGCCAGGAATCAGCAGTGATGACTTCCACCCTTCCTGTGAGTTTGTAGCCAAAGTCACCTTCTTAAGGAGACTCACACTGATCCTTGGTGTACCTAATTCTCCTTACTTTTTTAAAAATTCAATTTCACATATTCCCTTTGAACCTACTATATACTTTAATTACCTGCTGTACTTTTGTTTGTCTCTGCCTTGTACGCTGTACACTCCACAATAGCAAAGATTTTTGTTTCATTCAATAAGTATAGTATCTCTAGCACCCAAAACAATGCCCAGCATAAATTAGGTGAACAATACTATCTGTGGACCTGAAATGAATTTCAGGAAGTGACAACAGTGCAACTCAATGATCTATGCTTATGGATTACCTTTATCTATACTACCACAAATAATGGGCTTACCCTCTCCTCAGACCAATCCCTGAAGTATCTTTTACTTAACCAGCAATATGAAATTCTTGCTAAATGATTCATTTAAAAATGTTTGTTATAAATTTGTCTCTCTCTTAATGTGACAGGATCTCTGTCACTCACGGGCAGGTTTTCCATCTCTGATGGTGTTCTGTCAAATCAAGTCTCCTTGACAAGGGTCCAAATGAAATGAAAGAGGGGTTAGATACAGAGCAAATAGATAGCTGGGTGATAAAGGGTGAGTTATAGAACCACAGAAGAACAGATTTCAAAAGGGCCTTAGGGGACTTCCTGTCCAACTTTCTAGCTCCTGACCAGTTATCAGCAACAAGGATTCATAACTCTATAACATGGCCTATTCAATTGATAGACCATTCTGAGAATTACAGATTTCTTCCTTAAATTTAATAGAAATTTGCTTCACTGTGAATTCTACTTATTGGTCTCTGTCTGGCTAAGTGGAGCTAGTCAGAAAATGTCTGCTTCTTATTCTACATGAAAGAACTTCACAAGCTTGAAGAGAATTGCCATGGCTTCACTCCAATTTCTAATCTAGCCTCAATAATCCCACCGCTTTGTTGCTCATAGGTCATGTGTTATATGCCACAAATAAATATTTTTCAATGGATGAATGGACCAGTGATGATGAAACGAATATATGGATGCACGCAAGGTGATGGTCTACTCACTGGTTAATGAAAGCCTTGCTTCTAAACTCACCACCTTGGCCATCCTATGGATGCTCTCTATTTTCCTGGTGTCATTCTTAAGTCAAATTTCTAGTATAACCCTCCAGGAGAGATGTGGCCCGTACAGAAAATAGTACAACTGAGAGCTACATGTGAATCTCAGTTTTTCAAAACCCCCAAACCATAGTGGGCAAAAGACAAAAATAACTATATAGAAATAATGTGACATAGTTGGCAAATTTGTTTCTCAAAAGGGTATGGATTAGGGATTCCAAAACTATTGCATGTGTATCCTAGTTTATAACAAATAAGTAAATATATTGTAGATGATGAATCTAAAGATTTTTAGAAAAACCTAAAAATCTTGAGAAATCTGTTCCTTTTCATTGTTGGAAAATCAAATTACAAACAAGGAAAGGAGAAAGGCTAAAATGAACCCCGCGGTGTTAGATTCGAATCAAAGGTATGAGTACGAACTCATGGCTTTGTAGTATATGTGCATATAGAAGATACAGAAATAAGTACACACATATGTGTATGCATGGGTTAATATCTATTCACATATTTGCAAGCTCTTTCGAGAGGATTTAAGACCAATGACATTGCAGGAGCAACAAGCACACCTCATGCTCAGATCCTGGTATCTAAATGCCATTCTCCAATAAAAAGAGTCAGGGCTCCTTAGAGAAGACTTCTGATTCCAAAGCTGGGTAAGAGAAAATACAAGATGAGCCTGGAGCATATTGTGGTGTCAAAAAATAAGGAAGTGCTTTAAAAAAGATGCAGATGTGTCAAAAATGGTGCAAGAGCAAATCTGAAAAAGCTCTCAATAACCCAAATCTAGACCAATAGGATAAAATAAATACCTATGAATCTGTACCAATATACAAAAAATTTTTATAAATAAATGTGGGAGAAAGAATAGATTTTCCTTCTAGAATAATTTTACTTAAAAACGTAGAAAAACTTAGGAAATGGAAAATTATTATGAAAACAGTAAAATAGAATTGTTACTGGTAGGATTCCCCCAATGCATGCTAAAATTAGTAGGGGAAAGTTTGAGGTGCAAGAAGATATTCATATAATCTTAAGATATCATCCTAATATATTTATAAATTTCAAAGAGAAAAAACAGAACTTCACAATGGAGCAAATCATCTTAACCAAGGGATAAAGGTTAATATCACCAGTAAACAGATATATCAACATCATGTAACACCTGGCAGATACAAATTAGAAGAACACATTGCTTCCTTGGTAATTTTGTTACCAAAAATGCACACCCGCCATTGAATTATGAGAAAACATAAAATAACCCCAGTTTGAGGGACTTTATATCAAATTAATGACTGCTCCTCTTCAAAAGTTTCAAAGCCATAAAAGATGAAGACTGAAGAATTGTCACAGACTAACAGAGATTCAAGAGTGATGGGAACTAAGTACAGTGTAGGATCCTGGATTAGATTA
>NW_011888784.1:6930233-6934666 GCF_000151845.1 Pteropus vampyrus
AAAATGGTGCAAGAGCAAATCTGAAAAAGCTCTCAATAACCCAAATCTAGACCAATAGGATAAAATAAATACCTATGAATCTGTACCAATATACAAAAAATTTTTATAAATAAATGTGGGAGAAAGAATAGATTTTCCTTCTAGAATAATTTTACTTAAAAACGTAGAAAAACTTAGGAAATGGAAAATTATTATGAAAACAGTAAAATAGAATTGTTACTGGTAGGATTCCCCCAATGCATGCTAAAATTAGTAGGGGAAAGTTTGAGGTGCAAGAAGATATTCATATAATCTTAAGATATCATCCTAATATATTCATAAATTTCAAAGAGAAGAAACAGAACTTCACAATGGAGCAAATCATCTTAACCAAGGGATAAAGGTTAATATCACCAGCAAACAGATATATCAACATCATGTAACACCTGGCAGATACAAATTAGAAGAACACATTGCTTCCTTGGTAATTTTGTTACCAAAAATTCACACCCGCCATTGAATTATGAGAAAACATAAAATAACCCCAGTTTGAGGGACTTTATATCAAATTAATGACTGCTCCTCTTCAAAAGTTTCAAAGCCATAAAAGATGAAGACTGAAGAATTGTCACAGACTAACAGAGATTCAAGAGTGATGGGAACTAAGTACAGTGTAGGATCCTGGATTAGATTAGGGAACAGAGAAAGGATATTAGTGGAAAAACTGGTGAAACCCAAATAAATTCAGTTAATAGCATTGTACTAATGTTAATCTCTTAGCTCTGATATTTGTGCTATGGTTATGCAAGATATTAACACTGGGGAAGCTGGGTGAAGCATATATGGGAATCCTCGGTACAAGTTTAGCAATTTTTCTGGAAGTCTAAAACTACATCAAAATAAAAACTTTAAAACAAATAAATGTTTCAGGGATTGATCACTCTTTCTGACTCTTGCTAGTGCTGCCTTGGTTCCATCCTCTTCCTGATGTTCAGCATGTAGCAACATACTCATTTAATGCTGTGGAAGGAAAGAATGATGGTACATGGAAAAGTACTCAGGACTGGCCCATGCGCCCTAGTCAACAATGCGGTACGTGTGGCTTCCCCCAGAACCGGAAGCTCTGACAAGCAGTATGGAGAACTTAAGTCTAGTTCTGGCTTCATCACATTGTTGTTTTGGTGATATGACCTTGAGAAAGTTGTTCAATCATTTCAGCTATGGAAATGAGCATAGATAGCGACCTTTCCTCCTTCCCTCACAAGGCTATCTTCGCTCAGGCTAAAAGGACTTAGTGAGAGTCTGGACCAAAGCAATGACAGAGGCATCACCTGACTCAGAATGACCACCACATTTGTTGCCTGTCTAATTCACTTACTTTTCATCATACGTAACAGTGTTTTATGAGGGGCAGCATGTGTAGTGGCTAAGGCCCCAGGCTCTGGGTTTATATTGCCTGGTTCCCATCCTAATGCCACTGCTTACTAGCTGGGTCACAATTTCCTCAGCTATAAAATGAGGGTACTGACAGAACCTACCTCATAGGGTTGTCATAAGGATTAAAGGTGCTAATACTTACAAAGCTTTTAAAAGCTGTCTTGCAACTTGGTAAGTGCTATATAGTGTTTGCTCTTAATGGTTTTCCTAATGCTTCACGACGTTATTCGGAATATTTAACTCTTCTGGGTATAGCAACTTGCCCCTTCCTAACTAAACAGTCAGTTGTTTGAGAGCAAGGATGTGAATGCCTTTTGCTTTAGCCTTCCCCAGCATGATGCCTTTTGTAGAGGAGGTGCTCAATAAATATCTGATGATTGATTGATTAATAAGGCCTTAAAGCCGATGTTCTCTTACTTCACAATTTTGCTTCAGGCCAACTTGTCATCTTTGTATTTAAACAAACTTGGAAAATAGGAAATTCTCTAATGCTAGAACTGGTCTTTCCTGAACTCGGTCAGAGTTTGTTATGGGAGCCGTTAGCATTTTGACATCTCTTCCTCCCATCCCCCTTCACCCAGAAACATTCCGTCAGCACCACATCTGAAAAGACAAATTCAGAAACAGCACCCCCATCACTCAGTCTTTGACTATGCTCTGTCCTCTTTCTGCTTGTCTTGGAGGTAAAAAGAATCCTGCCATCCACTTTCTCAGATGATCTCTTTATATACTTTTGTTCCTGTTTCCAAGAATACGTCTTTGGAGTCAACTTGAGCTTCAATGCTTGGCAATTACTAAAGAAATAAAATATTACCCTCCTCGTTAAGCATTTTGGCCACATTCTTCTTGGTGTTTCCATTTTCAATATCGAAAGTGCAGTACCCCTTCGGTGCCCTTGAAAAGGTACTTGTTTCCTTACTGAATGTATTATTCCATAGAAGAAAAAAATACCATCTTTCAATTTATGAATCACTCTTATCTTTATTTTTCACCTTTCCTTCTCTTTGTGTTCCTTCCACTTACATACTTCTAAATTATTTCTGGCCAAACATAAGGCAGCCAAGTTGGAATCTTGGGTCTGTTGCTATCGTCACAATCATTTCTTTGGTGCCATTTATATGAAATAAATTCCCATAGATTCGGGACGTGCTGCAAACTTCTTTCATTTCTGCAGACAGCAATTGTACTCAAGAATAATCCAACTGCTGCCTCACCCCACCCCCACCCCTGGTTTTCATTTCTCTCCAACATATTATTTCCTCTTGTGTCGCCTCTATGACTTAATAGTGGAAATATTTAGCGATTCCAAGAAGCTTTGCTGTTCTCTTGACCCTAAAAAGTGTCCCTAATGGGGGTTCTTCTCCATCATCTTGGAGGGAGAAAGGAAAAGATAAAACACTAGCACTTTCTTTCTTTGTTAGGCCCAAACCACTGGCTTTTATTTTGAGAAGAGAAAGTGTGGGAGTTTAGATCGCAATGTAGTATGAGATGTACCTACCCACGAGGTGCATGTGTGAAAGGACACAGTGCAAAGAGAATGGCAACTCCTAAATGAGACACCCCATTCATTTGTGGTGACATGGAGACCAAGGTCTGAGAGAAGCCCAAGGTCTAGACTTGAAGAACATACAGTAATTCCCAGTTCCATCACCTTCCAATTCTCCTCTATGGCCTTGATCAAATCACACACCTGATCATTTCTGGAAAGGTAAGAGTCAACTCACATCTCCCTCACTGGGTGATCAAGGAACTCAGCACTTGCCAAAGCATTTACAAACTGCAAAGTGACATGAAGATGCCATTATCCAAAACTAGATTTTATAGCAATGAATAAAGGGGTAGTTATTAATATGGCCATTCAAGTCAATTGACCAATCTGGTTTGTACTTATATGTCAGCAAGAAGCATTAGACAAGGTCCTTGTCCACAGAAGCTTAAACTCCAGTTGAGAAGATGAAACTTGTATACCCTGTCCAGACTTCCACAGTTGAATCCATGAGAAAGCCAATAAAATCAGGTGCTAAATTGTGTGCTGCAGCACATTCTGCAATGGTGCTGGGATTTCAGAGGTTCAAATACCTCAGGAAATAATAATACTGACAATACACTTATACTAGTAAGTCCTGGTATGCTATAATTAGACAGTAATAAAGAGTGATAACATGATATGCGGGACCTGCTTAGGCATTCGAGCTCCTAGCTCAGTGGAACTCAGGCTCTTGGCCACTGTGTCCTATCGTTATCAACCGTCTGTCACAGAAAAGAATAGTAGAAGCCATATAAGAAGAAGAGTGTAAGCTATAGGGCCAATCAGCCTTTTTCAAATCACACTTTCCAAATGTAGCAGTTGGTGACCTTGGATAAATTATTTATGCTTTATGCCTTGGGTTTTATAATTGTACCCAGAGTGGGATAGAGGATGACGGATTAACATATGTCAAGACTAAATACAATACTTGGCTTATGGTATGTGCTCAGTAAATACTAGTTACAGTTGTAGCTATTGACACTGTTATTATTATTACTATTATTATTCTAGTAGTGTTTCCCAAAAGTGTGCTCCTAGGACACTAATCCTGCAGGATAGTCCTCACAGAGGGACTTCTATGATTCAAATATGTGGCAATTGCTGTGTTTTGTATGTAAAACTGCATATGGGTATTGAAGCATAAGAGAAATCCTTAAAGAAAGACTTTTAACATTAACCAACTTGGCCATGGGGCACCAGTTTCCCACATAATGCTAGTCATCTTAGACCCTCCACAGAGCATATTTCAAGGAAATTACTCAAAGAGAGGAAAGAAAATGGGGGAAATCTCCAATTTATAAATATTTTAAGCTCAGCCACAGACTGCACAGCAAAAAGAGATCAATCAGAAATATTAATGGCATTAGGAGTAATTTTTTAAAAAGTTGTCAAATAAATGGCTTACATATTTTTATGTAATCATTAGTTCTTTATTTGATAGATTAAAATTGACTAAAATATTGACTTTTCTCTAGCCAATAGTCATAAC
>NW_011888784.1:6934716-6958091 GCF_000151845.1 Pteropus vampyrus
CTCAGCACTTGCCAAAGCATTTACAAACTGCAAAGTGACATGAAGATGCCATTATCCAAAACTAGATTTTATAGCAATGAATAAAGGGGTAGTTATTAATATGGCCATTCAAGTCAATTGACCAATCTGGTTTGTACTTATATGTCAGCAAGAAGCATTAGACAAGGTCCTTGTCCACAGAAGCTTAAACTCCAGTTGAGAAGATGAAACTTGTATACCCTGTCCAGACTTCCACAGTTGAATCCATGAGAAAGCCAATAAAATCAGGTGCTAAATTGTGTGCTGCAGCACATTCTGCAATGGTGCTGGGATTTCAGAGGTTCAAATACCTCAGGAAATAATAATACTGACAATACACTTATACTAGTAAGTCCTGGTATGCTATAATTAGACAGTAATAAAGAGTGATAACATGATATGCGGGACCTGCTTAGGCATTCGAGCTCCTAGCTCAGTGGAACTCAGGCTCTTGGCCACTGTGTCCTATCGTTATCAACCGTCTGTCACAGAAAAGAATAGTAGAAGCCATATAAGAAGAAGAGTGTAAGCTATAGGGCCAATCAGCCTTTTTCAAATCACACTTTCCAAATGTAGCAGTTGGTGACCTTGGATAAATTATTTATGCTTTATGCCTTGGGTTTTATAATTGTACCCAGAGTGGGATAGAGGATGACGGATTAACATATGTCAAGACTAAATACAATACTTGGCTTATGGTATGTGCTCAGTAAATACTAGTTACAGTTGTAGCTATTGACACTGTTATTATTATTACTATTATTATTCTAGTAGTGTTTCCCAAAAGTGTGCTCCTAGGACACTAATCCTGCAGGATAGTCCTCACAGAGGGACTTCTATGATTCAAATATGTGGCAATTGCTGTGTTTTGTATGTAAAACTGCATATGGGTATTGAAGCATAAGAGAAATCCTTAAAGAAAGACTTTTAACATTAACCAACTTGGCCATGGGGCACCAGTTTCCCACATAATGCTAGTCATCTTAGACCCTCCATAGAGCATATTTCAAGGAAATTACTCAAAGAGAGGAAAGAAAATGGGGGAAATCTCCAATTTATAAATATTTTAAGCTCAGCCACAGACTGCACAGCAAAAAGAGATCAATCAGAAATATTAATGGCATTAGGAGTAATTTTTTAAAAAGTTGTCAAATAAATGGCTTACATATTTTTATGTAATCATTAGTTCTTTATTTGATAGATTAAAATTGACTAAAATATTGACTTTTCTCTAGCCAATAGTCATAACCTGCAATTTTATTAAAGAGAGGGGAGAGTTTAAAATTGTGTCATTCTCAGTCTCACAAATGACAAAAGGCCACAAAAAATGTGTTGAATATATATAACTTGCCCACCAGCAAACAAAAAAGTTAGGAATAACTTCCTAGACAACCTAGCCTATTATATGTGAATTCATCTAAAACTATTCAGCTTCCATAATCTCTGGACCAATTAATTTCATAAGTTGAATTGCTACTTCATAGAGCAATTTTAGGGTTAATGTGTCCAGATGCTGTAAGTAGCTTAATGTTCACCTTCTATTGCTTTGAAAATGTGTTATCATTGCCAGTCTCTGCACAGATCCGCCTTGAGCGCATGCCACCCTTTTAGAGGGTGTGCCCTTCAGCAGAACGTTGGTGGAGGCCTCAGCAAAGAAGGGCAGGAGAGTCTCGCAAAATTTAATTGTTGATGTTGTCTCTAGGTGTGTAAACAAATATAATTTTTCCACATTAAAGTACATAATCTAAAGATAACACCAACACCGGTTCATGTGAAAAGATATAGCTATTCCACAGGGTTGACAAACTGACAGCCCCAGGTTTTGAGGGACCCTGCAGTGTATACATGGTGTGTGGGTCACCTTCCATTCAGAGCCTTTGAGACGTGCTGACGTCTCAAAGCCCTAATCCATGTTGTATCTGTGATTTCACACTTTTGTTACCCTAGATAGTGAAGAAAAGTGTTTTGAGAAGTAAAGTTCTTATTTATTCATCAACTAGAGATAGAGAGTTTCCTGTTGGACTTGAACTTTCCACAATCTGTCTTAATGATAGCTCCACAACTGATAAGTTGGTCTTTGTTAAAATGGAATTATTACACCAGAGGAGCAACACAGAAGCAGGATCACTTAAGATGCCTCAGTCAATGAAGTTTATTGGTTCCCTAGCAGAGAACCAATAAGGCTAAGATGGAATAAAATAATAAACTTGTAAGAATCACAGAAAATGAAAGGCAGGAGGCAGAAAGCCATTCTCAACAACAGTAGAACACACCTATAGGGAGCTCTCTAGGCATCTAAAGGTACCAAGTTCCACTGGAATTCAAAGAGCTTGAAAGGATGGTTGAAATCGCGGTGATGTAATCTTATTTTTTTTTTTCCATAATGTGGCTTTGGGCTGGCCTTGTCTTTGATACCTCATTCCTTAGCAGCCACAGTTTATCTATTTATGTTCCTTTACTTGAATTCCCAGTGAGAAATCAACAATCCAAGTCCTTCTAAAAGAATTTATTCCTCTGTCCTCTACTGTCCGAAATCTAATTAGGAAATATTAGATAGAAATTACCACCAAGTGAAAATCAAGGGCCCTGCAGGTAGAGTGGGCACCTGTTCAGCCTCCTCCACCTCAGTGAGTCCTGAAACCCAGGACAGCACCACTGCCCAGCTCTTCGGTTGGTGAGACCAAACCAGGTATCAGGAAGCAAAATGAAATGAATGCCAAAGTGTGAAAAGCTGGACTCCATTGGAAGGGCTTAGTCTTGCAAGATCGCTGAGAAGCAGGCATCTGAGCCTTCCTGCCTTCTCTGCAACTGCAGTCATCAGAAGAGCTGCCCATGAGATGGCTACAGACCCCATTGAACAGGGTGTGGGGGCTGGTGGCATATGTGTTTCTCTTTATAATCTATGTACACACACATATATTTTTTCATCTTGGTGAAAACCACAAGTATTTGAAATTCTTCCAAAGGAACAAAATCTCAGACCTGTGGAATGTCAGTTGTGGAAATTAAATGGCCACCACGTGACCTAGCAAATGCCACTGTGGAAAATAAACATATGATGTTGAGCAGGCCCGCTGTTTACTCTAACATTTTGAGATGACAGGCAATCACTTTCCAAAACCACGGCCAGAGGTAGAGCTCTCTGAAGGCTTAAATCAAGAGTCTTTTAAAGCAAATTGACTATTCGTCTGTGATTCTCCAGCAAATTAAGGATCTGCTCTTGAATGCTGGACAATGAAAGCCCCAGACAAAGCTACTAAACACACACAAGCACCCTCTTCCTTTCTGGCCACAAAAGACCATGCTGTTAAGTACCATTTTTCTCAATCCTACTTGCAGCTGTGCAAAACCAAAATCTCTTATTTGTAAAGGAGTGTGGACTGTAGCTTAACTCTGGTGTGAGGCTGGATGTAATGTGGGTGGGGGATGGAACAGAAAACATCAGAGCGATAGAGGCTGCCAAGCGAGTGGGAGAAGGGATGGGCAGGTAGAACGGAAGAGTCGAAAAAGATGCAGAGAGAAAGAAAGGGTGGCACTGTGTGAGGGCAAAATGAAAAGGAGAAAGGGAAGTGATAAAGATGAAAGGAGGAGAGGGAATGTGGAAAAAAGAGAGAGAGAGAAGAAACGGAGAATGAGAGTGTAGGGAGGAAATCAGCAAAATAGCTAAGGTGGCAAAGGGGAAAAGCAGAGAGGAGAGTAGCCCTTTTCAGGCACCTCTATGGAAGTCCCCTTTCCCTTCACCAATGGAGAAGACTTGGTGAACATGGCACCACACAGCTGGAATCAATTGATGTGAATATGGGCAGCTGTCCAGCCCTGCCCGGGGGAAGCGGTGGGAAGCCCTTCCCTCTGGTTTGGCAAGATCTGGCTCCGGCCTGCCAGAATCATCAGCTTCCTTGGGGCAGCCATTAAGAGCAAGAACTTGGCTCAACTGGCCTTCAGCAGGACTGAAATCCAGGCTTCTGTGGAAAGCTCAGGCCCTGCCCATATTTTCACCTGGATTGGTAGAATAAAGACTCAAATGCGGGTATTTCTTTCCTTACAGGGAGTGACAAAGTGGTGTGGCTTATTTCCAGAGAAAAAGCAAAACCCAGTCAGCTGCCTTCAGGCCTTCAAAACATTAAAATTGAGGTCTAGTGTTTCACAGTATGTGAAAACAAAATCTTGACCAAATTGTGTAGCTAGATGATCTATATTTGCATCTCTCTCCTCCCCTCCTCAGAGCCCCTTCCCAAATTTGAAGGATTTCAGTTTTGTTGATTAGAATATGTGTGGGGCCAATAATGTGTTTGGTCACTGGCTCCGTGCAGAAAACGCTGAGTGAATGACACAGGCCCAGGGCCTGTCTTCAGGTTGCTTACAAACTCTTTTATGTTCCTCTCTCCCGTCAAAGTCTCAAGATGTTGAGTGGAAACCAGAAGAGCAAGGACATGATGATGTCCTTGCACCAAGTTTCTCCATGAGACAACCTGGGTTACTATGGTCTCAGGAAATACAGTGCCTGCCTTAGGGACCTTGTGCACGAAGGTTCCTCCCAAGACCTGGGATTTCCCACCTGCAGAATGAAGCTGTGGGGCTGTATGACCTTTAAGGCCCCTTCTAGTGTTCCAACACTGTGACTCTGCTACAAAACCTCCTCATTTCCCCCTAGTGCCCATTTCCACCAATTTCCAACAAGCCTTGGAATCAAATGAGATATGATTTGCCCAGATTTTTTTTTTTAGGCATGGAATAAGATTTTCTTACTCATTCAGGCACATGAGAACTCTGATAAAAAAAAAAAAAAACTATTCATTATGAAAATTTAATTTAGGAAATAGGAATTAAATCAAATATTTCTTAAATCACTTTAATGAGTTTACAAAATTGAAGTAAATCTATTTGTTCTCTAAAGATAAGACCTAGAGCTGGAGGTTCAGTTCTATTTTTCAAATGGCTTGGGGTGGGGGCAAGGGGGAGAGAAAATATATTCATATCTTAACATGATTAAATGAAAATTTTATCCTTAATTATCCTTCTAACAGCTGCTGATGGAAAATCATGCATGCGCACCAAATCTTAAAGTGCCTGGGTTCTGTGCTTTCGAATTAAGTTTTTTTTTTACAGTCATTTAATTTTTAAAGTTATAATGAATGTCTGTGTTCAAAGCATCCAGCATAATTCAGACAGCAAATACTTTAAGAAATGTTATATAAAAGTAATTTGCTCATTTCTCCAAATCCATGGATCTCTCTGAACTGCTTTGAGCTGCTTCTTGGTCTGCATCCTATCTCCCCTCCGATGTGCTTCTCATCCCCACACTTGTTCTTTCTTGCCTCTCAGTACTAGGCCATGAGGATGCTCCCCTTATCAGACTGTCTCCAAGTGCGACCCCCCAGCATCAGCATCAGTATCATTGGAGAATTCTTAGCAGTACAAATCACTGGGCCCCACTCTGACCTGTAGAATCAGAAACTCTGGATGTGTGGCCCAACAATTTGGTTTCAACAAGTCCTCCAGATGATTCTGATCCTTATGTCTGAGAATTTGGAGTTAAAGGAAGGTATTAGGAACTGAAGCAGAAGAAGGCTGTAGGATAAAAGGACACAGCCTTTTTCCTTCCATCAGTCACACATTTGCTTGTTGATCACCCCAAATATCATCCTTTTTGAATGACTCTCCTTAGTTTTAGCCTATCTGTAGAAATGTTCAAGTTTTGTATTTAAATAAGCAATGTGAGGAAACATGCAGCCAATCCTACTCTCTAATTCCTTTTGCCCTCTCTCCATTGACATCTCTTGTCTGTAAAAAGAATTCCATGTCAAAAATAAGTATATTGGCACCAGAATAAATCCTTAAGTGGTAATATATAACTCTGATTTTAACAGAGATTAGGGCTTCAACATATACCACTAATGTTCTATAAGCCAATGCTTCTCTGTTTCTTCAAGCTCCAGACCAGGGGAGATGCCGTCACAGTTAGCGAAGGCTTCCATTTGCATATTCTATTCACTAACTGTCAGAGATTTAATCGTTTTCTCCCCAAATTTATATTTTGAAGCCCTAATCCAAGTACCTCAGAATGTGACTATAATTGAAGATAGGGTCCTTAAGAGGTAATTAAGTTAAAATGAGGTCATTAGAGTGGGCCCTCAATCAATATGACTAGTGCCCTTTGAAGAAGAAATTAGGAAGCAAACATGTACAGAGGGAAGACCAGGTGAAGACATAGGGAGAAAGTGGTCATATATAATCTAAGGAGAGAGACCTCAAAAGAAATCAAACCTGTCGACATCTCGATCTTGGATTTCTAGCTTCCTGAATCATAAAAAAAGAAATGTTAGTTCTTTAGGCCACCCTGTCTGTGGTTCTCCATTATGGCAGCCTAGGAAACTAACACATTACCCATCCTGTGAATTGGAATGCATTTACAAGGCAATAGTCCTCTCCTGTGAGGGAGGATAGTTTGAGTTCCCTGAGTACAGTGGACAATCTCTGAGCAAGACTTTTCTCTAACATCTATGACTGAATTACGAGGTTTTCTCGTCTCGATTGTATAGTGTATGATCATGTGATTTTTTTTATATTATGAATCACAAATACTCCTTCCTAGAACAATAGAGCCAAGGCAATTTAAGATATATCTGGTCTAACTTCCTTCTTCACTCTTTTTTTATCAAAAGAAACCTGAATTCTAAAAGCGTAAGCAATTGTATTTGGATCATTGGCTAGTTACAACATTAGTTTCTTTCATTATACCAAGATGCCTTTGATTCTTTCTCTGCACACATTTATTGAACTACTTACTATGTGCAAAATGCTGTGATACAGGCTTTATGTTAAGGACAGGGTCTCTTAATCAAGAGTATACAATAGAAGCACATGGTGAGATTTGTCAAAATTCAGATGCCAGGCCCCTAGCACAGACCTACTGAAACCAAATCTGCTGCATCAAAATCAGGTGGTAGATGTATGGTTATCTTTTCAGGAAACTGCAGAACCACGAACGTACTATTTTCTATTCCCACAAGCAGTTTACGAGAGTTCCAGTTCCTCTACATCTTCACCAACACTTGGTCGATCTTTTTAATTTCAGCTACTTATATTGTTATAGTGCAATTTTTAATGTCTGCATTTTATCTCATGGTTATGAAAGTACCATAATTTAGTTAGCTAGTTTCCTACTGATGGATATTTATGTGATTCCAATCTTTAGCTGTGATGACAATGTTGCCCATTCTGTGTGTTCACTTTACATACTGATCGACTACATTGCAAATCTGCAGGAACCATCATTCCTACTGTAGTTTATGTAAATGACTCCCAGATTTGTCCATTCCAGTGGCCCAATTTTTGATAAGCAAAGAAAAATTCCTGAAAGTCATATTCTGTGCCAAAGAGTATACACATTTAACTTTCTTCACCTTTTAGCAGAAGCAAAAGGAGTAAGATCAACCAGAGAGAATTTGAGAACTGAAGGGATGAAAAAAGATGTATAAAGATGGAACTCTGAGAAACACCAACATTTAAGGAAAAGGGAAAAGGTGAATGACATGAGAGGCAACAGGAGAAAGAGAAGTGGACATTCGGATTGGTTAAGTGACTTACCCAGTACTGCCCAAATGGAGACCAGCAAGGCAAAGATGATATCCAACAATGTGCTATTAGTGCAGTTCACTTTCTGGCAGAGTAAGTTGTGCAACTTAATCTCCCTCTCTTTTCTACCCCTCCCTCCCGTCTCTTTTCCTTCTTCCTCCCTCTTCTACTCTCTCTCCATATCTATCTATCTATCTATCTATCTATCTATCTATCTATCTATCTATCTATCTATCTATCTTCCCTTCCCATAACTACTCCATCCCCACCTGACTTGTCTCTCTAGAAGGAAGAACGAAAAGCTCAATTTCTCCAATATCACCAGCTCCAACAGGCACAAGCCATGAAACCTCGTGAGAGTCGCCCGCCTTTCATATAGATCAGTGGTGATGAGATATGCTTTGAGGATCAGGTGGAAATTTAGGTGCCTGGCTATGAGACAAGGTGTAGAGAGGGTGCCCCGACGTTTGACCCCACGGTGCCCCAAACTGACCAAACTTGACAACATGTTGCAGGAGGTGATGATGATAGTGACGATGACATCCCTTTTGGAAAAAAAGCCTAATCTTTGTGAGATTTCTCACTCATAGTGATCCCCTCTCCCACGAATGCCTAGTGTTCTACAAACACGTATACCTTGTAGGACTGTTAAAATAAGTTTTCCATAATGTAAGCAAAGCGCTTAAAACAGTGGCTGGCACATACCAAGTGCTTTCTATAAAGGAGCTGGTGTGCTCACTGTTGAATACCAGGTTATGACCTTATTATAGTCACGACTGGCTTCAGATTAGCACCCTAGTGAAAGAACAATGCCTACCCACAATACAAAAGAGGGCATACCTGCAAACGAATATGGAAAGTCCAGAAGTTTGCTTTAATTACTCTGATTTTATTGTAAGGAAGACCACACAGCTTATTTCTTAATATCAGCTTACCCATGGGCCTGACCTGAAGATACCAAAGAATCCAAAGTTGGAACTCAAGGTCAGTGTCATGTAGCCTATCTACATGCACCACCAAGACTCATAAGCTGGCTCATAGGTGCATAAATGAGGAGGGGGTGTGCATATGTGTGTGAGAGAAACAGAGACAGAGATAGAGAGCGTGAAGAATGGGAACCTCAGCTCCAAAAGAGATGGCAACTTGTTTCTCTTACTCTCCTGGGCTTCCCTACGAAAGCTCTCTCTGCAGCCTTCCAATAACTCTTTCAAAGGAGCTGTGAATGTTATGTATGGTGGGGCCGACACATTTTCCCAGTTAACTTGCTTCAGGCATCTCATCTTCAAAGTTTCCAATAATGTTCACAACTGACTTTCATTTCAGAGAAACAGACCTATAAGATAACAATTCTTTTCCTCTCAAGATGTCTCAGAGCCAAAAAAAAAAGCAAGTAGCCAGAGGATTCAGTTGTAGGATAAGGTTTCTGTGATAAGGACAAGAGCATCATCCTTTTTAACCTCCTGGACCACTTATCAATCTCAGACAAGCACCATCCAGTCAGTGTCCCATGAAAAGCCACAACCTAATACGATCCACATCCAGTTAAGCACTTTGGAGACAAGAGAAATAGGAAGGACATCTAGAAAAGAGGAAGAAGGGAAAATGAGTACAGCCAGAAGGATGGAGAAAAAACAAATCAAGGTGAAAGATGAAACAAAAGTAATGGTAAAATTAGGGCAAAGGAAAGAGAGGAAAAAATCAAAAGCAGAGTAGAAAAGAAGGGGAAAAAATAAAGAGGAAAAAGACTTAGAATACATGTGATCGTAAAACATCTTAAAGTAGTCGTGGAAGAAAAGCAAAAATAAAAATCAAGAGGACTAAAATGTACCCTCAAATGTGTGCATGCGCACGTTGGTGTCTGTCAATGGTATCCTTGATCTAAAACCTGAAGAGCAAACTGGGGCTAATGTTCTGAGCAGAAAACATTCACATCGATGGGCACAAGGACCTGATTAATGCCTGTTGTTGATTTTAGTCACTTGTTTCTTTAAAGTGACCACATCTTCCCTTCAGCAGAGTTATCAGCGCTTGTAAATCATACTGTTTGAATACTAGCATTCGAGTTTGCATTCCATCTTCTTCAATTTCAAATCCAGGATCTGGCCTTAGAGGCTCTATCTTTCTGACTGGTGGTGATTAGGCTGATTTTATATTTAGTCAATGCCTCTGATTTTTGGAATAAATTCAACATCTTCTAAATTAGTGATGAAAGTCACTGTCACAGAGTTGTGTAGCTGAAAGGAAGAAGGGAGACCATTCCTTGAACATAAAAGGAAACAAAGACCAGAGAGGCTAGGTGGTTTTCAGAGGCCTGCATGCTCCAGCTCTGCCTCTCACTGAAACTCAGGCAAGTCACTCAACTTCTCTGAGCCCAGTGTATTTTCTCACAAATTAGTGTTATATTTGCTTTGAGGATCTTTGAGAAGATTAAAAGAAGGAATGCTTGAAAGTCAAATAGCACAAATCCAAACCAAGTAGGTAGATGCTCAGTAAACGTTAAGCATGTGTGCAAGCACATACAGTTAACGACAACCTGACCTCTTGCATGTGCACGCAGGGCAGATGAGAAATAAGGCTGGGGTGCTGACTATATCCTTGGTGTTCTCGTCAGGACATCGCAGGGATGTAGCCAAGTTCAATGCAAGTTAATAGAAAAAGAGTAAATGAGTGAGTGAATGAATGAATGGATTAAAGAAAGCTACTTTCCCTCCCTCATTTAAACAATATATGGAAACAGTTTTTATAAAATTTCTTAAAGAAGGAAACAATCATCTCGAAAATGTAGTTATGTAAAAATCTTCTCCATTGATACTGAGGCAAATACACTTAGAAACAGTTACCAGTTGCTCCCAAGTGAAGGCTGCTCATATACACATATGGACACCTGCACATACACGGTCCTCTGCTGACTACCTTAGGGACAATCCCCCAAAGGGTGCTAGATCCTGTCTTCTACTTCCTTGAAAAGACACTAAAGGGAATTTAAAAGAGAAAAGTTATGGAGAGTGGACAGCAATGAAAATATCATTTCACTTGGGTTCATAAATCATTTAAAAAATTCTTTCATTTCCCGCCACCCAACAGATTTATTGAAAATTTATCATCAGTCCTTTCAGGGAAGCTTTCCCTTATTCAGAAAATGAGAGAATTTTGACCTAAATTGCCTAAAAGCTGAGCCAGAATACCATCATAGTTCTGCGGCTCCATTTCAAAACTAGCCTGTATTTTACAGAATTTCAAACATCTAAGTCACTTCCAGTCACAGGAGCTAAAATTGGCCAGGGTGGAACTTGTGGCTGTCAGAGCTGATAAACATTTCCTGAATGCCAATTGGTTGGAGAACCATGTCTCTGAATGCCATTAAAAGAGTCTGAAGTCTACCTCAACACGTAACCCAAGTTTCAACTGCTTGTTGGGAAATTGAGACTTTGTTTGAACAAGCTCAACCAATTTTTCTAGTCCCTCATTCTGAGGTTAAGGAGATCTCAGAATGAGATCTCTGGAGGGAACAGGCCAAGTCTTTCTGTTCTGCACTGGGATGAGAATAATGAATCTCAAATCCGGTGATCCGGGGGATCAGGGTCTTTCCACATGGATTAATGCCTTACATGGGCCTCGTTAAATCGCAAGAAGAAATAAAAATCAAGTCAAAGCATCCAGTATTCGCTAAGGTAGGATGAAATGGGTTTAACAATAGCTAAGACATTTTTCTGTGTTGGAGGAGCTTTCTTCTCTAAGGCAAAGTTTATCTGTGGCAAAACTGGAAGACGCTTACTTTTGGCCATTTCCCTCCCCCATCCTCTTCCATGCAGTGACCCCAGCCAGCTAAGCATTTACCGCAAAAATTCAGACTGGCTGCCACCATTTTTTCAAGGTGGTATTTGATACAGGTCTCCACACCAACCCCCTGAATCTCATTGACAGAAGGGGATTTCCAGTGCCTGTTTTTTCAAACATTACAAAGCAATTAACACAATTCTGACACTATCTACTTTGAGATCATGTCAGATCCCACACATTAAGGGCTCAGTCCTATAAGACTGCCCACCTCACCATCTTTAGACACCAATTATAACTGAAGCTACCCATTATTTCCTCCTCAGATTTGATTAATTTGCTAGAGTGGCTTACAGCAGGATTCTCTAACTCCTGGGCCATGGGCAGGTACCAGTCCATGGCCTGTTAGGAACCAGGTTGCCCAGCAGGATGCGAGCAGCAAGTGAGCAAGGAAAGCTTCATCTGTATTTGCAGCCGCTCCCCAGCACTAGCATCACCACCTCAGCTCCACCTCAGATCAGCAGGTATTGGATTCTCATAGGAGCACCGGTCCCTGGTGCCAAAAAGGTTGGGAAAATCTGGCTTATAGGACTCAAAGAACATTTTACTTATTAGATTACCAGTTTATTATAAAAGGATGTAACTCAGGAATATCCAGATGGAAGAGATGCACAAGGCCAGGTACGTGGGACGGGGCATGGAACATCCCAGCTCTCCGAGCTCACCACTCTTCCGGCACCTTTGTGTGTTCACCAACGTGTAAGCTCTCTGAAACCCATTCTTTTGGGCTTTATGGGGATTTACTACATAGGCATAATTAAATCATTGGCCACAGGCAATTGATTCAAGCTCGAGCACTTCTTTCTTCTCCCTTCCCCAAAGGTCAGGGGGGTGGGACTAAAATTTCAGTTCTCTAATCACAAGATTGGTTCCCCTGGAAACCAGACCCGATCCTGAGGTGCTTCCAAAATTCACCTTATTAACAAACTGTGGTGTAACTGAAAGGAGTTTATTATGAATATCATGACACCTTTATCTCTCTTACCACTTAAGAAATTCTAAGGGTTTGAGGAGCTCTGTACGAGAAACAGGATGAAGACCAAATACATATTGTTATAAATCATAATATTACAGGGTCTATTATTGATAATTGATGAATAGTGCTAGTTTAGGCACAAAGGGAACTTCGTAGCTCCCCTGGCTGCTGGAGGGAGATGGGTGTTCTGGGCGTCGGGGACGCTTGGAATCAGGGATTATAATTCCACCACTTTCCTTTTTCTCTCCCTCTCTCACCTGTGCTTCTGTCTGAGACAGTTTCATTCTCTCCCATCATGGACTGGCTTCTTTATAATGGGGAACATGGTTGCCTACAACTCCAGTGCCTCATAACACATCTCTGGAGAGTTTCTCTTCTTCTGTAGCCCAAACTTTAAAAATGCTGAGGAAGGACATTGATTGGGTTAGTGGAAGTCAGGTGCACATGACCAGAAGAACCAAATGAAGCCACCAGAGTGAGGCCTCTTCCTATTCAGGGAGAGAATCTGTTCAGAAATGGCAGCTCCCATTTGAACTCATTAAGGGGAGAGGAAAAAGGAGTATTTCTGAAGAAGGGAGCTGGGTAGGCAGTGTAGACAAAGCTGTACCTGTTTCTCAGAGAAATCTGCAATTATTTGTAAAGCAAATTTCTCACTCACATTTAAGCCTTAATACAAGTAAGCAGCTGAAGCCAGAATCTGGGGTGTTCAGGCCACAGGTACCAGGCCTCCACAATCCACCCAAGGAGGCTATATGCTCTTATTCTCCTTATCCGTATCTCTTGAGCATTGCTTGCTTGATTTTAGCATAGTAATATCTTTTTATACAAGGTATGTATTTATAGAGAGTGCATGTAAATTAATCTATATAAAGAATGAATCAAATTTTAAGTGAACTGGGTGAGTTACTGTTTAAACAAGCAACCTTTTATGAAAAGTGATAGTTCTACTTACAAAGTTGAAACAGCCTTAGAATTTATTTCATGTTTGAATATAGATTTTTATATGGAGCTTACTTCAGTTGGAAGGGGGTAGGTCAGGATGGGAAACATCTTTACATTTTACTTGCTATTCTGTTAATGTGATGTTCTGAAAAGCATTTTGGGGTGCATCACATTTCTTTTTCCTGTCACTGCAGGTAAAGACCATCCTTTGCGATGCTGAGTTCAATCTCCAGTTTCTTTTCCTTCTCATCGGACGATCTCGAACAAGTCACTTATTTCTGTTGAACCTCATCTCCCTCATCTGCAAAATGGGGATTATGGCCATAGTTACTTCCACTTCATGATGTAAGTGAAAGGTTCAAATTAGATAGGCCTATGAAAAAATACTTTTAATTGTGCATTACTGTAAGACACTAATATGGATAATATGATATACAAAGTATGTATTATTTAATACGATGTTTCTTATTACCTAGGATCATGTTATATTTTCTCTTCTTACCATCTGTATCAGTTTGCTTGGGCTGTCAAAACAAAATAACGCACACCGGGTGGCTTAAACAACAGAAATGTGTCTCCTCACATTTCTGGAAGCTAGAAGTCTAAGATCAAGATGTCAGCAGGTTTGGCTTTGCCTGAGGCCTCTCTCCTTGGCTTGCAGAGAGCCACCTTTTCCCGGTGACCTCGCATGACCTTTCCTGTATGTACAAGTACATTCTCGGTGTCTCTTCCTTTTTTTTTTTTTTTTTTTTGAAATAAGGACACCAATCCTATCGGATTAGCACCTCACCCTTCTAACCTCATTTAACTGTTATTACCTTCTTAAATCCCATGTGTCCGAATACAGTCACGTGGGGGGTTAGGACTTTAACATATGACTTTGGGGGACATGATTCAGTCCATAATACCATATCGTAATAACCTATGCAGAAATGTTATGACTGACTTTGAAAATAAGTAAGTAACTTTTACATAAGGAAAAAAAAAACACATAAGCATTTTTTAAAATAGCAAAACAGGAGTATACGCTTTTGAAAAAAATACACGAAGTCAGAGTTTGACTATTACACCAGCTGATAGCCAGGTAAAAGTGGTATTCAACAGAACTTAATAAGTAAAGGAATGAATGGATAATTAAGAATGGATAATGATGAATAAATGAATGAGTAGCTTATGAAGGAATAATAAATTTTGTGCAAATGACCTCTTCCTCTTACTAAGACAACTTTTACAGAGCAAACTGGCAGTATTTACTGAAAACTCCTCCTCTTCATCTATAGTCTACCTAACCATTTGGCAGCCAGTTGTGGCCACCGAGTTATGTCCAAGTCGGAGTATGCAAACAATCCAGAGGCACAAAGACAAGACTCTCTAAAAGCTTTCTGAATTCCCAGATGTCCAACAGCTTTGGTTTCTCTTGAGATTATCCTTGGTAAAATTATCCTGCACAAAGTTCTGATAAATTAAAGAGATGAGGTAATTACAGGGATGCAGGAAGAAAAGGTAAGGCAAGAGTCCTAGAGATGGTGACAAGGACAACAAGAACGTAGCACAGAGGACACAGTGGAGACCTTAGACCCCAGCTGCCAGGAGGGCCTGCAGAATATCTCCAGCTACATTCTTAGAGCTGGTCACACTTACAGGCAATCAGGGCTATGAAATAATTTGAGGATCTAAGAATCCCCAGATCCTGATCCTCAAACACTTTTCCCACCAAGCTTGGAAGTTCATTCCTCTGCCTGTTGTAGTCCCTTTGGGCCCCTGTAGAGAGGAGACACAGGAAGGGCTAGGACATGAGGAATCTCAGGAGTTTGAGAGCAGCACTGAGTGGAGATGTGTCAGGAACCTAAAACACCCTTCATAAAATTGTGTGATTAGTATGGCTGACCATGGCACCTGGCATCAAAGATTTAGCAAGAAGAGAGTTGAATTGCCTTCTTAACAGTACCACAAACTGCTGTCTATGTCCCCAGGCTCAACAGTTTTTGGCACATGACCAATTCTTAGTAAGTATTAGCTGGCAGGAATGAATGGATGGAGGGGTGGGTGGATGAATGAATAAGTAGATGCAGGACAACTGGGTCTTCCTATGGCAAAGTTTGAGAGAGAGCGTTTGGCACTGTGTCTCCTAATTTTTTTCTGCTTTTTTCCACTGTAACACCTCTGTACCATATTCTTGCAGGACCCTGGTCACAGCAGGGTGCTATATGATCCCTCTCCCTCTTCACTAACAATGGGCTTGCTTATTTGAGTTTTTCTCATATAGACATATCTATATATTCATGTTTATTTCAAAACTTGCTTTTAAAACAAAAAGCATCTGAAATAACTTACTTATAAGGCACATCTAAAGCCGAATAAATAAAATACAGTCATGTACCATAGAATGATGTTTCAGTCAACAACCAACCACATATATGATGGTGGTCCCAAATGATTAGAACAGAGCTGAAAAATTCCTTTTGCCTAGTGACAGGGTAGCCATTGTTATGTCATAGCACAACACATCACTCACGTGTTTGTGGTGATGCTGGAGAAACAAACCTGCTGGTATAGCACACACAATTACGTGCAGTACATGATACTTGATAATGGTAATGAACAACGGTTACTGGTTTAAGTATTTACTATGCTATCCTTTTTATCATTATTTTACAGTGTATTCTTTCTACTTATCAAATTTTCTGTAAAACAGTAGGGTTGTGTTATGTCGGCAGCAGCCTCTACATCTCATGTTTATCGCATCTCTTGATTGCATCATTTTCTCTTGTGCTTGACTTGATCTCACGTTGTTTTGTACAGTAACATGCTGTGCAGGCGTGCAGCCCGGGGCAGTAGGCTACACCACAGAACCTAGGTGTGTGGTAGGCTATACCATCTACATTTGTGTAAGTGCACTCTATGATGTTCGCACAATAATGACACATTTCTCAGAAAGTATCCCCTTCATTAAGTGACGTGTGACTGTAGTGACCAGAAGACTCATAGTCATTACAAAAAAAAAGCAGAGAGAATACCTTGTTAAAAGCTGAATAAAGGTGAAGCCAGATATTGAGGAAGGGACTCACAGGTTTGCCTTCCTAACCCTGGTGAACCTTGCAGTCCAGGATGGGCCTCTTAGGCCTGCAGACTCAGAAACCTAGTTTGGTCAGCATCCAAGAATGAACAGGCTAGTCGGGAACACTCTCCAATTAACCTCAGAGGCACTGTGTAAATCAGACTGCTCATTAATTAATTTACCCTCAATACCGTAACTCCTGTGCCAATCAGATTGGGTACAGCCAGCACATTCCTGCCTGTAGACAGACATACCTGGCATGCCAAAACCAACCAGAGGGTTGCTTGGTTCTGGGATCAGAACAAGGGAATTTTGACAGTTAATGGCTTCAGATCAGGTGCCAATAAAACTGTGATGTGCAAAGCCCAAGCTATGGCACCCAGTCTTTTACATGCTGCTGGGTGGGCACTACTCACACCAGCCTCTTTGATCCTCATTTGGTCAGTGCTTCTACTGCTGATCAACACTCCTTTTGCCTGATGCAGTTTCTCCGAAGACGTCTTGGAACTCTCAACCCACTTAGAATCAAGATCTACTTATTTGAAAACTTTCCTCTCTCTCTAAGGAGACCACTAATATCTGTTGTAATATACCACATGTTTCCAAATTAATTCTCAGGGCAATCCTAGTTCCTTTCATTTCAAGTGCTTAAGAGCATCCTATTTTTGTCTTCTCGTGTGATCAGGTAGCTAAGAGTGCTGATTCTGAGATCATAGAGACCTGGTTTCAAATCCAAGCTGGGAGAATATGGGCACGCCACATAACCTCTACAAGCTCACGTTCTTATCTGTAAAATGGTCATGAAAATAGCTGAGAAGACTATTGTTAAGATTAATTACACTCATGTTTAGGAGCACTTAGCACACTTGCAAACTTACAGGAAGCAATGATAAACATGACTCTTAGTCATTATCTCTCATTCCTCCACTCAGCCATCCTTTACTGAGCACCCACTAAATGTGCCTGGCTTCACACTAGGCCAGGAATCCAGCACGGGGTATAATTACTACAACAATATTAAATTTAGCTCTTAGCTTCCTGGATGCCAAGGCCCAAAGGGCCATATTAATTATTGCTAAGGTTTTTATGTGTGCGTACTCATTTATTTGATCCTATGATACTTATACAAGAAGCTTAGCTTAGTACCAAAAGGTTTAAGCTCCAAATGAATGGCTATCTAATTATAGACTTTCAGATACTGAGACAATCAGACGAGAATGACATTTCAGCACTCAACAGGTTGAACCTGGTAGTAGCACAAATCAACCCATATTGACAATACCCCAGGCTTCCCTGAATTTCCAGCATAGCCTAAAAAACATAAACTAAACATACATGTGATTGTTGCAGCCTCTTACTCTTTGAAAATAAGAATGGTCCTCCTGGCTGATAAGAAGAATATGCAGGTTCAGTCTAATAGAGATGTGACCCTAGCTATAAATTTTTTCTTTAGAATTTTAAATACAATCCTTAAGAAATGAACTCACGTGGTTAAGATGCACATATGCATTTATTTAGCCTGATCTTGAGTAATTCACATTAATAAGAAAGACACAGGGCCCCATCTTGCCAAATGCCGGCAGTCACTTTACTGGACTCGAGATAGAATCAAAGTAATTGCTCCATAAAATAAAGCAGTTAGTAATAACCTAAACTCCAAAAGCCCTTTAATTTTCTGATTCATATCTTTAATCAATTTGCAACATGGAGGAATTGAGTTTTCCCTCTGGTTTCCCAATTGTTTGCTCAAAAGGGCTGCTCCACTGCCTTTGACTGACGTGACATTATTGCATTTATATTGACTTTTACGGCAGTTTTTACAACATTCGAGGTGCATAAGTTACATGAAAATGTAGCACGGGAACATTTCAGGATGAAAGTAAGCCATAAAGAGAGTGCCTGGCTATAATGTCTGCAATTTACAGTGCGAGGACATTACAAATGGAGCCGAGCAAACTGGGCCTGGTCTTGGAGTCATCTGCCTCCAAAACCCTCTAGTAAACTGTCCAAGCTGTGTCCCCACAGACCTGGACCAAGAAAAGCCAAAACTCTACCGAGTGTGATGTGCGGTGCTCTGAAATACTTCCTTAGACATGAAGAATGCAGAATCATTTTCTAGTTTCAAAACTGGAGAATGGGAGGGCGCTGATGAGGTGGGATTGTTTTAAAAATCAAATGTCGACTGAGGCCAAAAGTAGACCAGGGAACTGCTTGAAGATGGTGCTACTACTAGTTGTCACCTGTTTGTAGGCTGGCAACTCAGTCTTCACCATTCACTTTCTACCAGGGATGTAGCAATGAGGTGGAAACAAATGGAAGGTCATTTCTCATCTTCAAAGGACCCTCACTTCCACAGCATCCTTTAATTGATGTGACTCTAATTCAGGCCCTGAGTATCTCCTACCTAATAGGCTTCCAAATCCTCAGCCCCTCACCTCTCCAGTCCTCACAAGAGACATTTTCTAAGATATCAGTCAGAGCATGTCAGTTGTCTTCCAAAAACATGTCAAGTGGCTTCCTGTTTTATCAGAGTACGCTCCAGGCCCTCTCCTCAGCATCCACGGGCAGCCATATTGCAGAACCATCTTATCTTTTAAGGTTCCCGTCACTATTCCAGCTATGCCAGGTAGGCACTGCTCTCCGCACCAGCACCTTTTACCTTTAGTGTCCCCACCGCCACTTTACCTGGACTTCGTCAGGTCTCCACTTACTAAAAGGTTCTGAGGCTCTACAGTCAAATTCCCTTGGTTTGTACCACTTACTTCCTGTGGGACCCCCAGAAAACTGCTTAACTTTTCTGTGCCTCAGTTCCCTCATCTGCAAAATAGTTACCATAATAGCACCTATCTCATTGGATTGTTATGAAGATTAATTTATTCAATATATGTGAAGAACATAGAACAGTAGCTGGCAGAGCAAAGGCTATTTAAGTGTTAGCTGCTATGTGAATGCTGGATTCTTCTGCATTTCTTCTAGAATATCCTTTCAACTTTCTCTGCTAATCAAAATCCAATCTCTCAAAAATTAGCATGTTTCCTCCCCAGTGAAGTCATCCTAGATTTTTCTGTGAGAATGAGACACCCTTCTGTGCCCCCCTTGCCTTCCACATGTGTTTTTTACATAGCACTTTTACTAAGATTACATGTGTCTCTGGCCAGAGGGCAGAATTTCCATCAGCAGCAGGAGCCACTACATGAGAGAACCACGGCAGGCCACCTGCACTGAGCGTCAGCCTAGCTGGCCTTCCTCAACCTACAGGTCTGCCACCTTTAGGTCTCGCTGTAGGATGCAAACATACATGGCGCAGAGTTAATTTCTCTTACATTACCTGTGATTTGGTCATGGCTCATGTCAGGAAATGCTCAAAGTTCCACAGAAAATTTAAATCAGTGAAGCCACCCAAATCTTCCCTTGGATCAGCCCTCACACACCTGTATGCCTCCTTCTAGATGGATGGGCAGTGGTAGTGGCATTGGAACAGGAGCCGAGAAAAGGTGGATCTAACACTTTCCTACCTAGGAGGGATCTAGGGCTGGCTTTTGGTTTCCTCCTGAGGTGGGTGGAACTGAGCGCAGCCACCCCATTGCCCAAAATGGCAATTCACTAGCAAGTAGCTACCTCTCTGGAGATGAAAGAATGAAGTCCTTAGTCAATATTCCTGGTGGGAAATTTTCTTTCAACATGTGGCCTTTTTATCTTGCACACACCTTTTCAAGAAAACACTTCTCGTGTACTAGTAGTACCTTTATTCTTTCTGGTCACGAAGTTAATACTTCTTCGCACTTCTGAGTTGTAAAGTCCTTGAGGTTGGGGACTACGCTTTTTAGGCATTTACTTTTGAACATTTCATTTTTAAAATACTAACACACATGAAAAATCACGCTCATCTGACTTTTAAAATATTACGTGACGTAAAAAACAAGAATGTGACCCTTTCCGCCCCTTCCTCCCACTTTTCTCTCGTTGCCTCTCTTGTTCTTTCGCTCTCTCATCTCCTCCCTATCATCTATCTTCATCTATTTGTCTACGTGCATAATCCATGCCTGTCATCTCATAAACATATACGCATACAGTTACTAAACATGAAATCATTGACGTGCAGACTTTTTTCCCACTTAATGCTATATTATGTACATTTCTTCCAACTCATCTGTATCTAACTCGTTGTCTTTAATGGCTGCACTCCTAGACATAGAGCATGGATATTTGGGGGGAGCAATCCCTCAAATTCTGCAGTGGTCTGGTGCCAGTCAACCTTTCAAACATTGCTTTCTCTTCTCTGAACTCTCTTTCAGGTTACCAGGGACTTGGCTGTTTCTTGAACAGATTATGTCCTTTCAGGTACCTCTTGTGCCTTATTAGTCTTATATTCACTTTTCTCTGCACGCAGTGCCTTATACAGTTCGGTATGCATAGCAAGTGCTCAATAAAAGCCTATTATAAAAATGAATGGACACGCAGGAAGCGCAATGTAACGCTACCCAGTCAAGACCATAACCACCTGCTAGACAAACTGCATATGTAGTTGAGGGACTTTCTGTGTTGCTTTCAGGAAGTTACTGAGCTTTTTTGTTTCCTCAGTTTCCCATTCATCCAGTAAGTCTAGAGATATTGGCTTGTCTCCCGGGAGACCTTGGGTGGAATCTGGTATTTCAGAGTGCTTAATGGTGCTCAGTAAATAAAAGATGTCATTAATATGCATGAAGCTATTTCATCAAGAGGCCAACAGAGCAAATTTAAAAGCTATCTTCAAGGGAAAAGAACTAAACTGCCATTATCGTGCATGCTAATAACGACAATGGAAGTCTGCAGGAGCCAGGACAATGCACTCCTCGGGGCCCCTCAGACTCTGCTGAAACCTTAAGGTGCCTTTGGTCTTGCTGTCAGTCTCTCGGGGAAGGAGCTGGAGAAGAAGAATCATCTTTTACCTTCAGACTCCACAGGCAGGACTGGGAGCTCTCAGCATTCCCGGGCTGTGCTTAAGGGCTCTTAGATAATACATCTAATGGTTTCCGAGAACTGTCCCTAACAATATGAAAAATTAGATGGGAAACAGCCAACCCATGAGCAGGAGAAACACTTGGCAGGATTTATGATTTGCCACGACTCCAAGGTCACATTTCCACTCATAGGTATGAGAAATGGGGAGTGTGGTTAAGGCAGTCATGAGAAGTGAATGGAGCACGCTGTGCCAACTAGTGAACTAGCAATGCGCTGGGGAGGGAGGTTACGTGACTGGGCTGCTACATGCCCTTCGTCTAGGTCCTACATCTCATTTAGTCTGTACCTCATCTACAGGTAATCAGAGACACCTTCCTGGGGATCCTGCATGTTCATATCGGCAGGAATTCTAGTGCCTACCTCCTGAGGCATCTCCTTCTTTATTATCCAAGAACTTCTGCCACTGGGCCAGTCTTCATTCGAAATGTCAGGGGAGAGAACTTATGTGTCCATTAATGGGTCCCCAGTTGAGCTGCCTTTGTTTCCATTGTTACCACAGGTGTTGCCATTGAAAGTGTTCCACACCACACAGTCCCCTGTGTTCTTTTTAAGGTTGAGAGGATATCTTTTCCAGATACTATTACAGGTTCCAGTGGGTTTCCTCACTTATGACTCCCTAGTTACAGCTGTCAATGGTTAAACAGCTATACCCAACTATTTCTGGGTTCTCTGCCCAAGACTTCCAGGTCCTTCTGCTGAGGCCAGAAAAATAGTTTCAGAATGTTTAAAGCTCTTTCTCACCAACAGATATCAGTGGACCTATCATAGATGATCTAAAAGAGATATTTAGAAAGTGAGTCTCCTTTGCCTCCCAGGAAATCCCTTGGCACCTATGCAAACTTGCTCATCTCTTCTTCATCTAAGCATACTGCAGGGTATTGAAAGGATGTGAATGCTTACTCCCTTTACATCTCACATTTCCTAATAAGGAGGGCCTGCCTGTTTCTTCAGGAAAGAGACAAATTTGAAAGATTCTAAAGTGATTTTCTGCATCCACCTATACAATGAAATAGCAGATAAATTCTCTTGCTAAAAAAAAATTAGTTCTACCTTTATGGGTATTTTGCTACTATGTATAATGTGCCTTAGTAAATAACACTTGCTTCATCTATCCCACTGGGATGTTGTGAAGATCAAATAAGGCATGATAAAAAAAAAACAAAAAACAAAAAAAAAACACGCATTTAGATGCAAAAAAAAAAAAAAAAAAGCTAAATAATAAAGACAATGGAATTGCTATATAAAAGATTCATTCCAGTAGAAATAGAATTTGGTTCTAGCCACTCTGGGTTGACTTCTAGGCAGGTAATTTTGCAGCAGCAAGTAGAGATTAAAACTTGATTCCCCAAGGACTATCAGGGACAGAGGCATGCTTGATTTGTGGTGCGAACACAGAGGAGAAGCCAAAAGAATGGAAGTACAAATGAAAATAGCTACAAGGACAGTATTACTTATTGACAACATCTACCTCCCACTTAAATGATTGTTATTACCTTAGTCTTCCCTCAAACATTCTACAGATTTTTGAAGCCACTTAACCACTAGGGGTTCAGTTTCCTAAATGTGAAATGAGGGAGTTAAACTAAAATCAGTAGTTTTTGTACTTTTTGTGGTCATAGAATGCCATGTATGGGCAAAGAGTCTTAATGAGTAAATTCACTGAAAAAGAGTACTGGAATATTCTAAGACTGTATATAGTCAAAGACAAACAACGATCTGCCAAAATTTGTTCATTCCTTACAGAGCAGGAGATGTTGCCTCACCTTGCAACTCCAACGTGAGCCCTTTGGGGATATTCTAGGGCAATAGTCTCTAATGACCAAGGCCCAGAACCCAGGCCCAGGACTGTATGTACAATTCTGCTGAGCTTCCTGAGTAATCCGATAATGTTGGGCAGATCAAAGGAATTTTGTAATCAGTACTTAATTTTTCCTAATTTTTCAAACAAGGAAAATAATTGACTCTGGC
>NW_011888784.1:6958141-6973949 GCF_000151845.1 Pteropus vampyrus
GGTTCAGTTTCCTAAATGTGAAATGAGGGAGTTAAACTAAAATCAGTAGTTTTTGTACTTTTTGTGGTCATAGAATGCCATGTATGGGCAAAGAGTCTTAATGAGTAAATTCACTGAAAAAGAGTACTTGAATATTCTAAGACTGTATATAGTCAAAGACAAACAACGATCTGCCAAAATTTGTTCATTCCTTACAGAGCAGGAGATGTTGCCTCACCTTGCAACTCCAACGTGAGCCCTTTGGGGATATTCTAGGGCAATAGTCTCTAATGACCAAGGCCCAGAACCCAGGCCCAGGACTGTATGTACAATTCTGCTGAGCTTCCTGAGTAATCCGATAATGTTGGGCAGATCAAAGGAATTTTGTAATCAGTACTTAATTTTTCCTAATTTTTCAAACAAGGAAAATAATTGACTCTGGCCGGAGGTATAATGTGAAGAAATTACCTCTAATAATGCTTAGAAGGCCATAAGCCATCTAGACAATGAATAGTTCAGGTGGCTTTTGTTTATCTAATATTAAACCTGAATTCTCTTAATGAACTTATTTCTCACTTTCCTGATAGGTAGCTCTCTAAAGTCACTTCTTGCTTCAAAAAAGCACAGGAAAGTATGTTAAGAAACAACTCCACTTCTCTACATAAAGGCACTGTGACCACAGGCAAATGTGTTTAGGTGGGGGCAGAGGATGAAGTGGAAGGTAAAGAGCACTTGGGCATAAACCCAGAAACATAAAGACATCCTTGGAAGGCAATGAGGCTAAGAGGCACTTACAAAAATCAACCGGGCAAGCCTGAGAAAACTGTGAACTTAGTGAAGGTCCCATGGGACACATGGTCCAATCGTAGCTTCACTTTATTTTCCTTCAGAGGCACTTAGATTGTCCTTTGTTCATAAACGTTTTCATGACACATAGGAGGAATCTTAAGCAAGACATCGTGCAGAGTGCCAGAGGGTATATTGGTAGATACAGGTTGGAAAAAGGGGGTTCACAACGAATCACGAAGGTATGGTGATACTGGCACTCGAGTTCTAATTTGTAGGGAGATGGGAGCATTAGAAGGTTTCTAAGTGGAGGCGTGACATGGCAGAAATTATTTGGCTTTCACCTGATCCACCAAGAAAGCAAGAAATAGAAGGCAAATATTTTATGAAAAGCCTACTCTGTGGGAAAAATTGCTGGCTTGACTCTCAGATCTGTGTCTTTTATTTGTATCTCAAATTCTGAATTTTTCCTCAACATTTGACTTCTGACTTCTAATTAACTCTGACTTCTAATCCTCTGGAAGACAGGAACTAAATTCTATCCATGTGTGTCCTCATGACCTACTGTAGGGCCTAACTCAGCATTGGGGTTTACTAGAAAAGAAATTGAGAAATGAATGGACAAGTTCAAGTCACACATTCCTAAATTTTTATAAGAGATGTATGTCCCATCTGCTGTCTGAAATGACTATAGGCCAGTAATGCACAGAGCAGAGGTACAGGAAAATGTGCACGCCAAACCAAACAATCCTGGTAAAAATTGGAGAGAGTCTGAGGACACCAGATCTCAGCAGTTTCTGTGATTTCTGCCCTGGGAGATGTGGTGATGGTGCTGAGGGGCTGTATGTGCTGGGGAAGGCCAGTTGGCCCACCAGGCTTGTTCTCAGCCATAGAAACCACTGCGAGATGGACTGGGCCACATGCTCAGGGGTGCATGACCAAGGACGGTCACATGACAAGTGTGCTGGATATTGCAGGAGTTGGACAACTGCTGAGCTAGGCTCTGTGCACTGGGGTGTCTCCCTGCAGCCTCCCAAAACATCCATCAAGGGTCTAAACTCAGAATGCTGAGTGCCATTAGCTTTCTTAGGGAAAATGGAAAATGGCAAAGGAAGTCATTTTACATCAGGGTATGATAAAAGTGAAAGGCAGCTAGATGCCAAGGAAGAGCTCAACAGGGAACCCCATGAGACACTTTGGACTTCTGGTTACCTTGGAGGTTACAGAAGAGTATCTTCCCCTCCCTCACCACCCGCCTCTGACAGAAGAACGAGGCAGGCCCAGAGACCCTCATGAAAACATCCTCTTCAAAGAGGGACACTGAGGGTCTGTGTTCTGAGTTTGTGGCAGTGACCTGGGCATCACCTTTATGTCATCAAGAGTCTAGAATAGCCCCAGATAGGCTGAAAGAACACAAAAGCCACAGAGGGCCCCAACTGGTGGCAGGAAGGGGAGACAGGATGTCCACACAAAGGTACAGCCAAGAGAGGGCTCCCCAAGCACGCCCCCAAACCTGCTGGTAAGAGTTTCTGAGAAAAGTTTCTGACGATTACATTTATTAAGACTCATCCTTTCTCTACTAGAACCACTGTGGTGGTAACTTGACCATGTATTCTTTTTCAATGATCCTAAATATTTTACCTTTTCTTTTTACCAAAATACAATTCAATTTTAAAGAAAATGTTGTAATAATAATAAATCACCCCATTTTCTGTCACCTAGCAACCCCTATTGTAATTGTCTCTTATGCTTAATTCCTCTAATCAATGGCGGATTCTCTTGTCTTATAGAAAGGACATTCTGGATGAGAAAATGGAAGTAGGAAAGGAAGATTTCTCCTATTATCTATTTAAAGTGATACAATCTACTTTCAATGGAACACAAAGGATCTATTCATATATGAACCTAGAACTTTTTTCCCTACAGTGGACTCCAGCCCTAAGCCTTGTAGTAAGTCCTTTGAAATTTAGCAAATTAAAGTAATTAGCACATGCATATTGTTAAAACATGGAGCAAGAAAACGTGGCTGATGGAAGTATGGAAACGAGAGTACATGCCTGTAAAGATGAAGTTTGGCTTTCAGGACTGGTACTTAAATTCCACTACAATCCAAGTGTCCACTGGCTTTCCAATCTATGCTCCCACCAGTTCTCCGTGCAAACTGGGATCCACACCTAACCCAGCCTCCCCATCATGATACTTGCACTTTTCCTCTTCAGCATCATCCCCATCTCTCTGACCATCCAATGCCCAAGGCACATTTTAGCTGTGGAGAAGTTGTACAAAGCTACTCCTGACCATCCCATGTAGAAAGTGGAAAGACAAAAATCTTGCTTTCCTCTGCCCTCCTTCCAGCTAGAGGAGGCTGTGTGACCCCTTTCTTGTCAATGAGACATAAGAAGTCTGCTTTTTGGGAGGTTGGTTATGAAAAGCATTTCTTTCCTGCAGGACGGAGACAGGAATCTGCCTTGAATACAGATGTGATGTCTGGAGGTACACAGCATTTTTTTTTTGTGACAAGAAGGTGATGCCCACGAGGGCACCTACCTCCGGGCTCTTATCAGGAGAGAAAAACTAACTCCCATTTATTTAAGTCACTGTAAGCCAGTTTTTTCTTTATTACTGGTAATAAAAGTATTCTTTTATTGGTAACTGATATAAGCACCCTCACCAGCTTTGTTTAAGCAACCAACAAGCGAGGCAATGTATAGAGTGGTTATAAACTTGGCTTCTAGAACTGACCTTAATTTTGAATCCCAGGTCTATCAATTCTTAGCTGATGACCTTGGGCAAGTTACCCAACTTTCACAAGCTTCATTTTACTTATCCCTAATATGGGAATCACAGAGGTATGTGCTTCATATAAATGCTAAATGAGATCATACGCATGAAATACTTAAAACACAGGCTAGCAGATAGCATCAAATGGTACTGGTTTTCCTAATAGAGGTACTCATCCCCTAGCACACACAGGAGACGGAGATTTCTAAACTCCTCCTGTGTCCCGAAGCTGGGCCCACTCCTCCAGCTCTCAGAAACCCACACCTATCTCTGCACTGGGAAGAAACCAGAGTCACCCTTCCTATCTTCCTGGCCCTGCTTCTCGTAAACCTCCACTCTGGATCCTGAGTTGGACTTACCTATGATGAGCTCTCTCGGTTGCTTATGAGGCTCCCACAGCTGATCTGGAGCCTCATCCTCCCTTACCTCTCGATTTCCTTGAAGGAGGAACTTGTAGCAGAGAGAGGGAAATAAGAAAGTTATGAGACCATTTTCCATGCCCGTTTCTCTGTGGCCCGAGAGGCTCTGGTCGTTGCCATGGCAGTGGGCTCCAGGACAGCACCATGGCAGCCTCTTGGTCTCCCTGGCACTTCAAGGATGGGAAAAATAAATTGTTCAAAGAGTCTCCTTCCCCCTCGGGAACTAGGGATTATGCTGAAACTTTATTATTATTTTAAATAAATAAATTACTCCCTTGAGGCCAGATGAAAACATGCTCTTATTAAGTTTTTTAAAGGAGGAAAGCAATTGGAGAATAAAATCAAAGGTGCCCAGATGGATTGAAGTGGCTCCTCAGAAGCTGACATAATAGCAATTTGTATTTATATTACGCTTCTCATCAAAGGAACATTTCACAAAGGCTTGTTCCCCCGGAGTTTCCGCCATGGAGCCTTGGGGATCTGCCAGCCTCCAAAGCCCAGCCTCAGGCTCTGACCACGGGACCACGGTAGGTGACCTCTCATCTCTGGACCTCAGGGCCAGCTTAGTCTCAGAGCCCTTCTGGGAGCTGCGAGGGGGCATCTGTGTCTCCACTGATCAGTGAGAAAGAAAGTGGACATCTCCCATGTTAAGGACTCCTAGTGGACACGGTACACAGAAGATTAATTGAGATGGCTGATCTCCCCGCCCCCATACACACACGCACTCCCTCTCTTTCTCCCCCTCCCCCTCCACCACCCCCTCATAAGGAGAACAGTTGGAAATAAGAGCCTGTCTGGGGTCGGGATTCCTTCCCAACTATACGTTAGCAAAGATCAGGATTTCTGATTATGCTTCGATTTCCCTATGTTTCAGACCTGCCAGACAGTGATAAAGAACTTTTTCTTTCCCTGTATTCCAAAGGAGAGACAAGATATATGCATACATATATATTGAAAAGCTAAAGCATATATCAAAGGATTCCCTTTTATTTGTCTTTGTCTCCACAGTGCTTGATATATGGTAGGGGTTAAGTAAGTGTTCTTCAATGAAATAACAGTGCAGGTGAATTGATGAAGGTTGAAGGTGGATCAATGAGATGGTAAGTGAAAGTTTCCAGGTAGGAGTGATCATTTTGTGCCTGGGGAGTTGGACAGGATTTCACCCCTCAATCACAAAAGCAATTAAATTTATAGCTACCATTTATTGAAATGGTAGCGTGGCATTATTATGCTTGGCAGTGCTTCAGAATTTAATGTTTTTGAAAGAAAAATATTCACCATAACCCTTCTAATAGCACTACTTTATAGAACAGGAAACTGAGGTTCAGAGAAGTTGTGCCTTCTTATAGATTTGGTAAGGTCAAAATTGGAAGCCAGCTCTTCCTGGCTCCAAATCCGTGCTCCAGCTCAGTGCCTCCCATGTCCCTCCATCCAGGGTCCTGCTTCATCTTTCCACCATAATGTCCACATCCACACGTGTTCCCTGGAAATTCCATACTTGAAATATATTCTTCCTCTTTTATTTAGCAAAAATTCTGTATTTACTTTAGAGCCTACTTCCCAATCTTACAGTATCGAGACTGGCACAACCACCAATCACTTCATCAAGGAAAGCAGAGCAGAAATCCCACATCAATGAACAGAGGTTTGGGTATTCTGTGTAATAGCAAGTGACCCCTACCACCCATGGTAGGGTTGTTTCCCATCCTGAACTTCCATCTTTTGTGACCTCACACACACAGTAATTGTGAACCATCCGCTGTCAGGATCTAAGTCCCAGCTCCACCAGCTACCATCTGTGTGAACTTAGGTAGGTCACTGAATATCTCTAAGCATTATTTTCTCACTTGGAAAAATGGAGATAATAATATAAAACCCATCTCATAGCACTATTGGAAGTATTAAACAAAATAATAACTATAAAATTCTTAGCACTACTTGGCACACAGTCATGTTGGCCATGATTGTCAGTGATGAGGTGTGTGATGATTGAGATGGTAGCCTTCACATCCTCCTCATGCAGTGTTAGTCTAAATGAGTCGGATGAGGCTCTATGTGGGACTAAAAGGGAAGTAAAAGGTTTTCAGTGACCTCAGCTGAGTGTCAATGGGGAATGCAGGGGCTGACAAAGAGGGAGACCATCGTGCATTATTCAAGTACTAACAAAAATGGCTGCTTCCCATGAGTAGGACCAATTTCTTGAGAGGTTAACCACCCCCAGGGGTGACACAAGAAGTGTCAAACAATGGGATAAACATGGTCTAGAATATTTAAAAGAGATAGTGTGCAGTGATATTCAGAAGGGCAGTAGGTGACCTCTGATGGCCTGAGTGTCTCTCTCTGGGATAAACTGCCCTTCTCACCTCTGCTCTCTGCTTCACACTCCCCTCCAGCTGGTGTCCAACCCCCATTATCCATGACCTCACTCCCTGTCTTTGTGTATGTTAATCACAACAATCCTTAGAGCTCAGTTGAAATCCCACCAGTTCTGTGAAGCTATTCTCACCACTGCAGTCCAAATGCCCTTTTCCTTCTGAACCTTTAAATCAGAACTGTCTATATTTCTCACATGACAGTTTTAGTATGGGAACTTTGCACTGATATTTTATTGTTCACATTTAAGCCTTGATGATTAGTCTGTAGTCCTCATGGATAGGAGCTGTGCCAAACACAGATTTTTGCATTCCAAAACTGAGGTCAGTGATGAGGCCAGATGGAACTGATAACCAGTTTGCAAGTTACATACTTGTTGCACAGAAAGATAAGTAGCAACCAATTGACTGAGCAGGGTCTTGAAAGTTCATACAATCCAAATCCTGTCATTTGAAATAAATGAGTAAACTGAGAACCGAAGAGGAGACATTCCTAGCCCAGACTCACAGTTAATGTCTGAACCCGACTGCTGTTGCTCTACTAGTGTTTATAAGAGAAGCCACACCAAATTATGCTTTCCATTTTCTCCCCTTACCCTTAATACCTTTATTTTAATGGAAGTTCCGAGCTTTGTTGTTTCATTGAGAAAACAGTAAAAAAAACACATGCTCACTTTCAATCCACTGTGGGCCTTCCAAACTCTGCCTGTGTTGATGATGTGCGCCCTCCAGCCTCAACTTTTACCTTCCACTCCGCTCTGCAGGAATACCTACAGTTCCGTAAAGCTCCCACACAAGCCTTTTGCACATCTTCACACCTCACTCATTTGACTAGTATTCTCCTCCTACAATCTACTTTTAAGGTCATTGTCTATGTGAAGTCTTCACTGACACCGTTCCCCCCTACCCCTCCAAAAAAAAAAACCTCTGTTGGATTTCTCACCAAGTTCTGTCCCAGTATCTTTGTATTTTCCTGCTGAGAGTTAGATAAGATCACTGTTTAGAGTCCTTATTACACTGCATTGAAATTTTTCTGCTTCCATGACTGTGTTTGACCCCCCACAGGACACACTGGGATGTCTGTTTGGGTCATACTTTCCCTCAAGGTAATGTTCTATGGGACAACTCCTCCTCCTCCCATCCTACTCACTTCTGAAATATGTTCCAGATGAGGGCTGCTGTCTTGATAAGATCTTATCTCCCTGGCTGCTATGACTGATCTGGCAGTGGGCACTGGCTGAACCTGGACCAATCAAAGTGCCTCACCACCTGGCCACACTGATTGGTTCACAGAAGGGCCCCTGATGCAAGATAGGTCAATCAGTGTCTTTCTCCAGGATGTTTCAGGCTCATGTTGGAGGAAGGCACTTCTTTTCCCCTCTAGTAATACACTAAAGATGAGAGGCCACAGGTGCTAGACGCCATAGTTCCCTCATACTGGAGAAGCCATTCTGTAATGCTAAAGCTGACTGAGAGAAAAGAGCAAAGACAACATTTAGAAGAAGAGAATCTTGACTATGTTTGAGCTCAATTCAGCTCTCATCTTGCCAGTTAGATGCTTTGATCAAACGACCCTGTTGCGGACTGAATTGTGCTCCCTCATCCTGCAAATTTATATGTTGAATTCCTAACCCACAGTATCTCAGTATGCGACTATATTTTATGAAAAGGGCCTTTAAAGGGGTGATTTGGTTTAAATTAAGGCATTAGGGAGGGCCCTAGTTCAACATAACTGGTATCTTTATAAGAAAAGGAAATTTGGACACACTAAGAGACCCCAGGGACATGCAAGCACAGAGGAAAGACCATGCAAGGACACAGAGAGAACATGACCATCTTCAAGGTAACAAGAGGGGCCCCAGAAGGAACCAAACCTGCCAAACTTTGATCTTAGACTTCTAGCCTCCAGAACTGTGAGAAAATACATTTCTGTTGTTTAAGCCACCCAGTCTCTGGTACTTTGTTATAATAGCACTAGCAAATTTATAGACCCCAATATTCCTTTTTGTTGTTGCTGCTGTTCGAATTAGTTCAAGATCAGTCTCTAAGTCTCACAGTTCACAGGGCATGAGTACAGCCTGTCAAACATCTTTGGCAGATATAATTGTGATTATATCCCAAGCAATTTTAAGTCTTATACCAAGGCCCAAGGTATGTTACAACAGGGACAGAGACAGGCTTACCCAGGAACTCATCATAGACCTACATCAGGCCTAAATCAGGTAAATTTAAAACTCTGTCTTAGTTTGATGAATTAATGGCTGCCTGAAACATTTTGTTCGATAAACAACTTTCTCCTTCAACAGCATCCAGAAACCTAGGACTGAGCAATGAGAAAACTGAGACTCAATTTGTGCGTAATCATTATCTGGATAACTCGAATTGCCCAAAAGTCTTGGCATTTCTTTCTAAATGGGTTTTACCTCAGACAAACTCTTCTACAAGAGAAACCCAGTGAAGGTGGTCACCCAGCTAAGACCAGTGACTTGCTTCAAATATGAGTGGATTACACTTCCTTCTTGGGGCATTTTTCCAACTTCCAAATCAGCTATTGCTTACTACCAGGAGTTAGTATTTCCTAGCTTGAATATGAGTGACTTTATCTGTTAAAGATCCATATCATTCTTTTTTTTGTCTAGTAATATAATCCGAGTTCTAAGTTAGACCACCATTCATTTACCAAATATCTACTGCAATGCCTACTAGTTAGTGGTCAGAAAACAAGGTAACCTGACCTCATGAACTTAGCTTCCTATAGAACATCTATCATCAGGCGAAGATTCAGTCTTAGCCCTCTACAGGTGCCAGCCTAGGGGACAACTTTTTAAACCTTTAATAGCTTCATGGTCTATTTACACTTGAGTATGTGTGTTAGTTGTTTTGCCCCCTGCAGTCCTTACATATTGCTGTCCGCTCATTCCATTTCATTGTAGGGATGCTCTCCTTCCTAAAATATAGTTTCTGAATGCATTTTCCTGCCTTCCTGTCTCTCAATAACCTTCTTGTTTGTTTAAAAGTAAACTAAAGGTGTTTACTCAGGAAAATTCAGAAAACAGAGGTTAAAAACAATAGTAAATTTACTAAGTTGTGAAAAGTCTTCAGTTATTGGTATTTGAGGTTCTCGGAAGTGTGAAAGCAGAAAACAGATATTTTATTTTTTTTAGCTTCCTTTGCTCTTTTTTTCAAATGCATCTTTTCCCATGAGTCTCACATAGCTCCCTGAATATTTCATCTCTGGCTTTGATACTCTCCTTCAACCTTTCACCTCCTCTTACTCGATTCTACTATTTGAGGGAAATCATGGTTAAAATGCTGTTTTTGGGGTGAACATGCTTTTAACAACGAACTTAACTGCCTTTACTTATTGCTTCACAGATTGAAAGACTATAAGAAAACTTTGATTTAAACAACCATTTATTTCAATAATTTTTATATATTGATTTAAAGAAATACATTTATTTAAATAGCATTGCTATGTTTTCCACAAAAATACAGACAAAAAATATTAAAATTGTTACTACATTTATTTTTCAATGTTCTTTATGTGGACGCAAGATAAATTTTTGCATTTAGCTAAAGGGTTTTTTAAATAATTAACAAATGAATTCTCTGACTATGACTCTAAGTATATTTGGCCTAATTATGTGAAAATAGAGGAAAACTCTGACTCTGTGTCACTGTCCACTCAGCTCAAAGCTCTGAAAGAACCAACTTTTCTACTTTTTCTCTCACTTTTGTTATCTTCTTCAAGATTTTATCTTGTTTTAATAGAAAATATTTTGAAGTATTACCAAAATAAGAACTAAAAATGATTCTGAGTTCAAATGTGCTTGGAAATTCTGAACAAAATAAATTAAGCTTTTTTTAAGCAGCAGACTTATTGGAGATTTTTAAAATCCTTACGTACCATGAGAACTTACAAGAGGTGTCACTGGAAGCAACATTCACAAATTTATTTGACCTTGCATACCCCTTTTGTAGAAAGGCTTTTTAGAATTAGCAATCTGGGGAACATCAGTTTGAAGTCTCTAGCCATTTCAATGACATACAGAAGAAACCTTAAAGGCATAAAATAAAACTATTTTTCTTTTTCTTTTAAAAATCCAAGTTACTTGACCTTAAAATTACTATTATCTGCCTTAGAGGAAGTGCTATTTCTGGAGGTACCACATCGCATATTCTTTTTTAAAAAGGACCTTATTTACACTCGAGTCAAATAGTCAAATATATCATAATACAAAGAGAATCAAGTCACCAAAATATACTCAGAGATGTATACAGATGCCTATCGATTAGTAATAAGCACTTTATCTTCACCATAAACTTGAGGTGATAAACAAAATATGGTCTATATATACAATGAAATATTATTCATCCTTAACAAGGAATGAAATTCTGACACATGCTTTAACATGAATGAACCTTGAAGGCACACACAAAGTGAAATAAGCTAGACACACACAAAAAAAAACAAATATTATATGATTCCACTCATATGAGGTATGTACAATAGTCAAATTTATAGAGACAGAAAATAGAGTGATGGTTGCCATGGGCTTGGGGGAAGGAGAGAAATAGGGGGTTATCATCTAATGGGTACAGAGTTTCAATTTGGGAAGAAGAACAATTTCTCGAGATAGGTGGTAGTGACGGTTACACAACAAGGTGAATATACTTAAAGCCACTGAGCTCTACACTTAAAAATGGTTAAACAGCAAGAAGATAAAAGAGAATTTGAGGAACTGGTATTTGAAAAATATAAAATCTCTATTCGGATTTTTGTTTTGAAATTTTTTATTTTTTAATACAGGAGGTAAAGCAACATGGCAGTTTTGAAAGAGAGAGCTAAAGGAAAAAGAATTTTAAAATCCTAATTTTTTAACATGTTAAATTTTAAATATATACGAAGGCCTACTGTGTACATGCACAAGGCTAAGTAATATTATAGATACAAATACAGAATGTTTTTATCCCTGTCCTCAAGTAATTTATAATCTTACAGGAAGACACAGCCATGAGTAACTTGGAGACAACAAAACTGTGCTAAGGGATGTACATGAATTATAAATACAGAACTCTGGGAGTATGGGGAAAGAAGATAGTAAGTCTGATCGAGGATCCATTTCCTCTTCTTTATACCTACCCCAGTTCTTCCATCCTAGAGCGTCACAATAAGCCTCACTGCCTATGAGAATTCATCCCTGACTGTTCTAACCCACTGTGGTCCAACTTTTGAATTCTTACTACAATTCCAGTCTAGTAACTATTCAGATCCTTGCCCTTTCTATCTATGGTTTTAGGTAGACATTGCAACATGGCTAACATATATTTTTATGTATTTTCATGTGTTCCCTCTATTTTGTTAGAGGCAGCCATTGCTTTGGAGATGATTTAGATTATTCAAATAAGAATGAAAGGAAAAAGGGGGAAATTTGGGTTTTGAGGCCATAGTGCAAAAAGGTATTGAAAGCCAGGTTTAATCAAGAGAGAAAGAGTTTTCTAAATTTCAGAAGCTCCTCTTTTCAGATCAGAAGCCAAGCCTGGAAAACCCAATGGCAGAATTTTACCCTAACTCACAGTGCAGAGAATAGAAATAATAGAGAAGTTCTCACCATGTAAGACAAGAAGAAATCATTCCCAGGTAAGGAAAAGGATGAGGATTTTCTGTGAACAACCCCAGGGTAAGAATACAGGCAGATTCTCTGAGAATCAAGGGCCTGGACTTTCTTGGGCCTTGACTAAAGGTAGGAAGTTAGCTAATAAAAATACTAGCTCTATAGACTGATATTTTCTAGAACACTCATTCTGCTCCTCTGCCTCTCTATACCCGAGATGGCTAGAGGAAGTCTTAGGTGAGTCTGAGACAGAGAGCTCTGATTCCACAAGATGTGTATATCGTATGCAGGGGTCCCTTAAAATCCCTTGAATTCTCTGTGGACACACAGGTGCTAAGACCCCGCAACACTGGGTTAGATGAGGATAAAAAATGCAGGGACCTCTCTGACACACATATTTGATGACTATATATTTTGATGGTATGAGCAACAACACAACACAGACACACACACAGGTGAGATCAGCCGTGTGGGAAGATAACAGCACAAAGTATTTGGGAACAAGACCAGGCCACCCTCACTCTGGCAGACAGAACTGAGGACAGTGTGTAGGGCAGCCCATCTTATGACCAGAGGGCATGTCAGCTTTCCCTGCATGCATCCAACCATCTTGGGAAGACATATAGCGATGCTTCTTATAAAAGAGGAAATATGCCTGATTGAGCATTCATACTTCAGGTTCACTAAATATTGCCCACATTAGACCAAATTACACCTAAGTAACTTCTAAAATGAAAAAGATTGAATTGCCTTTAATTGGAAATTTTAAATACACCCTATCAGTATTGGTAGGACAGAGAACAGGTATAAAAATTTATTCCTTTATTTTTCGACCCATCTAATATAGAGTATGTGAATGTTCATAACCTTTCACATGCCTAACACAATAAGCAGATTGTAGTCCCCTGGAGATCTGTGGAATGCTTTATGATATGTATGCAATAAGTACCCCTAAATATATGCGGTACGAAGACACACAAGGAAAAAAATGTGCATTTCATTTCTTCCTTGCCTCTCATTCCACCAAAGCCAAAATAAATTATTTAAAAAAAGAGACTTAAAATAAAAAAGAATGTAAGAGAAATCACAGCGAGATTTCAGGAAAAAGAACTGGTATTAGGAAAGTCACAGGGCTTAGTCCTTAGAATATGAATACTGCTAGCCACAGATGTTCTTCCTGCCAACCTTTCTGTCAATAAGCTGAGGTAAACATCTATCTGAACCAGTAAAGTCCTGCAAAAGTAATAAGCAAAGTTTTCAACCTTCAAAAATGTTTGAACATCTCTCTCTCATAGAGAGAAACTATGGAACTTCTCATAAATGGATATTTCCCTTGGGGGACTAACACCTTCTCTAGGGTTAAACTTGAATTCTGCAGAAGATTCAGTGAGGCAGCTTTACAAGAAAGTCACTTTTTTTTTTTCTATTCTCTTACCTTAAAACCCACTTTGTTTTAAGAAGTCATTGAATATACATTTTTCGCATAGGAACTTCCAATGGGGGAGAAATTTTAGACAAAGCAAAAAACAATCTGAAAAGTTGGCAACCAGGCCAAAGAAGTCTTAATGAGAAAGCAGACTGGCTGGCTTTTCCTTGGTGTGTGTGACGAAGTGCGCAAGGCTGTTAACAATAGAACTCTGCAAAAAGCACTGTGGAAAGCAGGTGAATATTGATTCTCTGTCTTAAGCTCATAAATAATTAATAAGGCAATTGTAGTTTAAAGATATAGGCATTACTTTTTTTTAATCTGGCACAATAGTATTCAGAAACTCACTATATTTAGTATCCTATAAAAATATCCTCTCATCCTTTAAGAAGCCACTCACATTTCATAAAGCCTCCCCTGACCAATCCAGCCCTTACCAATCACTCCCTTCTCTGAACTCCAAGAGCATTTATTGCCTGTAACATTCACTGGGCAGAAGCTGTTAGGTGTCTTTTTTTTTTTTTTTTTTTTAACATAGTCCAATAGATTCTCCAGGGTAGGGATCACTTAAATTCCTTTTATTATCCCTAGTACCTGGCCTAGGGCCTGATCCACTGCCCATAAGTGTTCAATAAATGTTTGCTGTTAATGATGATATGTTGTAGACACATCTGAAACATAATCTGGATAAACACAATACAGGAAAAGTGCAAATCATCATCTAACAAATATGCGAGCCAAGAAATCAATATGAGAGAGCTGTCTGAGCACCAAGTGAAAGACAAAGTAATGCCCTTCTCCCCGCCCCAACATCCAACATGGTGATGGATTATGCTACATAAAATTATCGATAAAGAGCTACGTAGTCACAATGATTTCTAAACAGTAGCAAGAAATATTAGATACAAAATGTAACATTACAACAAAGGCAGCAGAACTGAGAGGCCATACACAGAGTTACAGATAGCTTCAATTGATGAAGAACCTCTTTGTAAATAAGTAACTTCAAGCATAATAAAAACATGGTGCTTTCATTTCCTTCTACTCTATCTTCCCAGCCCAGAGACCGAGATGCAGATTTCCTGAAAGATAGGTCTCATGCGTGTCACTTGCCCCTTAAACAAAGGAGCAGGAAGGCAAACTAGAACATTCGACCTTTGCCAAAACAAACCCAACCCTTTCAAATGAGTTATATTTTCAGAATATGAGTCAAGTTGAGTAAATTCATACAATTTTCATTTATGCTCACAACAATCTACTAACCTCTGGTCTGAATTTCTATCTTCTTCCACAAGATTTGACTTACCGACTTAGTAGAAGAAAACTCAAGCCAAATCCATTATAGCAGTGAACCTCATTTTGCCTTTCTGTCACTCTTACTTACCCTTTCTCTATTTACACCTTTCTTTTATCCTGGAGGTGGGGAACTCTTAAGAAGAAGGTGCTACCATTTTTATTGAATGTATAGGTAGCATACTCAGCACTAGCATTGGTGTAACATGAAGCAAGGAAAAAAATTATCCAGACCAATCCAAATGTCCCTGGGCCCTGGGACTAAGGGAGGAGCAAGTGGGGGCCAGAGATTGATAGTGCCCTCTAACTTATATATGCTTTGATGTTCCATGAACAACCAGAATAGGATGATTAATTTAACTGATCACTTCAGTAGGACATTGAAAATGATTCACCTGATTTTTAGTAGCATTTACTAATTCTTTGGCCTAATTAACCAACCAACAAGATTTGAACTTGTGCATTTACTCTTCATTTCATCCACTACCATGTTTCTCTATCACCTCTAAAATTCTAAATGGATTTAAGAATTTGCAAAATAAGTTCGTTCTATAGACACGGCTCTAACGGCCTGGTTTCTCTCCACTATTATTAGTCTTTTTGATGCATGATTCCACTAGCTAAAGGAAATGAGGATTGAATTCCATGAGTTAATCAACATATAGCAGTAACAATTTCTATAACCAACATGGCTTTCTTCACAAAGGAAGACCAAAATAATCTCATCTCTTTAAAATAATCAGCCTGTGGCATCTTTTTGTGAGCCAAAGTTCTCATTGAACTAAAGAAAGAGTTATACATATATAAAGTATTCCTAAATTTACCGAATGCAGGAAGCTTTCATTTCAGGATATAGAATTTTCCCTCTAGATCCTGCAGACATGAACTTAGAAATGATTTACGTACTCACAGTCAGTCACTTCCTGTTGGCACAGTGGACCGAGGTGCTCTAAGCCTTTTCCTTGTCTGTAGGTAGAGGTGGGAAAATCTCAATGAGATGTACTCAGGTCCAGAAATACCCAGAAGGTTAACTGGAAAGAGCCTAAACAGAAATACAGAGGAGCTCATTTAGCACTGTTGTTTCTTGGGATGATGGAAGCAACCTGTAAAATGATGAGTTGGGGCAATGATGGAGTC
>NW_011888784.1:6973999-6976822 GCF_000151845.1 Pteropus vampyrus
AGAAAACTCAAGCCAAATCCATTATAGCAGTGAACCTCATTTTGCCTTTCTGTCACTCTTACTTACCCTTTCTCTATTTACACCTTTCTTTTATCCTGGAGGTGGGGAACTCTTAAGAAGAAGGTGCTACCATTTTTATTGAATGTATAGGTAGCATACTCAGCACTAGCATTGGTGTAACATGAAGCAAGGAAAAAAATTATCCAGACCAATCCAAATGTCCCTGGGCCCTGGGACTAAGGGAGGAGCAAGTGGGGGCCAGAGATTGATAGTGCCCTCTAACTTATATATGCTTTGATGTTCCATGAACAACCAGAATAGGATGATTAATTTAACTGATCACTTCAGTAGGACATTGAAAATGATTCACCTGATTTTTAGTAGCATTTACTAATTCTTTGGCCTAATTAACCAACCAACAAGATTTGAACTTGTGCATTTACTCTTCATTTCATCCACTACCATGTTTCTCTATCACCTCTAAAATTCTAAATGGATTTAAGAATTTGCAAAATAAGTTCGTTCTATAGACACGGCTCTAACGGCCTGGTTTCTCTCCACTATTATTAGTCTTTTTGATGCATGATTCCACTAGCTAAAGGAAATGAGGATTGAATTCCATGAGTTAATCAACATATAGCAGTAACAATTTCTATAACCAACATGGCTTTCTTCACAAAGGAAGACCAAAATAATCTCATCTCTTTAAAATAATCAGCCTGTGGCATCTTTTTGTGAGCCAAAGTTCTCATTGAACTAAAGAAAGAGTTATACATATATAAAGTATTCCTAAATTTACCGAATGCAGGAAGCTTTCATTTCAGGATATAGAATTTTCCCTCTAGATCCTGCAGACATGAACTTAGAAATGATTTACGTACTCACAGTCAGTCACTTCCTGTTGGCACAGTGGACCGAGGTGCTCTAAGCCTTTTCCTTGTCTGTAGGTAGAGGTGGGAAAATCTCAATGAGATGTACTCAGGTCCAGAAATACCCAGAAGGTTAACTGGAAAGAGCCTAAACAGAAATACAGAGGAGCTCATTTAGCACTGTTGTTTCTTGGGATGATGGAAGCAACCTGTAAAATGATGAGTTGGGGCAATGATGGAGTCAGCACAAGGAGACTTATGGGGCAGAAAGTGGGATTCCCCACTAGATGGCACTAGGAGACATCCGTGGCACCCATGGGTACTGCTGCCAAGGCAGAGTAGAGAGATAGGATCAGTAGGCAAGGCCCTATATGGAGCGTTATAGGGATTAAAGTGAGTATATGTGGTACTTCGTACCTCCTTAAATTTAATCCCACCTTGAAGGTATACCTGGGATGGTACATGTGTTATGTTCTTATGAGTATGATTACATGTGTGGGTATGAATATGTGTGTGAACGCACACGTATACACATAATCCATATATGTGTGTACACGAACATACATACCTGTATGTGAGGTTAAGTATGGGTTGATATAGGTATAGGGGAATATTACAAATGGAAATCACATTGGAGGAAGGGGACTAACTTCAGTTGAGTGTGTACTGTGTGTCGGGCCTTTTCATATTCTTTCTCATTTAACTTTCTTAATAGCTGTGAAAGTGGCTATTATTACCCCCCTAAATTCCATAGATTTTGATCATGGTTACCTGTTGATATCCAGATGCAAAATTCATTTTGAATAATGCATCACAAAGCAATTTAAAAAGAGTTCTGGAACATTTCTTATCAATAATAATAGTATAAACAATAATGATAATTGTCTTTTCCTGGTATTTTTATGTTCGTACTATCTCACCTCAGAATACTACCATATCTTTGTAACAGGTCTCTCCAATCCACAACGTTTCCTGTCTGATTGATTCTCTATATTCTTACTACATTCGCCCTCCCTAGATACTTTCACTACGCCCGCTGCCCACTGTCACTCACCAAGATGCTCCACTGTTCTCAGCATAAAATCCAACTTTCAGTCTGGTATTTCAGTCTTTCTCTCTCTAGGTTCTTTCTCCACTACTCTCCAAGGCAAGCCCTTTGGTTTAATCAACTGGCTCACTCTCTGATCTCGAAATAGGGCACGCACTTTCTCACTTCCCCCACATTTGTATTCTCCTCTTGCTCCATGTGCACAGGTGTGTTTCTCAATAGATGGCAAGTTCCCTTGAGAGCGGAGGTTGTTACCTGCTCATCATGATTTCCCTCACAGTACCTGGCCCGTGTCTTAGACCAAGATGTTGTAATGATTCTAGGTGTCTGCCTGCACTGCCTCCATTCTCCATCTTATGTCTCTCAAAATGAATGTCCACAAGTAGTCACATTTTATGATCTGATACTCAGCAATTCATGTTTTATTTTAACTATGGTGACAAAGCTTTATTGTTATAAAAGTTAAAAATACTGAAAAGAACTGCATTTGAGAGGAGGAAGCAATATATATATTTTACTTCTCTCTTTGAAAAAAAAATGTTGAAATTCTAGACCTTAAACCTCAAATGTTGTGTTGGTTGTTAAGAGCTTCCGTCAAGCATGTACTCTGTCCTTCAGGTAGTTCCATCTCTACCTTATAGAAGTAACTTTTTGGAGAGAGATCAATGGATATGAAGACAGAGAGGCTAAGAAGGTAGGACAATCTATAGCAAAAGATCTGGCGTTGGGTACTGGTTTTACGGCTGAATCCTGAGTGACCTTGGCAAAAGCCCCTTAACCTCCCTGGGCCGTAGTTCCCTGAGCTGTAAAATAGGAAGTCTAATATTTAAACTCACAGTGTTATTGTGGGAATTAACTGTGGTAATTGCTGTAAAATGCCTTGTAAATTATAAGGGGCTTGCAAAT
>NW_011888784.1:6977557-6996695 GCF_000151845.1 Pteropus vampyrus
TTTGAGAGGAGGAAGCAATATATATATTTTATTTACTTCTCTCTTTGAAAAAAAATGTTGAAATTCTAGACCTTAAAGCTCAAATGTTGTGTTGGTTGTTAAGAGCTCCTGTCAAGCATGTACTCTGTCCTCCAGGTAGTTCCATCTCTACCTTATAGAAGTAACTTTTTGGAGAGGGATCAATGGATATGAAGGCAGAGAGGCTAAGATGGTAGGACAATCTATAGTCAAAAGATCTGGCTTTGGGTACTGGTTTTACGGCTGAATCCTGAGTGACCTTGGCAAAAGCCCCTTAACCTCCCTGGGCCGTAGTTCCCTGAGCTGTAAACTAGGAAGTCTAATATTTAAACTCACAGTGTTATTGTGGGAATTAACTGTGGTAATTGCTGTAAAATGCCTTGTAAATTATAAGGGGCTTGCAAATGTTAATTATTATTATGGAACTATTATGGGCATCTCCATATTTTCATTTGTTTGTTTTAGGTAATAAAAGAGGTATTTCCAGTGCTCTAGAATAATTTCTATCATGAAATTTGTGATTTCTCTCATGTCTATATGATTGCTCCATGTTCCAGTTCTAATTCTATTTATATTGGTATTCATCACAGTCAATTTGTTAACGAAAAGTTATTTTGACTGTTTGAAGACTGTTGCTTAAGCTACTGTTAGTAACTCAATTAAGTATTATGGCTAAACTTTTAATTTTAGATATTGATCCCAACCTTGGACTTGCAACTATACACACACTCACACACACACACACACACACACACACACACACACACAATTTATTTTTCCTCCTTTTCTCTCTTCCTCTCTTCTTTCTTCCCTCTTTCCCTCCCTCCCTTCTTATCTCCCTTCATTTCTTTCTTCCTTCCTTTCCTTCCTTCCGACCTTCCTCTTTCCTCCTTTATGCTTCCATCTCTTCCTTTTTTCTCTTTCCTCCAGTAAGTCTGAAAATATTCAGATCAGAAAATGCCACATGAGTCTTTGCCTTGAGGGCCTATTTGTCCTTCTCCCCTGTCTAAGTCTGCTTGATAGACACTATTAGGTACAATGTACCTGACTGTGTGTTATTTACCATTTAGGTCTCAGTGCAGGGTCTCAAGTTAATGCATATTTACTATGCAGGATACTAGGTTACTGAAGAACATTCCCCAGGCATTCCACAGCCTATAGGGGCAACACATTTTCTATGATATGATGGGAATTATTGACTTGCTGGATCAGAACACTCTCGGAGATCACATAAAGACTCGTATTTCCACAATGGATTGAAAAGCCGACGGACTCTGATTTCCTGCATATTCACAGTTCTCAGATTATTGATCTCATAATGAGTTAACTCTGCATCCTCTGGGTGTCCTTAGCCGAATGAATGTGCAACCCCTCTATAGGAGGTCCAAGTTGCAGAATACCCCAAACCAGCACCGGCACAGCAGCTGTTTATAGTGCTCAATCGCTCAGATTATTTTTGTCTTCAAAGTATAATATTTTAGCCTTCTTGAAAACATACAAGGTCAGGGAAAGTAATACACCTTAGGAAATAAGAAGTAAATTGCCATAGACACACACTTATAAATGAGAAAGGCCTATCAAAATATAATCATAGAACTTTCAAGCTGAAATTAAATACAATGAAATTGTTTACAACTCACTGCATATTAAGGCTAGCCTTGGTGAGTTAAAGACAGCAATCTTTTTTAAATTAAGAGTGTGAGTGTGTGTGTGTGTGTGTGTGTGTGTGTGTGTGTGTGTGTACATTGATTTTCCTGAAGGGTGCTTATTTAATCAAATACCCTTATGTCACATAGCCTCTCAAGAAAGTGTGTTCTCCAGTGACTAATATAAGTTACATGAGAGCTACATTGGGACATTTTGGGAAAATGGTCAGAACTTAATCTTACCCTCATCTAGTCTATTAGAAAAATTATTTTCTAAATTTCAATATAAAGATCAACTCTGCTTTTGAATGACCACTTTCTCACATATGCAGATGAAACTACACACTTTACTCCTGTATTTTGATGGTCTTTCTGTCCCCCCCAGCCTCTCCAAATCATCATTCCATCTCATACGCTAATGGAGATCCTCCTGCTTCAAGCGAACTCCAAATCAGAACCCACGACCTGAACCATCACTCTTTCTCTCTCTCTCTTCTCGCTTTGAAGCCCCTCTTCTCCCAGGCTCGTCTTTGTCTCCTGGAGGGGTTCCACAGCGGATTCCTTTGTTGAGACCTCAGGGATTCACATATATGAAGTGCTCACTCTATGTTTGTTGAACAAAAGAATGGATGGATTCCAGAATGGGTCCAACCAGGAATCCACTACAGAAGGCCTTCTCCCTGATGTGCCCATGTTCTACAGGATCTTCACATTTTTAATATGTGAAACATTGAAAAGATCTCTAAACTCACAGAATTGGTTTTCTAGTGAAAAGAGTTTAGCTTCAATGCAAGCAGTGAAGTCTTCAGTTATATATCTTTGAATTGTTCCTACTTGATCTATTTTCCATCAAGAGCTCATAAGCACCACAAACACAATGGTTTTTTCCCCCTTTCTGTGTTTAGCCCCCAACAGTTCTCATTATATCTCTCTGTTCAACAAATGCTGATGTCCAGTTCTTTCTACTTCTTCCATTCCCAGATAATTTAGAGGTGACTATAATAAAATGTTTTGCAACTTACTGCATGAAGTTTTTAAAGATCCTCTGTCAGGTAATTAATAAAAGAACATTTCAGCCTGTCCTTAACATCCACTGGCTTGAAGTTCATGCAGTAAGTATTTGTATGCATCATACCTAAGCCAGCTTTGGCCCACTGATTTGAGGGTTTCATCCATCAGCGGATGAATGGTAGTGCTGATCTCTGGCCCTGTGTGCTGCCTGGTAGCTGGTGCTGCAGGAAAAAGTCCAGGCCCCCACTGCTGCTGGGATGCTTGGATGCTGGAAGAAAAGGATCTCCTCATGCTCAGCACCAATGGCAGCCCCCTATTCTCACCTAGATCCGTATCATGGTGAGGGCTATAATTGTGCCTCAATACCTACATCTCCTATCAAGGTATTCTAAGCAAAACTGAGAGAGCTGTTACCAAAGACAGGTAAACTACTCCTTACTTACCATTCCTCCTCATCTCATGACATTCTCTCTTCATACAAAATTTATATAGATAGAGTGCAAAGTAGAGGAGGGTTTCTGGCAAGCAGTTGGGTAGGTACCTTATCTAGAAAGGTTTCTTTAAACTTCAAGTGGAGATTTAAAAATTGGAAGCTGCTTCTATTTTATGAAAACATATCATTTGGATTTGGCTCACTGATGTAAAATCATAGCTTACTTGTCCGAAAAAAATTTCCTTGACATTAGCAGTTAACCTGAATATAAGGCAATGATTCGTTAACTATCTTTCTTTTATTGACAGTGCCAATTTGCATTCAGCTTTTTAGCCATGATAAATTTACAATATCCAGTTCATTCTTGAGAGTGTTATTGATGAGACAAAATAAGAATACATGCTCACCATCATTGCCTTTAAATCCACTCTTATCCAGAATCTAAACACACCACAGTATAACGTTCTCAGAGATCAGTGAACCCCAACTCTCCAACAGACCAGTTAGAAGTTTCCACAGTCATTGGGGAACCACACACATCAGCTCTACAATAACTTGGTGAAGGTAGCACAAACCATCAGGTAGACCAAAAGGTTTCCATTTCATAGTCATTCAATGAGCCCAAATAGTTAGAGTAGATTTTGAAACTTTTTCCCATGTCCACAGATAGATCTATAAATATGTCCTCTTGTTCCACTGACGGGAGCCTCAAGAGACAGATATTTATGTGTTTCAAACTCATTCAAACTCTTGGGGGATTCTCTTTAGCTTTCTTATTACTACTCTAGAATAATATGCAAATAATTAAGTGACAGCATGCCCTTTGAACACGATTAAATATACAACAATTATCCCATATAGTATATTCTATGCCCATACAAGCCCTTTCAGGATAATATATATTCCTGACCCCAGCCAAAAATATATATAAATTGTTAACATTCACTCTTAAAGCTCTGTAAAACCAATTCTCAGATCGTGGCACTAAACACTCTCTGCTTTGGTATCTACACAGGCTAGTTGGAGAATTCATGCTCTATAGTGTTTGACACACTCATTCTCTCAGGTGAAATACTGCAGGCGAAACTGCATAATTTATTAGGCTGGTACAGCAAGGCTGAATAATTAGATCATCTCCTTGTACAAGGCTACATGTTATGATGATCTTTTTAACACTTTAATCTAAATTGGGGTTAGAGCTGAGGCGTGGAGGGGGGCTCAAAATAAACTAATTGAAAGATGTGCTTTATGAAATAACAGCTGTATCATTCCATGGCATCAAAAGTAGGATCCTATCCTCAAAAAGCTTTCAAATTATCCGTATTATTGGCAAACAAGTATCAAATGTTTTAATACTAGAAAAATGATTACATGTATATACATGTATGCACATAGATACAATGTTGCATTTTAGTCTTGGTGGGTGAGGAGGAAAAGAGAAGCTTAGAAGTTAATACTTTCCGAATGTCAGCAAAAGAAGACAAAGTCAAAGAAAGGGCTACGTCTTACCCTGCAGTTCCTCTGGAACCTTGAAACGGCAGTTTTGAGAAGAGTAGCCAATGTCACCAAAGAGATAACTCTGAATAAGAATTTTGGATCCTTCGCAGGTGATCAAGGCAAAGAAAGCAGCCAACATGGAGGACACATGGGTGTCCAAGTGTTTGCTACCCTGGCTCGATCAGTCCTTCCTCACTCTTTTTCAGCACCTGAGCACTAAAGTGGGTCCGTCATTTGAGGAGGTTTGCTTTTGAAGTCCCTCACCTTGGGCTCTATCGTTATCATCCCATTCTCCTTCAATGGCTAAGTGATACGTGAGCACTGAGTTTTCCTATTGGAGAATTTGCTTCTTATTAAGTAGTCAGACAACCCATCTCAGGGGCCCCAGCAAGAAGCATTGGAAGATCATTCTTCCCGTGGCCACCCTGGTTCTGCTTGATCTCTCCTCTGCCACCTTGCTTCCTCTTATTTTTTTCTTTATAGATTACCGAGAGGTTAAATTTTTACAAATATTATAAGATATTTTGTCTTTGAGCTGATAGGAGATAAGGAGAGCTCATACACCTGGCCTTCCCAGGATGGAAAACTCCACTTGAGAAATGAATTGGCTTTCGTGGAGGTTGGTACATGAGCATTCAGGGCGGAGAGGTCGGTTCAAAGAAAAAGAGAAACCTTCTCATAGGATCTGGTCCGTTTCTCTTTGAGAGAGGACCAGACTAAAGTTCAGTTCCATCACCGTGGTTATTTCTAAACTGAAGAAACTTACAACTTAGGCGCCTAGAACCCCAGCTTTCATCACCTTCATGTCATTCTCCTCTTCATTATTATTATCACAAAAAGAAACAAAAATCATCTTTTATTCCCCAACATCGAGTAGAATGATTTGCACATATTTGTCTTAAGCCTGGGGTAAAAACTAAAGCTGACTCATATTCACTGTTTCCTTTGAACATCACATAATTGGACCCTAGAATTTCCTGAAATCTTAGATTTTATTCTGAAAACCTTATGTGAGCTGTGACTTTATCCTAGGGATCAACTCCCTTTAAGCTTCAGTGTCTATCCCTTGCTTTTGGAAATGAAACTGTTTTTCCAAAGTCTCAGCATGCTGTCCTTCGGGCTTTTGCTTACAAATAGAACCTTACAAATAAAGCTAGGCTTTGGAGTCTGGGCGTACATAAACAGATACATTGCAATAATAAACATTTTAGGTTCTTTGTTTAAACCAGCAACAACAGCTTATTAATAACTGCTGAGGTATTGCCCTTGGTTCTGACTGAAGAAAAGGAATTCTATTTCTTGAAATATAGTACAATTCCAAGTTCATTTATTCTTGCAATAAACACATTTCCACTTAATAATTCAATATTAGGCCCATGATTAGAAGATGTGTGAGGTCTCACTTGGAAATTGAATGTGAAGTTCTCTGTTATCTTTGCAGAATGTCCTAATTTTCTCTAGGAGTAGTACATCCCCATTTTGAAAATCATCCCTTTCAAAGAAATCTAATGTCTTTATGAGGTCATTCACGCTGATTTCAGTATTTCTGTGAGACTGACAGAACAAGTACCAAATATTTTAAAAGTGGGAATGAATAAAGAAAATAATGTCTAATCATATTGGATTCAATGCAACATTTCCTTTTAGTCAATGATCTCCTTACTGAAAGGAACCAGGACTCCATAGAAAAATAGCTGATTCTAGGACTGGGACAGGAAATATATAAGATAAGCCTAGAGAATCTTACAGCATCAAAAGTAAAAAAGTGTTTAAATACACACACACACACACACACACGCGTGCGCGCGCGCGCGCGCACACACACACACACACACACACGGCAGAAATATCAAAGAAACACAAGAGGAAAGAGCTCTCAATAGCCAAAGCTGAAATGATTTGGACAACAAAATAAAGTAGTAAAATAAAATAAATATCCATGAGTCTGTAGGGGAGGGAAAATTTCCTTCTGCTCTGTTAGGTTTTGCAGCTGTGGCTAAAATTAAACTGATATAAGACAGATTAACAGAAGAAAAGCACACAAATTTTATTTAATATTTTCAAATGTACACAGAAATCTTCAGAAGGAAAATGAAGACCTGAAGAAGCCGTTAGGCACCAAAGCTTATATACCTTTCTGAACAAAGAAAAATAAATTGTAGGGATCTGACGAGAGAAAGGAGTTTGGATTAGGAGTAGCAAATAGTAGGACAGTGACTAGGAAATAGATGGAGAAAACTAATGGAAGATCATGGTTATTTTGATAGGCTTGTTTTCCCAGGTCCATGTCGAAGTTGATTTTTCAGTCTCTGGCGATAAGAATGTTACTCTCATCCTGTTACAGAGAGGGCACCTTTCTTATCAAAAATTTTAGGATCTGGTCTTAGATAGAAAAGGAGAGTCAGAGAGCTCTTTCTTAAGTTTCTTCAGGTCAAAATAATCTATATACCAGTCACATATTTTGAGGTGGCATGTTCTGAGCCCCTTGAAATATATTACTGACATAAGCAAGTAAATAAATAGAATAGTCTGGAAGAGGACTATCTCCCAAGCAGAACAACTTCAAATAACTTCTGTAGATAATTAGCCCTCAAGAAGGTGCAACGTAATGACTCCCCACTCTCTAAGTATGGACTGTTCACAGGACTTCCTTCCAAAGAGATTGCATACAGTATAGACAAGGGGAGAGTAACTTTCCAGTGGATAAACATTACCTCAAACATAGAAAATGATGTCTCTGGATAGCATGGACCCTTGATAAGAAATGATGTGAATGGCACTTTACCTCTGTGATCTTCCTCAAAAAAAGCCATGATGATATTCTAATTGTGAGAAAAAACATCAGACAAATCCTATTTGAGGACATTCTACCAAATACCTGACCAGTAGCCCTCAAAACCATCAAGGTTATCTAAAAATGAAGAGTCTGACTTTTAGTCACAGCAAGACGAGTCTAAGGAGACATAATAACTAAATGTAATGTGGTATCCTCAATTGGGATCATAGAATAAAAACAGGTAAGGACTAAGGAAATCTAAATAAAAGAATAAAAATGTATCAATATTGGTTCTTATAATATTGGTGACATTATGACGAGTGTACCCTACTGATGTAAGATGTTAATGATAACAGAAAATGGGTATAGTAGGGTAAATGGGAATTCTATCTTGGCGATTTTTCTACAAATCTAAAGTTTTCTATAAATCTGAAATAAAAAGTTTGTTTCTTAAAAAATAAATCTAGTTACACATCCCAGGCAAAACTTAAGTGCATGGACACATTTGTATTCAACAAATGTTTGCTGAATGTATGAAAATGAATTTGTTCTTTAGTTTCTGTGAGTTGACCCTAGTATTCTACCTTCTATCTAAGAGGTATTATTTTATTTAATATAAAAAATGATGTAGAGGGTATAAATGGTATGTGAAAAAAGCCAGTTCTACAATGGAAAAAATCAGAAGTAATTTCTTATCAATGACAGTAAATATTGACATCACTTATAACCTCCATCACAATAGAACTTTAAAAATAATATTGCTAATAAAAGACTAAGCTTTTTACTTTTAAAATACTTTCACATGTATTTGCAGTGTCAATTCCTGCAATTCTCAATAATGAATTGAGAAAGGCAAGGTAGACATTAAGTTCTCATTTTGAATGTCAAAAATCTTGAGGTAAAGATACAATGTACAGTGTGTTTTAGGCAGAGAAGTGCTTCATAATCTACATATAGGCACTCCCTGTCTTACTGTGCTTCACTTTATTGCACTTTGCAGATATTGAATTTTTTACAAACTGGAAGTTTGTGGTAACCCTAAGCTGAGCAAGTCTATTGGCGTAATTTTTCCAATAGGATCAGATGATGGTTAGCATTTTTTAGCAATAAAGTACTTTTTAATTAAAATATATACATTTGTTTTAGAAAGATGCTCTGTATACTTACTAGACTATAGTACGCTGTAAACATAACTTTTATATGCACTGAGAAACCAAAAATATTGTATGACTTGCTTTAATGCAATATTCGCTTTATTGTGGTGGTCTGGAACTGAACCTGCAACACATCCGAGGTACGCCCGTATGTGCAATAATAAGGTGGAGGCTTGGGAAAGCTGTCTCACTTTTCTGGGGTTGAGTTTCCCTGTCTGAAAAATGAAGGGTACTTTCACAGTAGAGGAAAGTTTATGAATAATATACTCTTCTAACTCCAAACACATACACTATAATGCATTTATTTACTTATTTTAAAATAAATACAGAACTGCAACAAATATTACACAAAAAAATCCAAAGACCAAAAAGGAATGGAAATTATAGGTAAAGGCAGGGACTGAAGCCCTATGGTCACCGAGGGGAAGAATGATCTAGCTGGGGTCCTCAAATGGGAATGTATAGGCTCCAAAGTGGGCACAGACTGTGCTTCATAGAGATTAGAACATCCCCTCTTGCCTGTCCAGGTGGCTTCTAGGAAGATGGTGCTTTGACAAAGCTTATAGCCTAAGTCAATGCTCTCACATGAGCTTGGTTCTCAGGCTATTGTAGGTATGTGTACTGAGAATGGAGCTGAGCTACTAACATAAGGCCTCTTGTGGGTCCAGATACCGAGAGGTATGGGCTGAGGCAATCACAAAATGGCCTTCCAGGGAACTACTCAAGAAATGAGTGAAATCAAAGAAATGAAAGACTTCTCATTCAAGAAATAGAAATAATGGGAACATCTGAAATGATGCTTAAAAAAATCAGTATCTTTGAAACTCTCAAAGAAATACAGGAGGGAAATGAGAAACTCAATAGTGGGCTAAATATTAGGCCAATACAATCAAAGAATATACAAAAAGAAAGAACTGAGAAATTTTCCTACGATAAAAACAGAAAAGCAAAGAAATTGACATGGAGGCTGAGAAATACCAGCATGCCTAATGAGAATTTCAAAAGGAAAATAATATATGAAGAATAAGGGAGAAGGTCTAAAAGTTAGGTAATGGTTGAAAACTTTCCAGAATTAGAGAGAGAGAATTTTTCAGATGAGGGAAACTCACTGTAAGTGCAGCAAGAGAAATAAAAATATACCCACACATAGACATTTCAAGGGAGAGAAAACTGTTAGACCCAACCAGAGGAGACAAATTACCTAAGAAGAATAGCAGTCTAGTTGACAGCTCATTTTTTCATTAATAAAAGAAATAGTTCAAAGTACTGTGAGAAAATAATTGTGAATGTAGAATTTCATGCCTTCAAGACTAAATGTTAAATGAAGATATCTTCAGATAGTTAAGAAATAAGTTTAGAATGATCAGATACTCACTGCAAGAACTATTAAAAGATATAATTCATCAAAAAGGAAAAAAAGTCTAGAAGTTCGGAGTGAGATTCAAGAAAGTTGGTGAGCAAAGAAACTGAATATAGTGATGATAAAAATACATGGAGTTTATTGTAAATATTAAAGAAAATAGGCTTCTCTTGTGTTTAAAGCATGTTGAAAGTGAAATTCTAGACAGCAGTAGCATGAACACTTAGAGTGAAGAGATCTAAGGAGCATGAGGTATAGTAAGGTCCTTTCTTCTATACTTTGTTAGAAAATTAGTAATGGAATATATATATTGAAAATTCGAGGGGAACTACTAAAAGAGTGGAAATAAAATGCATAACTTACAAACCAGTATAAGAGGAAAATAAAACAAAAAAAGAGAAAATGATATCAATTCACTAAAGACTGCTAATGAGGAAAAAAAAAAACTAAAGCAAAAGTAACATGAAAAAACACAGAAAATAAGGTGGTAGAAATAAATTCAAATGTACATGGGGAAGCAAGTTTATAGTAATACTTTATATATAGATTCAATGCCTATTATGTAAAATTTTTAAGTTCCTAATAAAATAATTATAATGGACATATACATACATGTAATCTACTCTATAGAACGTTTTAAACAGACAGAATCAAACTCATGATAGTGGTTGCATATAGGGTGACGAGTATGAGAAGCCTTACTTTATCCATAATATATTAGTAATCTGTATATTTAAAAAGACACAACACAAATAAGTAAAATATTCCAGCTTATTAATTAGGGTGATCAAAACCAGGTATTATTAGATTTCATATGCCTTATATTTTTCTATTTTTTTACAAAAAAAATTTAAGCTGTTATTCCTTCTATGTCTAAAAATGTGCATATCTCTGAATTACCCAAAAGCACCCAAGTATCTACAGGCAGAATCAGGACTAGCACCAAGGTTTCCTAATTTCAAGTTCACGGTTCTTTCTTTTATATCAATATTCTAGGTGGTTTAGTTATAAGCAATGTTAGCTGCTCTCTGGGGTCCTTAAAGATGACTTTTGAAGTTTGTACAAGCTTTAGGTTTTCATCACTTTTTCTTCTATTCTCAATGCCTAGATTGGCACCAATTTACCCTGGAGAGGTTCTTATGAGCTTTAATTGAGGACCACAAAAGATAGCAAGATCTTTGAGTAGCTCTGAATAATTTCCCCAAGCAGATCACTCTGCGTAATTTCATTTTCAACATGAATGGTCACACTTCAAGCGATGAATGAGACACATTGTTCAGGGGGAAATGACGTACTCTATTCTGTAGTGCTGCTCAGCGGTCCCAGAGCAACTTAGCAGTGCGTCAGCATTTTCATTATAAACCCGTCAGCGGCATGTAAGTGCCCAGAGGCTGCCTCTGGAATCCACCTGCTGAGTCACTGCTGAGAAGGGTTGACCAGATAGGACCCACAAGACTGTCACAAACATAAACATCAACCTCTTCTGAGATGCCTCCCCTGACTTATATTAGTCCTCTCATGACCTCTTTATGACCTTGAATTTTTTCCTTGTTCTTGGAGACTGCTAGTTTGTTTGTTATTGGCTCATATCTTTAGTCTCTCACTTCTCTTAGTGGGTCACATTTTCCCCCCACAAATTAACAAAATTTGAGGGTATATGGAAAATCTTTTGTTTGTCATGTAGCTCCTTACAGGACCAAGTTATTGCTGCATGTCACAGGATTTAGAGATAGAACAGCTGAATGAGAAAGATAATCAATAATCTAATATGTGATCATGCATTTAGATATAATTAAAACTCTCTCTTCGTGGCACTGGAATAACTCCCAGATTAGAGAATTAGTTGGAGCACATAATAGGCTGCTTCTTCTAGAGTATGTACATGATGAAGGACAAAGCCCAGGTAATACATCCAAATCCATGAACCATTGTCTTCTGACCCTGGAAGGTCCCTATCTTTTCCTCTGTTTTTCTGAAGTCGATCTATCCTTCATGATTAGTCCAGTCTACCTCGGAGAAGGCTTCCCATTTGTTCATCCCTTTTGGGTTGCCTCTGAACTCCTTTGGTACTGATGTTATATGCAGCTTAGCTTCTGGTCTGTGAGTTATTTCAGACCAGAGATTTTTGTTCTGTTTGCCAAGTAAATGGAGGGCCTCCTGAGAGCAGTCTCTTTTTTCAGGGGCCGAAATACAGTTTGAGAATAGTGTCGACAACTTACAAGGCACTGGAGCATTAACTACATGTTGCTTGATTGTTTTGTGGCAAGTCACACAGCCTGGACTCCTCCACTGCTGAAAGAAGATACCAGCTCCACTCCTGTGAATCAGCCTCCTTCAAAGTCACAATGTTAGTGGAATGAGTTGGGGCACAGAGCATCCTCAGATTGTCTGTACTCAGATTGTCATGCTTCCCCATTGTTTTGTAAAGGTAGCAGTCCATTTTAAGAAATCTTGCTCAATGTTACTTTAAAGGTGGCAAACTCAAAGCAGATTGTGACTTAGAGGCAGAACCTACAGGATTATCAGCAACAGCTGTAATGTCTTCTGCCACTGCAGAGAATCACAGCTTTTCGGTATGAGAGTCTTTTAACTCAGCAGCTTCAAAATTTTCCAACTGCCATCTACAGTAAGGACTCCATTTTATATTGCAGCATAATACCTACATGTGAATGAATGAGAGAGGAAGAGAATGACCCTGAAAAAAAAGTTTCAGGAAACTCTGTGTGCTGCACTTGATAATAGAGATTCTATCCTATCATATCCTAATTCATTCAAAAAGATGTTGGGTATGAGCAGCTATATTAAGTTTATGACTTTGATATAGAAACTACTTTCCCCACGTTCCAGATAAGAGTTTCTTATTCTCATATGGTTCAGTATCTACGTCAACCATTTTAGTGACCTTGTAATCAATAAGAAGTTCTTTGGAATATTTGATAAGATCTTTTTTTCTCTGTAACTTCTGAACCCAGATTTTTTGGGGAGTTTTTCCTGTTGCCCTGGATTATGACTAAGGTCAAAGTTCCTACTCACGTGAAATGTTGCAGCTAGACCCATTCCTTTCAAGGCTTTCTGAGAGGCCACTGATGGCTCCCCCTCAATAAGCCACGATCTCTTCTTCCCCTCTCCAGTCTCATACAGGAAAAGGTGAGCTTTTAGGGAAGCACAATGTTAATGAAGAAAGTTTAGTCCTTGCCTATTCACACCTATGTCAGGTAAGGGAGATACCCAAAGGTATTACACATAGATATTCACAATGTCTGTAAGACATAAGCACAGAGAGGCTTTATAAGAAAAAAATTACATACCAAAATCCCTTATAAACATAGATGAAAAATTATAACAATTTAGTACATTAAATCTCACAATAAATGAAAAAGAGTACTTCATGATCAAGTGGGGTTTACTTGGGAATGCAAGGTTGGTTTAACATTTGAGTCAATGTAATTTACTAAATTTTTAAAAAAACTAAAATCTAAAATAAAAATAACCCACATGATCATTTCACTAAATCTCATTTCATGATCATTTCAATATCATTTTAGAAAAAGCATTTAACAAAATTCAATATCTGTTTCTGATAAATATTCACAAACTAAAAATAAAAGGAGACATTCTAAACCATATACAGCACATCTACGAAAGTAGCTAATTTTATACTCATTGGTCAAGGACTGGACGCTTTCCCCTTAAAATCAAGAGCAAGGCAAGTTTGTCTGTTCTCATTATTTCTACTCAGCATTGTACTGGAGGTTCCAGTCAGTGTAATCAGGCAAGAAAAGGAAATAAAGCCATTCAGCTTGAAAAGGGAGAAAGAAATTTTCTTCATTCAATGATTTTATGATCATTTATAGAGGAAATCTGACAGAATCTACCCAAAAAAAGCTATTATAACTAATAAGGGGGTTAAATAATGTTATAGGATATAAAATCAATATACAAAAATCACATGTATTTTTACATATGATCAAATAAAAATTGCAAATTGAAATTTAAAAAGCACCACTTAAAATTATAAGAAAATATGAAATATTGAGAGAAAATTTAAAAATATATACACAAAATATACACATTGAAAATGATAAAACAGTACTGAGAGAAATTAAAGAAAGCCTAAATAAACATGGTCATGGAGTAGAAGACTCAATATTGTTAAGATGTCAGTTTTTCTCAAATGAATTTCTAGATCCAATTAAAAGCAGCAGGTGTTTTGATAAAAACTGACAAACAGATTCTAAAATTCTTATGGAAATATAGAGAACCTAGAAGAAACAAAATGACTTTGAAAAAGAAGGAAAAAGTTCAATAACTAACATAACTTGACTTCAAGCATATTATAAAGCCACAGCAATTAAAACAGTGTGCTATTGGCATAAAAATAGACAAATATAACAACGACTAGAATAGAGTCTAGAAATAGATCACCACACATATGGAAAACTTATTTTCTACAAAGGTGCAAAATTCAGTGTATAAAGACAATCTTTCTTGCAAAAGGTGCTGGAACAATTAGATATGCACACGCATAAAAGTAAACTTGGATGCATATCCATGCCATATGCAAATATTAACTCAAAATGGATTCTAGTCTAAATGTAATTCCTAAAGCAATAAAACTTATAGAAGAAAATTGAAGGAAAACTTTGTGTCCCCGCCTTAGGCAACAAATTCTTAGATATGACACCAAAAGCATGATCCATAAAAAGAGGAAATTGATAAATTGGACTTTCTCAAATTTAAAAATGATGCTCTTCAAAAGACACTGTTAAGAGAATGAAAATACAAATTACAGACAAGGAGAAAATATTGACAAATTCTATATCTGATAAAGAACTTGTATCCAAAATATATAACGAACTCTCAAAATGTAATAATAGAAAAGAAGCAATCCAATAAAGATATGAGCAAAATGTTTCAACACTTGACCAAAAAAAGATAAAAAATAAAAATAAACACATAAAAAGATATTAATTAGGGAAAGAAAAATAAAAGCCACAATGAGATACCACTATAACCTATTAGAATGGCTAAAATTTAATGGACTCGACCATATCAAGTATTAACAAAGATGTAAAGAAAATGGAACACATGTGTTTCTACACACCCGTGGAGAAACAAAATGACACAAGAATTTAAAAAAAGAATTTAGTGTTTCTTAGAAAGTTAAACAATACCTACACTGTGATCTAGCCATCCCAATCCTCAGTATTTACCCAAGGAAAATAAAAACATATGTTTACATGAAGATTTGTACATGAATGCTTGTATTAGCTCTATTTGTAATATCCAAGAACTGGAAACAACCCATATGTCTATTAACAGGAAAATGGATAAACAAATAGTGTTTTATCTATACAATGGCATACTACACAGCCATAGAAAGAAATAAGCTTTTGCTACACATTACATATGGATGAATCTCAAAATAATTATGTTCAGTAAAAGGAGCTAGACAAAAAAGAGTACATATGTATAATTCCATTTACATAAAATAAGAAATACAAATTAATGCATAGCGACAAAACAGGTCATTGATCGCCTGAGGACAGGGTGAGAAAATAAATGATCATGGAAGAAACAGATTATAAGGGAGCTCAAGAAAATTTTGGAGATGATGAATATATTCACTGCCTTGATCGTGGTAATAGTTTAATGGATATATACATATGTCGAAATGTATCTAATTGTATTATTTAAATATTGAGAGTTCAATAAAAGTAAAATGTTTTAAATGCATGCTTGATACCACATCTTCAAGTACACTTAAGAGGAAGGAGGAGGAGGAGAGAAAAGAAAAAGATAAAAAAGAAAAACTGTACTGAAGTAAATTTCACTAACTGAAAGTGAAAAAAATAATTCTAGAATTAGGATGGCTAATGCTACCTGGTAAGGAGGGATTCAATGAAGCATAGATGAAAGCTGAGACTGGAAAAATACAAAGCCATATCCTATGGATACGCCCATGAATTGAGACTCCTCTATAGGCAAGTTTTATTTATACACACAGATATAATTCCTCCTTTGGGGCTATTCCTTCTTCTTCATGACAGTCCATCAAGTGTACTAAGGCCCTAACTTTTCTCAGGTCTCCTCTTGTCTAGAATAAACATCCTCAGTTTCCCCAGAGGCAAGATATGGTTTCCACATCCATTCATGGGCTTTTTACCTTGTTTCTATCTGGTTTCTCCCAGTTGCTACCTAAATTACCCAAAGTGAGTATGTGGATTTCATGTGTATGCTTGAAGCTTCCATCCCAGAGGTTCAATTTGGAAAAGGAAGGTTAGAGGTGTTTGAACAAAAACCCTAGAATTGTACCCTAAAAGACCTGGCTCATAGAGACAAAAGAGACACTGACTGAGGTCCCCAAGAAGCAACCAGAACTGGGCGTGAAGATGAGCAAATGTTATTTAATTCAGTCCTTAAAATGTATACAATGTCTTTTAGACACACCTTATAAATTGTCTCACTACAAAGGTATTCTAAAACAATTGTGCTAATGTGTACATTTGTATAATTTCCTCCTTAGGCATTCTTATTCTTCTGGGGTCTTTGAAAAGGCTGACAGGTTAAGAGATATCTTTTGCTGGTGATGTCTCTCTGGTTCAGATCGGAGACTCCTTAATTCAGAAGCTTCCATTTAATTTATCCTTTCATAGAAAATATTTCTACTGCATGCAAAGTGTGAATGATACCATGGGTCAGGCAGGAGTGGGTTTTCAGAGGGGAACTGTGAAAAGCATGACTCCAGATAGGTCACAACCCCTGCCTTCAAGGAGCTTGGTCTATTGGGTGAGAGGATTAGGACCAAACAGGAACCTCATAGAGAATGCGCCTCGGAGAGAAACATGCCAAAGGGAGGGAATCTCAGATGAGGCAGATCTGGCTGCCAGCTGGGAGAACAGAGGGGCTGTCCTCCTGCCTCCCCAGTGAGCTGGAAGTCCCTCAGTGCAGGGAGGGTGTTCTCTCTCTATGGCAGTGAAAGCCAAAATGCCCAACCTGGAACAAGGGGAACATGAAGCTTTTCCCTTCTAAAAAGAAGATGCACAGTGTAGCAGAAAGCTCACCTGGTAATCCTGGCCTTGCAGTTCTTAACTATGAGGCCTTGGGAAATTATTTACTCCTTTCGAGTGTTAGTTTTCTCATCTGTAAAACTTGAATAATAACAATACCTTCATTTTCGGTTGATGAATTAAATGATATCCTGCTGAAGGTTTTGTGAAAGTGCCTCTTAGTAGATGCTTTATACAAGGTAGGCTGGCAGGGCGAATGTCCTTTGCGTCATGGAATTGGTAAGAAGATATCTGGTTCTCACTGAGCTGGAGGCAGTGGGGAGACGCTGGCCCAGGGAAAGGGAGCTGTGACTCTTGGGAAACTTTATGGCACATCGCTAACTTGAATCAGGAGTTAGATCAGTTAATCAACTTGGCCATTGATTCACTGGCAGAAATTCCAAAGATATCCAGGTCACTACCTGAAATGCTGATTCTCAAACCCAACTACTTACACTAATAGCCTGGGATGGCTGTCAAAACTGCAGACAATTAGACCCACCCAAGGTTGTTACACTCAGCCTAAGATAAGGGCAAGTAAGACATATTATTAATGCCTACTCCAGGAGCCAAAAGCAGCATTTAGAAACCTGTGTCCCCTGAGGTCTGCCGGTTTTAACACACAGTGACAACACTCACTTATTTGTCCCCTAAAAAGAGATTTGCGAACTTTTGTAGTCTGATTCACTGCTTCCCCAAGCAAGATCTAAAAAAAGAGTTTGTAGAAAAAATTATTATATAAACAAGAAAAATGTTTAGCCTGCTGAAGAAGAAAGGTCAACAAATGGTTCCCAAGCGATTACAAAAACCACTTTGTATACAAACAATGCTGTTAAACAGGGGATGTGCTAATGATGAATTATTCTTATCTCACCGGCAAAGCTTTTCTGGATATTTTAATTTGTATTATAAACCTGTGCCCTGCTCAGAATCCAAGCATCACTGTATCTTGGGGAAAACCAGGGCCATCACCTCAGCCTTTGTGCAATGGGCAATCTTCTGGGGCCAGGAAGTGACATTCCCCAGGGAACATCTGAAAGAAGTTGGTGGAGGGCTCATCTAAATGTGAATTACTAAGGGATGGCACTGCCCACCTACTTAACACACACCCATGGCTCCCCCTTTATTTGTTGGATTTGTGATTTTGCCTCCATTCTCACCACTAACCAAAGGTCCTCAGCTCCTTATGCCTAGATTAATGTTTCTATTAATGACAATTATTACTTCTTTTTTTCTGGTGCGGTTTTCTTTCTTTATGAAATTTTATTTTATTATGGCAAAACACTTAACATGAGATCTACCCTTTTAATAAAAATTTAAGTGTATAATACATTACTGTTGACTACAGGTACAGTGTTGTAGAGCAGATCTCTAGAGCTTATTCATCGTGCTTAACTGAGACTTTATGCTCATTGATTAGTAATTCCCCATCACCCCATCCCAGCCCCTGGCAACCATCATTCTACTCTGATTCTATAAATTTGACTATTTTATATATCACATATAGTTGAATCATACCAGTATTTCTTTCTCTGTCTGACTTATTTCACTTAGAATAAATTAGAAGAAGAATTTTTTACCTCTTGATGAGCACTTATTAAGTACCTGGCACTGCTTTAAACATTTCACATACTTTGTCTCAATAAATACATGAACCATACATGCCTTACAGATATAGCAAGTCAGGTTTAGAGAGGTGAAATAATATAGCCAATGTCACACAGCTGTTAAGACAACTGAGATCTAAACATAAGACCCGGGCTCTTAATCATGCTAGTCTACTGCCCCAAACCTCTATCTATCTACATTAACACTATTTTAGCTGTTGATGACAGTTTCTCCATAGGCTAAATTCTTTGGCATTTGGCTTACAGATTTACTTTCTATCAACAAGAAAGACTTTATGTCTTTCTAACTATGTGCATTTACTGGCACATAGTAATGTGCCAGGGACACTTCCAAAAGTTTTTGTGCATTTATGACATTCAGTTCTCACAAGAACACTGTGAGGCAGTTTATATTATTGTTGTCATTCAATCTCAAAAGAAACTGAGCCTGAGAGTTTTGCTCAGAGTTACAGAGATCACAATTGTTAAGTCTGGATTTGAACTCAAGTTTTCTGACTATAAAACATGAGCATGTAACCTTAAGCAGGCTTCCTGCCCTCTAGATTTGTCAGCAGCTTTTATCACAC
>NW_011888784.1:6996745-7003488 GCF_000151845.1 Pteropus vampyrus
CTACTTAACACACACCCATGGCTCCCCCTTTATTTGTTGGATTTGTGATTTTGCCTCCATTCTCACCACTAACCAAAGGTCCTCAGCTCCTTATGCCTAGATTAATGTTTCTATTAATGACAATTATTACTTCTTTTTTTCTGGTGCGGTTTTCTTTCTTTATGAAATTTTATTTTATTATGGCAAAACACTTAACATGAGATCTACCCTTTTAATAAAAATTTAAGTGTATAATACATTACTGTTGACTACAGGTACAGTGTTGTAGAGCAGATCTCTAGAGCTTATTCATCGTGCTTAACTGAGACTTTATGCTCATTGATTAGTAATTCCCCATCACCCCATCCCAGCCCCTGGCAACCATCATTCTACTCTGATTCTATAAATTTGACTATTTTATATATCACATATAGTTGAATCATACCAGTATTTCTTTCTCTGTCTGACTTATTTCACTTAGAATAAATTAGAAGAAGAATTTTTTACCTCTTGATGAGCACTTATTAAGTACCTGGCACTGCTTTAAACATTTCACATACTTTGTCTCAATAAATACATGAACCATACATGCCTTACAGATATAGCAAGTCAGGTTTAGAGAGGTGAAATAATATAGCCAATGTCACACAGCTGTTAAGACAACTGAGATCTAAACATAAGACCCGGGCTCTTAATCATGCTAGTCTACTGCCCCAAACCTCTATCTATCTACATTAACACTATTTTAGCTGTTGATGACAGTTTCTCCATAGGCTAAATTCTTTGGCATTTGGCTTACAGATTTACTTTCTATCAACAAGAAAGACTTTATGTCTTTCTTACTATGTGCATTTACTGGCACATAGTAATGTGCCAGGGACACTTCCAAAAGTTTTTGTGCATTTATGACATTGAGTTCTCACAAGAACACTGTGAGGCAGTTTATATTATTGTTGTCATTCAATCTCAAAAGAAACTGAGCCTGAGAGTTTTGCTCAGAGTTACAGAGATCACAATTGTTAAGTCTGGATTTGAACTCAAGTTTTCTGACTATAAAACATGAGCATGTAACCTTAAGCAGGCTTCCTGCCCTCTAGATTTGTCAGCAGCTTTTATCACACACCACCTCCAGTTGAATGTACTCATCAGTTTCTTATGTAATGCAACTGATTCTACCTCAATTATATGGTTTGGCTTTTGCCCTGGAGATTGAGACACAAAGTCTAACCCAAAAGAAGGCTCGGAAAGCCCTCACATACCGCCTTGTACAGAACACAGCTCAAAAACTTTGCAGGATTACCTAATAGGAGGCCTGGGGCCACAGGTATTTCCACCTCCAGCTGCTCTTTGACATACTGTTGTGCGATAGCCATTTCCAGCCTGTCTTTGTTTTGCTTTCTGACACTGTGAAATGTCCTGAACTCTCAACTGCCCAAATGACTTTTGATTCCTGGCACTTACTTGCTATCTACATTTTGGGAACTCCAGATCTGGCTTCCGTGACACTCTACCCCAGGCAGGGTTGCCTGGGTAAAAAAGAGAAGTCTCAAGTATAGGTAAACTCTTTCTGTGGGACCAGCAATCAGGGAGGCTCCAGACCACAGACAGTAAGTCAAGTTTTCAGCATTTTTCAGGAGCAGGAAAATTGAGAAAAAGTTAAAGGAAAGATGTTCAGGTAGGCAGGGATTTGGTATCTGAAAGACTCTATGATGGACAATACTAGTCAAGGCAGGTAGCATCAGAGCTTGTAACGATAAGTAGCTAGAATACAGGGACAATAGCAGGAAATTCTACAAACATGCTAGATACAGTCCTAGAGGACCCTGACTTGAAGGGAGGTTACCAAAGCAGGGAATTAGACATAAAGGGAAAAGATGGTAATCCAGTACAAGATATAAAATGTATGTTGGATCAGGATCAGTGGCCAGGATGAATCAGTGAGAACCATCACTGAGCAAGTGATCGAAGATTTTGTAAATTCTCAGCTGTGAGCACTGGCACGGTGCGAAACAGGGGTTAAGGCAAGACTATTTTTGATTGCCATTTGAGCTTTATCTCTCTTGTACCTCTTTCAAATTATACTCTTAGTCTACCAACACTGACTCTTCATTTTCTACCTCCAACTCAACAGTCTATGTCTGTTTATAAGAACCTCTAGACTGCAGCTACATCCAAATATTTAATTTCTCACACCCTTTAAATTATACTCTTCCAACAGGACAACTGGTGTTCCTAGGATATGTATGCATTCTGTGAACCCCGGAGTGAAGCAACTGTCTATGGTGTAGAACTGTCGTTGATCAATTAGGAAACACCCTATACTGGCACTGACAAAACACTTCCTACAGTAGCCACAGATGCCCTCAAGTCTCATTGTAATGTAGAAAAAAAATGTGACCTACTCTGTCTCATAGACCCTGTAGGAAACTTAACTGACTTAATAATATCCACTGGTATGAGATGATTCAAGCTTGACTCAAAAGAATATTTCACAAAGATAAACATTTTTCACAATATTCTCTAAGGATAAAATCCTCCTATTACTAAAACAACTAGAGATTTTTTTGTCTTTGCTTTTTGTTTTTTACTAGAAGCAGAGATTAGGGAAGAAATGAATTATCAGAAGATGCGGCAGAAGTGATCTGGAAATCCTTCTTTTGCCCTCAGCCATACATGTTTTTCCGCAGGGCCATCATCATCAGGTGACCTTATCTTCTTCTTTGGGGCTCTTGGCGACCATTCATTAATACCAGAAAAGTCCTAGTGATCTAAAGATCTCCCAACAACATAGTGTCAAGACTACCTCCTCCCAGCATCCACTAAACAAGCATATTATTTCATCTAAGAAGAGTATCTTAGGAAATGTAAATCTCAGCTCACAATTTTAGATCCCCAAATAAAAATCTTTATTGTTCCACAACTTAATTTAATTCCAATTGCAAGCTCCACTAAATTAGGGCAGACATCAATCTCAATTGGTTTGGCATTGCTTCCACCCTTCTTCAAGATTATATTTAAATTTGGGTCGCATATGTAGTCCCAAGCATTGGGAAGGCCCCAGTTAAACTTTGAGGCTGATAACCACAGAACCATCGCCAAATCTCTTTTGTTCTCTATTTTTGGCCCATATAGGTCATGGCTTAGGCTTTTCTTGTTTGTCACAGTTACCAAAGTTGATGAAAACATTTTCAGATAAAAGAGTTAATTTTTTAGAGCAATCCATGCCCTCTAAAAAGGGATTCTTTGGAGCAGCAGCCCAGGGAGTGCTATGGTGGCCAACAGTGATTTTTGAAAACATTCTAAAAGCTTCTCATAAGCGACCACAGAGAATTGTCCCAGCAGAGAAAGTAACTGAGGAACCTTTCAGGTCAAGGACCCTCAGGCTGAAGTCAGAGTCCTGGGTTATGTAAAGTTTCAGCTAGAGGGGACTGTAGGACAGGAGAGGAATCTTTCTCATAGCTTTACCACGAGAACCCGGTAGACTTTCTGAATGGCAAATTTACAGCGTGTGCGGACTCCCCCTAAGACTGCAGCCTCCAGGAGTTTCTTACTCTCACACTAGTTCATATTCAGCCTTCCATAACTTATCAACATTACCATTTAAGTACTCCTATCAGTTTATAGCTCCAGTGGCTTCCGCTCCAGTTAAGCAGATCTCAGCTGTAACACTTGGGATGTGCCTGTCTCTATAGATTTTGGAGTAGCAATTTACATTGCAATTTCAGTTCTCTGATGGGTCCAAGAAAAGTGCTTGGTTTTCAGTTTGTCCAGTTTTTCTTGTAGTAATAAAGAGAGTAATGACTTCCAAGTTCTTTACATGCAGGAGCTGAAACTAAAAGTCTCTAAAGATTTTCCCCTATAATTTCCTTCTATAAGTTTTATAGTTTTAGGTTTTATATTTAATCTCCGATACTTCCATCTTGAGTTCATTTTTGTAGTTGATGCAAAGTAGTAATTGAATTTTTTTCTTTGTTTCCTTTCCTTTTCTTTACATGTGAATATGTAATTGTTCTGGCACCATATATGGGAAAAAAAACACACTTTCTCCATTAGTTGCCTTTGCACTATTATATTTATAATAGTTTCACAATATATAAACATAGCATATTTCTTATGTATTAAGTTGTATTTTATGCCCTTCAGTCAACTTTTTTTCCTTCATGTAACTATAACACTTTTTTATACTTGGCTACTTTATTTCTCTTTTTTTGTTGCTTTATATATTTTTGTATCTTTTCAGTATCCTTAAAATATAATCTGCTTTTTAAGATAATATTTTCTAATCTTTCTTGGATTATAGGAAAGATCCTCATTTCTATATATCTTTTCTATATTATCAAATATTCTTGTTGACTTTGGTGGTTTTGAAGTCATTTTCTTGCTAAATACATTCCATCTTTTTCTATTCTCTGGTACAACAAGAGAATTAATTTATCTTTTCAAAGTTTGAAATAACATTTTTCAAAGTCGATTGAAGTCTTAGAGGACATCTTTTTTCAATTATTTTTCTCCTTTTTAAATCAATGTGGAAAATATAGTTTTCCAAGAAACTACCCATTTCTTTGCGAACTTGCTTGTGATACATCTGATAAGAGGTTAATATCCAAAATATATAAAGAACTCATACAGTTCAACAACAACAACAACAACAACAACAAAAATCCAATTAAAAAATAGGCAGAAGACCTGAACAGATATTTCTCCAAAGAGGAAATACAGATGGCCAATAGACATATAAAGATGCTCAAGGTCACTAATCATCAGAGAAATGCAAATTAAAGCTATAATGAGATATCACCTCACACCTGTCAGAATGACTATCCTCAAGTGTTGGTGAGGATGTAGAGAAAAGGAAACTCGCATACACTGTTGGTAGGATTACAAATTGGTACAGCCACTATGGCAAACAGTCTGGAGGTTTCTCAAAAAATTAAAAATAGATATAGCTTTGACCTAGCAATTGCACTTCTGGATATTTATCCAAAGAAAACCAAAACAATAATTCTTAAAGCTCTATGCATCCCTATGTTCATAGCAGCACAATTAACAAGACCCAAGATATGGAAGCAACCTAAATGCCCATCAACAGACAACTGGATAAATAAGTTATGGTTCATATATACAATGGAATATTACTCAGCCTTTAAAACATGAAATCCTACCATTTGCAACGACATGGATTGACCTAGCGGTTATTATGCTGAGTGAAATAAGTCAGACAGAAAAAGATAAATACCATATGATTTCACTTACATGTAGAATCTAAGGAACAAAAAGAACAAACTAGTCGAAAGCAGACTCACAAATATAGAGGACAATCTGGGGACAGCCAGAAGGGAGGGGAATTGGGAGGCTGGGAGAATGGGGTGAAGGGTTAAAGAAGTACAAATTAGTAGTTGATAGATGGTCACAGCGGTGGGGAGCATGGCATAGGGAATGCAGTTAGCATTAATGTAATGACTAGTGAAAAACCAGAGGAGAGAAAGAGCAATTAGGGGGATCATTTTATAAACTATATAAATGTTTAACTGATGTACTGTACATTTGAAACTAATAATAAAATAAAATTTTTTTAAAAGAGAGAATTTTAAATATACCTCCATAGGAGCTTATATAGCAGTATGTTACTTTAAAAGTACTATGTATCTTTTTTTTTCCCAAATTTTTTATGGTGGTAAAATATATAGAACACAAAATCTACTTTCCAAACCATTTTAACTGTAAAGTTTGGTGATATTAAATACATTCATACTGCTGTGCAATCATCACCACTATCCATTTCTATAATTCTTTTTGTCTTACAAAGCTGCAACTCTATACTCATTAAACAATAGCTTTCCATTTCCCCCTTCCCTAGGCCCTGGAAACCACCATTCATTCCACTTTTGGTCTCTATGATTTTGACTGCTCTAAGTACCTTATATAAGTGGAATCATACAGTACTTGTCTTTTCGTGACTGACTTATTGTATATGTCAGAATTTCTGTCCTTTTTAAAGCTGAATAATACTTCATTGTATGTAAATATATAGCACGCTTTATCCATTCTTCTGTCAGTGGACACTTGGGTTGCTTCCATGTTTTAGCTATTGTGAATAATGCTGCTATGAACATGGGTGTACAAATATCTCTTCAATACCCTGCTTTTAATTTTGTGTACCCAGAAATAAAATTGCTGAATCATATGGTAATTCTATTTTTAATTTTTTGAGAAACCATACTGTCTACTACAGTGGCTGTAACATTTTACATTCCAAGCAATGCACAAAGGTTTCAATTTGTCCACATCCTGGCACTTTTTTCTTTTTCTTTTTTTTTTATGGTGGCCATCCTAACAGCTGTGAGGTAATATCTCACTGAGGTTTTTATTTGCATTTCCCTAGTGATTAGTGATATTGAACATCTTCTCATGTGCTTATTGGCCATTTGCATATCTTCTTTGAGAATTATCTATTCAAGTCCTTTATCTATTTTTTAATTATTTTTTTTTTGGCTGTTGAGTTTTAGTTCTCTACATATTCTTGATATTAATGACTTATAAGATATGTGATTTGCAAATATCTTCTCTCTTTCTGTGGATTGTCTCTTTACTCTGTTGATATTATTTTGATGTACTAAAGTTTTAAATTTTCGTAAAGTCCAAATTTTTCAGAAAGTCCACTTTTTCTTGATTGTATTTATTTTTATATTACCCTTTTGATTTTTTATATTATCTTTTAAAATTAGATTTTCCAGAGGTCATTTATTTCGATATTTCCCCTGACT
>NW_011888784.1:7003538-7029973 GCF_000151845.1 Pteropus vampyrus
ATTGTATTTATTTTTATATTACCCTTTTGATTTTTTATATTATCTTTTAAAATTAGATTTTCCAGAGGTCATTTATTTCGATATTTCCCCTGACTGTACAATATTGTTTTTAAAATTCTGGTTATCCAATTTTCCTATTTCATAACTCAATAATTTTTTATTTCATATATATTCTTTTACTCACTTTTTAAAATTAATATGTTAAAAGCTTATTAAGTTGGCTGCTTAATTTATTATTCTCATTCCTTATTGCTTAAAAAAACATATAATGGAGTAAATTCACACAAAGATTCTGTTTTGACCACAAAACATATATTTTGATAAATATGTTCTTGTTTTAGGTACTTTCTAACAAGTTAATAATTATAGTTTTGATTTCCTCTTAAACTCAAGGGATGTTTATGGAAATTGCTTAGTTAAAAAATAAACTCTTGCTTAATATGTATTAATGTGACCTCCTTAATTATTATATTCAAATCTCTTAATTAGTCTACTTTAAACATTAAAGAGTGACATAGATGTATTAAAGTGTCCTGTTTTTTCTACAAATCTCTTTTTTATTTCATATGGGTTTTGAATATATTTTAATATTATTAATTGCTTTGAAAACCTCTTCTTCAGATGACATTGTTTATCAATTAAAAATGACCCGTTGTCTTATTCTACGCAATTCTTTCTTTTTATTTTATCTGCAATTAATATTGTTACAGTTCTCTCTTTTTTGAGACCTGTATTTGTGTATTAAGAACACATACTTGGAATTCGACAGAGTTTTTATAAAAGAGAAGTTATGAAAATTTAGATTCTCTCTGTCTTGTTTGGCCCTCCTTTAGGGTAATTGTAAAGATCTTGCAATGATTCTTTGAGTGATACTACCTCTCTCTGAGAAGCCACAGTACCTACTCTACCCACATCTCCTTCCTAAGGCTTCGTACCTTTGCTGAGCAATGGTAGTAGGACCAGGAATAGGAATAAGAATAGGTAACAGGATTGAATAAGAATAGGTAATAGGTAACTGATCTAAAGTGATCCTATGAAGTGGCTAGACTTAAGAACTCAACAAGGCATCATATGTAGAGTGACAACTGGACAGTCCAATCACTACTTCACATTACTGAAGTTTGAAAATAAGACAGAAAGAGTCAGCAATTAAGAGAGGTACAAACCCCTGAGGACGCACAGATCATGTACAGAAGTCATGAGGAGGAAAGGAGGGTATGAGAGCGGTTGGTCAGTGACATCTGGGGATGCTAGTACAGTGGAGGGGCCGAGTGGGGCACTGGTGTGGGAAGCAGGGCACAACCACCAACAGCTGAATGACATTCCAAGTCTCCATCAAGTCTGCTGAGCTGATGACCTTAGCTCCCTTCTTTCCCTGGTCCTCTTCTCTCCCTAGGGAACTCAAGAGTGTCTGAATTTGCAACCAAAGGGCCTCAAATAAAACATTGCTTCCCACTTTCTATTCATTATACTTTCGTGCTCTTTCTTTTATTTTGTTTATATGTTGCCATATGAAATACATGCTCTTAGATTTTATATGCTTCAGAGACTTGAAGGGATTATAGCCTGTTTTGAATTCTAATAGTGACTATTTTTTAGTTTTTTGAAAATGTAATTTTATGAAGTTTAGTTGCTATTTCTATAACTATTAAAATTGTGGAATGGAATCTCTTGAGTTCCAGCTGTACAAGAGAAAGGGTTTAGCATGGTCATATTGCCCCGCCTTGACACTCCTTCTTCCTTTAAAATATAAACTCGGATTTTTATACAGCTTGTTAAATCACCATTCTTTTTATAATATATAGCTTGTCTTTCAAATTCATTGACATTTACATTGCTTTTAAGCAATCTCACAAGAATCATTTCCATCTTTTATTGTAGTAAAATACATATAACATAAATTCTATGTTTTAGTTCTATGTTTAAGTGGCTAAGCTATGTTTAATGTTTATTTCTCAATTGTTCATACCTTAACTTCCACATTCTTTAGTACAATTAGCAAATAACTACATTGTGATTTGTAGGTACCAATAATTCTAAGCACATTAGAATAAGGATTCATATAGTCCTCCTAATAGCCCTATGAGAGGAGTGCTAGCAACCCCATTTTATAGATGAATAAACGGAGACACAGAAATAATAACTTGTCCACAGTCACATGCCTGGTTGTCAACAGAGCCAGAATTTGAAATCCAGGCAGCAAAGTGCCAAGCTCATCTTATCAGTAACTCTGTTATGCTTCCTCTAATTTGTAAGGTCTTAATTTTAAATAATTTTTTTCTATATGTTCTAGTCACTTGTTAAAAAGGAAACCAATACTTCAGTAGTATATTTTCTGAGTTCTAATATACTTGAGAATTATTCTTTATTCCTTTCGCTTATGAAATACAAATTTGTTTAAATCAACAAGGAACGTATTCTTTAAACAAAAAGAAATTCACCCTCTAAACTTTCTGTGCTGTGTTTTGGTATTCAGTGATACAGAGGAGAGGTGTGATGTCAGCTTTATAACATTTTTTTAAATCTTGATTCTTATTCACAAGGTAGAAGAAACATTCCAGAATAACTGTTGTTGTTTTTATCTTTTTTCTTTTTCAAAGAGACCATTGATAAGCTGCTAGGGATAGGAGGTGAGATTCCAAGAGCATGTTTCTGAGGCAAAGAAAGCTGGTTAGACTGGTATGGATAAGGCAAGGGTGTGGGGGGCAAAGAGAGATGGGAGAACAGGGCAGGAGAAAGGGAAGCAAGAGCCAGTAAGATGGCCTACGAGCTTATGTCATAGTCTGCAACAGCTCCTTTAGGACCTTTCTGAAGTCTCTAAACTCATGGATTGTTATAGATGAGTTGGTGTTATGTTGTGATATGCAACTCTGTGGAAACTGATGAAGGGGTTGGGTCTAGCACACTGATTGGTAAAGGTGAACCAGACAGTGCTTGGGAAGGCAAAAGAAGTAAGCAAAGGGGCTAAAGAGAAGGTAAGCTCTGGGAAGTTTTAGTAATCACTTGGGAAGCTTTCAAACCATCTCAGGCAAAGGAACTGGAGATTAAACAGTTTACTTAGATCTGTCAGGGACAGAAAGGCCCCAGTTGACATCTGTAGCAACTGTCTATTTTATAAAGTTCTCTGGTTATAAACTTGTTGCTGCATTCTAATTATGTATTTTATGGGGAAAGTCATTAATCTCTTATATTTACATGACCAGACATTTTCTTCAGCTCAAAAGATTTTTTTAATTAATCACAGTAATTAGGAGTACAGGTAACAGACTCCAACAGCCAGGGTATGCATCAAATCTTTCTCATGAGTGAGTTGTGGAACCTACAGCAAACTATATTGCCTCTTGGTGCCCAGGTTTCTTCATTTGGAAAACAGAGATAAACACTGCACCCCTCTGTATGTTTTATAAAGCAATAATGATGTGCTGATGATGTAAAGATGCTTTAGCACAGCCCTGGCACAAAGAAAGTGCTCGATAAAAGTTAGCTGTTGTATGGTTGCATATTTGTCTATTAATTCTGTTCCAATTATTCTAGCTCCTTCCTCAGAAATGTCTATAATTCTTTTATCATTTATTTATTTATTCAGAGGCATTTATACTTCTCTTTTTTCATAATTTACTTTGCTTTTACTTCATATTATGGTAAAACATTTCAGGTTTGTCTTCTGAATCACTGGTTTAATTTTTCATTATGTCTTCCTTGTTCCTTAATGCCAATAATGTTGACTTTAATTCTGCTGTTTTTGGTTTTCTTGCAGTTGTTCCTTATTTGCCCATCTTTCATCTCATTCACTGATGTTTTCATCTCATTACTTTCCCTTCCAATATGACTTTCAACTATTCTTTTATGGAGACGAGATCCTATTGTTTCCTACTAAGAATGCAAAAAATGTTTTTAAATATTCTTCTGCTTTCTATATTAAATGATTTTCATAGCAGTTCACTTTTATTATAGTTTCACATAAAATTGCACTATTATTTTAAATGTCTTGTTTTTAGATGGATCTTAATAACAGATTAATTGTTTCTTCTTCTGGGAAGAGAAGTGGAGCCAGATCTTCTGTTGCCCACGGGCAAGCTGTGCTGTTTGCCTGGACTCCTCTCTCTGCCCTCTTAACATAGGTGAAATCTCTGCCTTAGGTTTGCAGCTGAACATTGGGCTGCAACTCTCAGTGTCTAGAAGACTTTTTTTCTAATGTGGTGCTTCTTTATCTTCTTCATATTGGGCTTTGATAGCATGAAGAGATGAAATACATGAAAAACCAGAGGGTATCTCGATATTATGATCTCACCCAGCCTTCATCTACATCTTTACTTTGGGTCTTCACCTTTCACTCACTCATTTATTCATTCATGTAGACAATCACTTAATAACTACATATCTACTCTAAACTGCATATCTACTCTAAACATTAGGATTTAAAAACCTACTTTATATCATCCCTCAACAAGCACACACAAATAATACCAATAATACCTAATTGTGAATTTATGAATACTGTGAGGAGAAAGAGTAATGACGTAAACATATTTTTCAGAGCAGAAACAAATTCAATCTCGGCAGCGACCAAGGAAGACTTCTCTATGGGACTGACATCTAAGCTGATAACTGAAGGGTGAATTGGAGTTGTTCGAAGGAATTGGAAGAACTGCATTCCAAATAGGGAAAAAATACACTCATGTAAGAGTGAAAGAAAGCCATGGATGAAGCACAAAACACAAGGGGGAATCATAGTTGGAAAGGAGAGGAAGTGTAGGAAAAAACCCAGACTGGACAATCAACAACTACTAAGTGGAAGTTTTCTGTATGCTGCAAATCCTGTGTTTCAGAATAAGTAAAGGTGAAAGTGGGGGTTGGGGTCGCAGTGGTGGTGATGTGACGAAAGGATCACATGGGCTCTGGGGTTAGACTAGGTTCGAATCCCAGCTCTGCTTCTCCACTAGCTAAGGAATCTTGAGCAAGTTTTCTGTGCCCAGTTTCTCTGTCTGCAAAGTGGAAATATTATTTATCACACGCTGTGGTTGTGAGTTTAATATCTGCAAAGTACTCCTGTCAGTGCCTAGTACTTAGGAACACTCAGTGAGTATTAGCTGTAATTTTCACTTCAAGTGGGCAAGTTTGTTCTCTTTCTAGGCAGTCTGCTTCTTGCTACCATTTTGCCAGGTTGCTAGAATATATTATCTATTATTCTGTTTCTTCATATGAATTTTACAGGGAGGTAACAGAATGTTATTAGTCAGAGACTGTTTTATGCTACAGTTTTAAATTTTTATTTATTTGAACCAGGTACTTGAAGAAGAAGAAATCGGCTCCTCATAATAGACAGAACTACTTGTCACATAGACTATTATGAACTCAGCAAACTGAAAAGACCCTTATGTCTTACTCCTCTGAACAGTGTTCAAGTAGTGTGACCCCTTTCAAAAGGATATTGTCAGCGCCCTTTACAGCAGCCTCATCAAGGTTGCTAACCCCATGGCCCGATCATAAGTCAACACCACAGAACATTTCGCAATGTTGTAACCCATCACAATGAACAGCTTGCGACGTGACTTAACTGAACCCAAATCTTATTCCTTTCTGCCTGTCACCTTAGAAAACAGCTTCTTCAAGAATTTAGGTCTGTGGTCCTATTTTCCAAGGAGCACGATCCATTCATAAGTCACAAAAGTCAAACAAGTATAGAGTGAAGAGGTATATCTCCCATTCTTCACCTGCCCAGTTACCACACAAAGACCTTGGTACTGTCACAGGCGACCAAAGCTATCACTCTTTCATGACTCATTCAGAGTTGTTGTTGTTTTATGTCATTGTTCCCCCACTCCCATTTATTGAATCATCAAATGAGTATATTATGACAGTTTTTCACCTTCCTTCTTTTTAACTTAATATATCTTGGGGATCTTTCCATATTAGTATCTAGAGAGCTCCCTTCTTATTAAAAGCTGCATTTTTTTTGTCACTGTATGGATATATGATTATTTATTTTAAAAACCCTTATTGATGGACTAGTGGTTTGTTTCAAATCTTTTGCTATTACAAACAAGGCTGCAATTAATTATCTTGTAGGTAGATCATTTTGCACCTGTGTAAGTATATCTGTGGGATAAATTCCCAGAAGTGATATTACTGGGTCAAAGCATATTTGCATTTGTAATTTTGACAGATATCACCAAATGGCCCTCCATAGGGGTTGTACTAATATAAATTCCTACCAGCAATGTACAAAAGGGCCTGTTTTCCCACAGCCTTGCCAACAGAGTATTTTTTTGATCTTTTGGAATTTTGCCAATCTGATAAGGAAAAAATGGGATCACAGTGTAATTTTAATTTCCATTTATTTTATTATGTATGAGTTGTACATCTTTTCATATAAGAGCATATAAAATGCATTTCCATTTCTGTTACTGTCTATCTATATGCATAAACCATCCATCTATTGGATTGTTCTTTTTCTCAGATATTTTAAACATGTATAACCCCCCTTCCATAATTTTTAACACACCATTCTGGGACTCAATTCTTATGTTTTTGGTCATGGCCTTTTCTTGCTTTAATTCCCTATTAATAAATACGTTAAGTGTGTGTATGTGTTGAAGGGGTACACGAAACTACTATTAGGAGTGGAAAGAAGCAGAGAGGAATGGCAATTTATGACCGACATTCAAACTCTGATTTTTTTTTTTTTTTAAATGGTGATTCTGGCAGTCGCTCTCAACTTATAGCAGAGTTTTATTTCTTCCCAATTCTAAAAGAAGTGTGCAAATTAGAGAATATGTGCAGCCTTCCTCAGATGGTCCTCCTAGAACAATCACTCTCAAGATAGTAGTTAGGAAAACTATAGAGCACAGATTAGGACTGGGGGAAATTGTCCAGGAAGAATTATCCTTACAATCACTTGTCAGTCACCTGGAAATCCACTGGCAAAAAATGAAAAATGGCTAAGATCCTGTCGTTGCTTGGGGGAAAGTAGAGTGAGTGTCATTCGTAATGGAGATCCTGACATGGTGTGGGAGATCTGCTGTGACATGCTTGCTACCAGAAAAAAATTCATCCCCTAGGCATACATATAAGGTCTACCCTGTGCTTTAAAAATAGAAATGGTGAGCCCAGTTCAGGAGCTGCTGGAGGTGGGAAAGAAGCATAATCAAAATGCAGGAATTGACCCAGTAATACACACTCATGTGCAGTAATGGCTTACTTCATAATAGTCTTTCAAGTGAAAATCAGAAAATGGTTTGAAATATGACCACCAACCCAACCAAAGTAAAACCAGGACTTTGATTTTAATCTAAGCTCTGTCACGTATTAGCTATACATCTTGAGACAAGTTGTTGAACTACTCTTTAGCTCAGTTTCTTCTTTTATAAAATGTGGGCACGAGTTGGGGCTTCTTAGGACCTTTCGTTAGCTTCATCACACTGTGATTCTCTGAAGGACCATAGAGCCAAGAGATTATCAAACAGGTCAATAAATTTAGTTTCCTAGCATTTAAAAAGTTTTACACTTAAATTGGACTCACCACTAATTGAAAATAACTGACAATTATTTGTGGTCCTCCACCCAGGTTTCAAGACAGTATGTCAGGTTCTGAATCTTCCCAGCTGCCACCCCCAAAAGCCATTATTCTCTTCTCCAGCCCTCCAACTCTCAAACAGCTGGGCTCTCAGCAGACCTATCAGTTTATATTTTCCTGAGCCATCTTCCTACTCCCATCCATGAAGTTCTGCCTTGGTCTCTCTTTCCCTCCTTATAAACACAATCTCAACTCTCATCTGTATGCCAACAAGAGGGAAAACTTAAACTGATATTGGCCTTCCATATTTGAGCAGGTATTATATAATACTTCACTATTGCTGTTATTGTCATTGCTTCTCGACTTAAATAACCAGATATAGATTTTTCTCTAAAATTTCCTAAGCTCGATTATAGAATCTTAGAAATAAATGAAATGTCAAAAAATATCATCCAGTTCTATCTTCCACCAATTTCAAAATTTCTTATGCAGCATCCATGCCAAAGGGCCACCTAGTTCCTTAACATTTTTGATGAAAGGGAACTATTACCTGACAGTCACATTAACATCTATTCACATTAACATCTTAACAATGGCAGTGTATGGCTTTCATTTTGCTCTTTTAGAAGCAGTGTGACATTGATCCACTGCTCTTCATGCCTTTACTCATCCTAAATTAGGAGAGAGCATTTGGGAGTTTGATAGTACCAATTTAGTATTCATTTAATAGTAAAAGTTCCAAATACTAGCTGTGATCTTCAGTAGCTATTTTGTTTTGTTGATACAACTATAATGATTACATTTTATGAAGTTGTTTCTAATAGGGTTCAGGCGACCTATGGGTGAGTCAGGATTGGAAGACAGGAGAATGAGGATTTTGTCACAGTTTTGCTCACAAGTGGTGACTTTAAGGAAAGTTGCTTCTCTTTCTGGTTCTCAATTTTCTAATATGTAAAATAAGAGCAAGAGGACTGACAATTTCTAAGCACCATCCCTCCCCAACTATAACTTTTAATGAAGCCACAACAGTGTTTTTTCCTTGCAAAAGGAAGATACCAAAAATGGTGCATTAATGAATAAATGAATGCATAAATTTCTATGACCAACTGATTATACAGAGAAAGTAGATAATAATCCAGAAGATATAGCTCAGGGTTGCCAGAAGAGCTCCAACTGCCACCAATATCCATGAACATTCAAATAAAATAGGAATTCTAGATCTATGGTGACTCCTGAGATGATATTTTTCCTTAGACTCTTCATTATTTTACTTCATTAATGACACTGGTATCTAATAAAGATCATCCTACCTAAAAAGGGACACTGAATTAACTTTATGAATTATTGGGCTCTTTTCTAGAAATTATTTTGATGATGGATGAACATATTTGTTGGCTTAGGAAAAGGAGAAGGCCACACTGGGGAGGTCACCTGAGCCAAGTCTCCAGAGCCAGCTGAGCATAAGGGTCCCTGAGGGGAATGTAAGACAAAGGTTGAGGAGGAAGTGAAGTAGCTAAGGGAATAATTTTTCCAGTGAAGTCAAGACTTATTTACATGCTCAACCCAAGCCAATCACTGCTTACGACATTGATACACATGGAAGATTATTTTCTGGCACAAACCTGTGTGTGGAGAATTTAGTTATCTGTGGAAAATAACAACTACCAGAACTCTGATGGAAAACTGCCTCTCTAAACTTTTTAGGACACCAGTGTCAATATGCCCCATGAGCGCTCTCAGATGAAGTTGTGCTCTAGAGAAATCTGAACACCCTAGGAAGGTTTCCAAAGTTGTTCGAGGTTATTTATAAGATTCACAGTGTAACTTAGCAAAGAATTGTATTACCACCATGTCCTAGTAGATTGCTGGTCTGGGTCCATTATTGGTTTAGAACTACTAGTTTATTTTAGAAATAAGAAAAATTAACTAGCATGGTGAAATGGAAAGAATATTGGCATGAGAATGAAGAGATCAGGTTCTGGTCTCAGATCTGTGAATTTGGGCTGTATTTTCTTCATCTGTAAATAAGGGGAGAGATGACTGTAAAAAATAAAGATTATATCTACCTAACTTTTATATCTTCAACTCAGAGGTCATTGGACCTATCAGCTTTAAATTTGCATGTAATTAGAGTGGTGAATTTCTGCTGGCCCATCTTTTTCTTCTATATAAGCTCTCTATTCTAGACTGTTTTATTTATCATCCTTTTGCAAATGATGGCCTCCTTTTAAAATTATATACTTCTTCTTTCCTCTAAAGATCTCATTCTCTCTAAAGGTTTCGCATCCATCTGGCCATAAAATAAAGTAAACTTTTTAAAAGATAAAGTTTCCTGATAAAATCCACTACATCCACTTAAATTTGAATTCAGATAAACAATAGTGTTTTATTATAAATATTTTCTATGCAATATATGGAATATGCTTATGATAAAAATTATTCATTGTTTATCTGAACTTCAAATTTAATTGAACATCTTGTATTTTTATTTGCTAATTTTAGTAACCCTTCCTTTGACCAGAGTTCCCTCTTCCACTCTCAAAGTCTTACAGAACTTCATTTGAACCATTCTATGTGCACTTACATTATTATCCAACATTTTCAGTGTTTGTGTCTATCTGATTTCCCTAACTAGATTACAAATTCTGTGAGAGACACAACTGGATGCTAGATATTTTGTATCTCCTCCTACACCCAAAGCTGCTTTTTATCATTTCATAATTAGCTGATTCCTCTGAGACGCTTTCACAATCCATGTACTTGCTCCCAATTATTAAATCACAGTGTGCCTCTTCCTCAAGTTAATATAATCATGACACATTAGCTCATACCTGCAAAAAAACCAGGATGGAGCTCAATGAAAATTAACACTGAGGTCCATAACAGTTGATCAGTGTTATCAATGACAATGAAAAATATCAATTAATCTAGTTATCTCTAGTGAATTAAAAAGTACTCCATGTTCACTTGCGAAGCTGAAATCTTAGCTTGCCTACTATGTCCTAGCTGCTCTCAACCTACAACCTCCGTTTTGTAGGGCAATGAACCTCCTGGTGTCTTTGAAAATTCTTACAAGGTAGTGAGTTCCCTTTGTGTCCATATGATAACATACCCCTTCCCCAAAAAACCAATCAAACCAATTCTCTCCTCAAGATAAATTCCTTCATTTTAACTTTACTCCTATGCTGAATCTATTCTCTCCCTTTCAAATCTTACCTCCTCCATAGATCACTCATCATTTCCCAAATACCCTCTGAACCTTTGCTTGCTCTTCTGCCTCTGTCTCTAATGCTCACCATCTCTGCCTGTCTAAATCCTGCCCATTCATAGAATCCCGTTTGTGAAGCTGTAGCGTGAAGGGGCTCTAGAAATCTAATGTGACATCACTTTAAATATGAAGCAACGACAGAACCCAGACCTATTCGACAATACCTTGCAGCAGAGTGACAGAGCCAGGACTCAAAAAAACTCCCGAAGTCTTTTATTTCTGCCCTTTTGAAGTTCCTTCTTCAAGAACCACATTCAGCTACCACCTTCTTTTAAAGACTTTCCTTATCACCTCAGCCAGAAATTATCTCTTTCTCTCCTGTAACTCCAGGCAGCATTATATTTGTAGCTCTCTTGAGGTACTTAGTCCTTTTTAGGTCACGTTTTTGCTGTTGGCAAGATTTCAACATAAAACTATTCCCTGTGCTAAAACCAGAGACTAGGTGTGCCACTAGGGTACTATTTTCCAAACGGCTTGAGGTTACGCTTGGGGAAAAAAAAAATGAATAGACAGTGTTGCCCAATTGCTAAACCCCATAAGTGAGGCTCTTGTAAGCAAGGGATTGTGGCTGCCCTTCACTCTCTGGACAGTGTTCAGCATGGGGAAGAAACTGTGGCAAAAGGGAGCAAGGGCACCCTGGATTATTTCTGAAGCACAGGTTAAGAGAAGAAATGGCCTTGAGGAGAATTTCTCCACGTCTCACTGTATTCATCAACCTCAGGGTATTCTGTCATAAATTGATTGAGAGACACATGAAAGAGGCATTACTATGCTAGGGACACTGTAAAAACCTAAGGTAACTATGACTCTCCAATTATAGCCTTATTAAAGAGCACTGGAGGTGACACCAGCGCCTCCAGAGCAACCTTAGAAGAGGGATGAATCGTCAAGGAGAGAGAAAGGGCTGAGTGAGAAGCAAGGATGTCATTGTTGGCTATCGCATCAATGATGGGGTCAGACATGTAAGGTGACATATGGCAGTCAAAGGTCTCAATGTCAGAATAACTAGGTCGCCAAATAGTTTCAACGAAAATCCCATACAATACTAGATTAAACTTGGTCAAATTAAACATATTTATTATACTCACACGGAAGGCTTATCATCAACAATCTACCTTGTGGCAAATATTTGACTTTAAATCACGTGGCTTTTTACCAATGACATTTTCTTTCAAAACTTTTTTTTTTCTCAGAACGTTGAAATAAGAGAAATGGATATAAAAACAACCATATATGGTAATTTCTTAGTGACTCAAACTGTCAAACTTTCAGTGGTTGTGTATCTAGTCAACAGATATTCATAGGGCTGCTATTATGTGGCTGGCACTGAGCTGTGGCCCACAGACAGCAATAAATAAAACAGGCATGACCTCTGTCCTCAGTCAACTCAATCCCATGGTCCGAGGCCATAAACACCCCTTTCATATACCATATGACACAGAAATTAAAATATCTAATACGTTTTAATAAATTTAGAGCTGTAGTTTTATGCTGAAAACCCACTTTTTTATTTTTATTTTTAGGGTTGTTCTATCATCAGCTGTGACATCCTGTTCAAAGCACTGCTTCATAAAAAGAGAGCTCTTCCACCAAAACAATACCCTGATTGAAATGCTTCATCAAAAGAAGATTTCTCATGATCAGCCATATTCTAAGCACTTAGAGCACAATATGGTAAATTTTCAAAAGAAAGTCACTTTTACCAAGATGTAAGTGTTCATGTGTATAAGTTCTATGCTTCAAATATAAGTATATCTCAAAAATATTATTATATGCTGTCATTCACTGAGTGCTTCTCAGATGCCTGGTACTGTCCTAGCCATTTTTGTTTGGTTTAAACTTAATCTACACAAAACTATAAGAAGTAAGCACTACTCTTATTAATTCTATCTTACAGATGAGGAAACTGAGGCACCAGGAGGTTAACAACTTTCTTATAGACACAAAGTTAGTATGTGGTTCAGCCAGAATTCAAATCCAAATGTCTGCCTGCAGAGCCCACCTTCTATTAGTTGTACAAACTGGTAAGTAATCTGATTTCACCATAAATACAAATTTTATACTAAAAATCGTATTAGTTTTTTTCCCCTGGAGAAGTTTAGGAAATAAATTAAAAACTTAAAAGTGAAATAATTCATCTTTTTGCCAATTATATATTAAAAGAAAGTTGCAAGAAATGAGAAAGATAAAGCTTGACAAGAATGACACTGTCATGAACCATAATGATAATAAAAGAGAACTCTTCAGCATTAATAGGAAGTTGCAGATCTGGGGAAACATCGAGATGAGTGAACCCTGCACCAAGCTATTCAACAAACTGGCTGTTTGTTGAGCTAGTCATGCTCAGTAGAGGTGGACCTGCAATGATGCCCCAGCCAGGATCACACTTAATTATGCAAATGGCAAAGCAAGCACAATGGCATGTAGAGGGGACCTGCACAGAAAATAGGAGCTCAAGTGAGTTCGTGACATATAACAGCAGAACTTAATTGGGAAACAACAAATACTTATGTCTCAATTTGTATTTGAGTACTGTCTCAATTTGCTTCCCATGCAGAGAGCTCAAATAACATCCTACCTGGTACAAAACAAGGTAACAACTGGAAACCCTGAGAACAAGCGGTAGCCGAAGTCATCAGACAGGTAGTAGAGTTACTGCCAAAGAGGAAGGCGGAAAAGTGGATCGCCTGGGGCCTTTGAGTGAAAGGTGAGACTTGGGGACAGACAGTCTAGAGTCACCAAGTTTCACTGGCGAGTTCCCAAGCCAGAAACTACCACTTGATAGTCTAGTCACAGACTGGTATATTCTGGAGAATAAGGATTATAGGTTTATTAGTAAATATGCCTCACTACTTCTCTAAAAGCAGTGATGAGGGAGGAAGTACACTGAAGTTAGTGTACATCCCTGATGCTTGACACAGTCTGAGTACAAGTGTCTGTCAGCTCTGTTTTTTTTTCTGTGCTTTCCTATTTGGAGTTTCTAGGAGGAAGGCAGTAGCTCCCAAATGCTTGGTTCACCTTCCTGTGGTTGTGGTCAGCTCATTGGTTGTAAGAGGAGTGCTCAGTGGCTAATGAGGAAAACTGACATTCAGAGCTGTACTGAACTTGATGTTGACCCAACTGCACATAAGAACAATGAAGGATGGTGATGTCATTCAGTAGTATATGGCATACAGTAAAACTGAAATAGTCAATGCGTTTGAAAGTCATTACATCCCACACTGTCAACGTAAAATATATCAAGTGGCTGATTGAAGTAATAACCTCTTTTTGTGGAGCAGTAGGAAGCGGAAATAAGGATGTTCTCTTTGCAGCTGTCACAATGCAGGAGCAGCTGTGGCTAGCTGAGTTTTCCCTCACTGACCATAACATCCCCCTGGGAACCCTAATGGGCAACCTGGAGCTCCTGACACTAGCTTAATTTACCACATCAAGAGGGTTGTGAGGCCAGAACAGAAAGCAACCAAACCCCTACAGAGTCAGACAGGCTGGTGCTGCCCTCTTTGAGCCTCTAGCCAAATCAGCTCAAGGACAAGACCAAGGCCATGGGCCTCAGAGAACATGAATGAGTAACCACATCTCATCTAGGGGAAACAGGAGGAGCATTTATTGACCGTGTGTTGAGAACGAATCTCCATACTGGGTGCCCACATGCATTAACTCGTTTATTCTTCTCAGTTGTCATGGAATGTTGGCATTACCCTCGCGGCGACTGTGGTGCAGACAGGGCTTGGGAAATTTATGTGAACTGCCCAATGCACAAGCCTGGTGAGTCATGAGATTGGAATTTGATCTCTGTCTGTGGTTATCAGAGCAGATCGGCATCTATAACAGGTCTGGCCACTTGAACTCAAGAATAGAATTTGAGCCAGGGGCAGAAAGATCTTCATGACCCCGTGCTTACGTTGAGCAATGTTTGCATTATAACTTATCATATTTTAAAACACAGTTTACAAGATGAAAAGAAGCAGTGATAGAATACCTGATCATGTATACTGTGAGTCAGATCATAAATCCTATCACCTTCATACTTAGGAACATCTCCTCAAACATGAGCATTATAGCAGGAGTTTGATGTTCTTTAGACTGTGCTCCAACACAGGTAGGAAGAATCAACCCAAGCCAGAGCAGACATACCAAATCTGCTTTTAGATTACTTAGCATGGTATTTTCAACTTCTTAGGCAAACCCACTAGACACCTTCCAAAACAAGTACTCTCTCTGCTGCTTGAAGAAACAGGTGGAGTTAGTCTGACAATTCATTTACCTTGTCAGACACTTTTCAGACATATGTATCATCAGATGTATCATCAGATGCTCTGTATTCCAAAATAACTTTTCCCAGCTGACCCAGATCAAGACCTTAGACAGTAGCTGTTCAACATGCTTTATGGTTTGGGGAATTTAAAGGGCTATGTTTTCAAGGAGCAATACCATTGATTGCCTCTTTTACCTTTCATGCAACTCACTGCAGAAATTCAGTTTCTTACTCAAATTCCCAGATGGAGCTCAGTCCCGCTTTATCTCCTAAAAATATAGCAAATACAGGAGAAGAAAGAGCTAAACTTGGAAAAGAATGATTAGACAGTCTCAAAGCAAGCATGCTGACAAGCCTTCTTTAAGACCTCAATGTTTTCCTTTAGACCAACACTTCCCATTTTAATTCCCTTTCCTCCTCTTTATAAAAATGTATTCCCAACTGGCCTGGCATAAAACATGAATTCTTCCGATGTGGGCCATCCCATCACACCTTCCACATGCTTTGTTTCTACTTTGCATCTGTTTGACCTTCTGGCTCTGAGAACTACTCCTGTGTGTGTTGCTGCTGAGGAAGGATAGGAAGAGAGAGAAGTGAAAAATCTGTTTGGTCATCAGTTTATAACTTCCTCTAGAAATGACCAGGTGAAGGTGTGGACCAAGAAGGAAGGACGAGGCCTATGTGTGCAATGTGCAGACTGACCAGATCCGAATAAGCCTCTATTCAGACACCATTTTATAAGGATGTGGGTCATTGCTGTGTCTACTGGAGCACTGGCAGCTTGCCTCAGAGAGTTAGGCAGGACCATTCTGCATATAACAGGACTCAGAGAGATTATTTATAAGATTTCATTATTTAAGCAAAAAAAGAAGTGTCAAAAACGAACTTAGTGAGAGGTATATTTGCCATTAAAAATTATCTTAAGCTTTGAATAATTAGCCATAAATACTGTCCAGCAGGGTTCTAATATTACCTCCTAGTTTAGCCCCATAAAGGACATGTTGGTAACTTTTTACTAAAACATCCAATAACACTGCTGTCTGCTCTGATACAACCAGCAACACCCCTTCTGCCACATTCCATTTCCGCTAATTCATCACAGCTTTCCTTCACTGGGCTGACTTTTGTTTTCCATTCTGGGGCCCTTATTATTAAGTTTTTAGTCTTTCCATCTGCAAGTGCCCCAACTTCAATGTGAACTTGTGCTTCTAGAGCCCTGGTTTGCTTTTCTAGAGCCATGTTTTGCAAAATGCTAGCTGCCTGCTTTGCTCATAAGTTCTAGAAGTGACTTGATGTATCTGCAGTACCCTCTCCAGCTTCAGCATTCTGCCCTGCCCAGATTCTCTCTGATGAGCTCTTGTTCTCTCCTTTCCTGATTTGGAACAGTGCATATACCATTAAGCATCCTCCCTGAAACCATTGATTAAGCAAGTTCTCCATCGCATGTCCAATACCATGAGCTAAATGTCAATGGAACCATGAGATTTCCTCAAGTCAGTTTTTAGGATTATTGATGACTTCCTTAAGTATTATATTTTGTTAAAATATTTAGCATTTTCTAATTACTTTTTCAATATTCTCTCATTACTTTCAAATACTGAATTCATCAAGACTGGTGGAATTTTTATTTTGTAAATGAGTAAACTGAGTCCCAGAGATGTAAATTATGTGTTTAAGTTCAAAACTGATAAGTATCTGAAAAACAAGAACTATTGTCTTCTGAAACTTAGTTCACGATTCAGATGTGCTTATGGAAAACTATTGTGTGAAATTATTTCTGCCATATAAAATCATTTGGCCCAGGGGAACCTTGCTATTTAAATGAGTCTCATTGTGAATCATTTTATGAAGTAAATATTCTCTAATGCATCCATTTTACAAATCTTGATTTTCAAACAATATATATCTGCTAAAATTGGGGTACACATGAGCCTGCAGGGAGTTATAGGCTGCCTGAGTCTGTAACGTGAATAAAAGGCAGCAGCAGAGGGAGAGAAGTCATCTCTGAGAGACCCTTGAGCAAATCTAGCCCCTGAACTTGGCCGTTGGTCAGCTACTTTCCATTTATTGCCCAGGAAGCTGCTCCTAGCAGGACTGCAGACCAAACAGCTGGGCCCTAGTTCACACCCTGCTTTTGTCCATTTTTGCTATTGTTGGGGCTCTATGACCAAACCTTTGCCTCTCTTGTGTCTTACCCTTTCCCTCAACTTTTTTCCTCCTGATCTTGCTAGCTGCAGAGTCCTTAGCTCAGAGAGATCAGTGATTCTCAGCCCTGGCTGTATATTAGAATAATTTAGGGAGCTTTAACAAATATTCCAATGCTTCAGCCCACCATAAAAATTCTTATGTAATTGACCTGGTGTGGGGCCTAAAGGTGTTGTTTTTGCTATTTGTATGCTTTTTAAAAAATTTAAGCCACATAGATGATTTTAACATTCAATAAAATGGAGAACCCCTGATCTACTCGATAGCCTGACCTTGACCTTGACCTCTGATTATTCGATGGTCTTTTTTGTAGGCTGAACTGTATTTCCTAAAAATCATATGCTGAAGATTTAAGTCCCAGTATCTCAGAATGAGACCTATTTTGGAGATAAGATCTTTACAGAAATAATCAAGTTAAAATGAGGTCATTAGGGTGGACCCTAACCCACTATGACTGTGGTATTTATTAAAAAAGGAAATAGGAAACAGACACATATAGAGAGAGAACACCAGATAACATCTATAAGCCTAGAGACCTGGGACAGACCTTTCCCTAGCATCTTCAACATGGTCCTGCCAACACCTTGATTTCTGTCTTCTAACCTCTATAACTGTGAGACAATCATTTCTGTTGTTAAAGCCCCTCAGTTTGTGGTACTTTATCATGGCAGCCCCAGGAAACCAAAATAGCCTCTAAAACCTCATAGCAGATGCCCTAATTTTGGAGCATAGCTAGAATGAACAATTTACTCCAGTTTGCCCAGGACTTTCCCAGTTTTAGCACTGAAAGACTGCATAATGGTTAAATACATAGGCTCCAGAACCAGACAATCTGGATTTGAAGTCCATGTCTGCTCATTCTTGGCTGTGTGGCTTTGATCCTCAACATCTTCTACTGCAAAAGATCTACCTCGTAGTAACATCATATGGATAACATGGGCTAATACATGTAAAACACCTAGAACACTTCCTGGAACAGTGAGTGCTCAGTAAATATTAACTAAGTCAATATTATCATATACAATTAAAATCAGAAAAAGTCATATAAAGATATTTGCTTTCACAATAATAAGATAGTGAAGGGAGCTCGCTTCAAGAACTGAAATAGTCAAGTTCTTTGCCTGCTATTCATTCATTCCAATTCTGTTTTTTCTTCATTATTAACTATAAAGTGGCTTTGACATTTCTCAGCATTTCTGCTCTTCTTGTACAGGGAACATTTACCACAAGAGTTAGGTTACATAAAGCAAAAAAAAAAAAAAAAAAGGCATTCTCTTAATCATTCTGTGTGTTTCTTTTCTATCTCCTGTAAAACCAAGGAAGAGGCCACCCCCAAGCAATGGGTAAAAGTTATGACCTGGTTCCATGGTGAATCTCCTAACCGGTCATAACCAAATGGTTCATTCAAGAAGGAAGACAGACTTCAAATGAGGAAGTGTTGCTTCTCTGAAGACAGCTAGAGGGGGAGAAAGATTTAAAGAAGGGCTGATACTGAAGCTGGATCTTGAATGAAGCAAAGGGATTCCAGACAGCTATGGAGAATGGAGGTTAGTTCAGAAAGAGGGAGCAGCATCAGTAAAGGCAAGAGGATGTGAAACTATCTGAAATGTTAGAAAACTAGAAGTTTCTAACATGTTTGGCATCTTCAGAGTACATGACCACGTAGTTTCTAACATGTTTGGCATCTTCAGAGTACATGACCACGTAGGTGTCCAATAAGAGAATTCAACCAACACTGATTTCTCCTCCTTTAGCATAATCGATATGTGAGTCTTGCCTTCAAAGCCAGATTTTAAATTTACTGAGGACAGTGCAATAATAGTCACTTGTTTACATGCCCCTAGTAAACTTTTGTCATAAGTTATTTACTAGAATGTAGTTAATTTTGTCAAGAATACTTTCCAGAATGAATAAATGTTGTACATACTTGTTTGTGCATTCAATAATTCTTAAATTTATTTCATTTGGAATCTACCTGTCACTCTGTAGAATTTGTTGTGACAAACCGGATCCCAACACCCCTCACACCCTTGGGTTTCCTTGGAATCAGAATCTGTCCAAATCTGCCATTGTACACTCTAGTAAAAACTCCAGACTGACTTCTGTGAGCCTTGGATCCACTACAATGTGAAATATAAACTAGGGCTAATGGGGTAACAGCCCTTATCTAGAATAAAGTTCAGACCTAAGTTCTCATCTCGAGCCATTCTTATTGTCCACCTCATTCCAGTTGACCTCTTATAACTTAACTTTGGATTTTATTTTCTTTCCTTGTGACTTTGACCACTTTTACCTCAACTCTTCTGTACCAATTTGCTCTCCTCCGTATCAACTTGCCCCTGGCAAACTATCCTTATTCAAAAGTATGAGGGGTTCTCAACCTTGGCTGCGCACAAGAATCACATGTAAATCACATGTGATGTCAGCTGCAAGCCTCTGCTCTGGAAACTGATTCAGCAGAAACAGGAAGAGCACAGGTTCCTGTATGAAAAAAAAAAAAGAAAAGAAAAGAAAAACAGCAAAGAAGAACAGAAGAAAACCCGTAGATCATTCTCATGCACGGCCAAAGATGAGAGCACTTAACTGGACATTAAGTCATGGTTTTCTTAGGCCTGCCCTTTCCTATTGCTGCTTAAGTCTAAAATTGCATTTGCCCATTGCAGGATAGCAAGAACAAAAATAGAGGAACCCACATGTCCGCAGGTGCCAGTTGATAGAGCCACTACAATGACTCTAGTCTTTGCACATTTTTGTGCAAAGGCAACATCTGTAGGGAAAGCGGACACAATCATCTTATATTTCCATCTAGCTCCACTGATCACACCCCCGATAATCGTTAGAAAGTTTGGAATAGGGACCATATAACCCTACTAATATAACCCTAGTAATAACTGTAAACCTTTTTGGAAATCCAGCTTTAATTTTTAGTCTTGTGAGCTGTTATGAAGGTCATTACACATAAATGTTCTTGGAAATCTAGTGCTTTCAATGAAATCCTGAGATTCAAACCTGTTAGGCTTAAAAAAAAAAAAAGAAACAAAACAATAGGGCGTTATTGGTTATCATGGTGCCTGCAGTGGGGAACACGGGCCAACCACAGGAGGCCATGGTGACCTCCGGCTTCAGCCGATATCTCTAGTAAGCACAGCTAATCTCTTCTGCTGCCACTTCCCTTTGGTGTGGACTTTAATCTGTGAAGTGTGCTGACATTGTTCATTATCCCAGATACCAACAAGATTCAATTCGTTTTTACAGGAATGTCCATTTTACGAAGCTGAATGTGAATGAAAGACCTTGGTGTAAGTGGTGCACTTATCAAACTGAGACTTTACCATGTTATTCATTAGGAAAATAAATTAATGTCAGACCTCCTTATCTACTGGGCCATCAAGGGACAGGCCAGCTCCTTGACAAGATTCTTTTATGAACAGTCATTTGTGTGAGAGAGAAAATCTTGGTGGAAGCCTTAATGAAAGTGCCAGCGACTAAAAGCAAGTTCTGCAGAATAGACACAGTGTCACGCGGAAGGGGAGCTGTAAGACCTAAAATTTCATTTGCTGCCTTGATATATCTGAGGCCCATGAGGCCACAAAGGCCTAACTATGAGTTCCTGTGCTCTCTCCAGGTATGTTCCTCGTCCAGCAGAAAGGCTCCCCACCTAGCTACTTCCCCTATCAGCTGGACAAGCTACACCACTTTCGGTCCTCAGCCTAATGGTTTCACTTCCCTGACAGCCAGCAGAATTGTTCGAATGAGTCAAACACATCCTCCTGCGGGAACCAGCTGTCACCCCACCTTCTCGTTACTATGAATCCTGCTTCCCACAGCCTCTGCTTGTTCACTCTATCTCAAGTGCTGCTCCCATGAGGCCCTACGTAGTGCGGTGTTCTCTCTCCTGTCCTTACACACCTCCCAGATTGTGAGTATATGTTACTAAGAAACTGATGTCAGTCTCATCTGTCCAGTGTCAAAGTGTCAGGTCTTCAACTATTTTGTACTATTTCAGGTAGATGATCTCTCCCTCACCAAAGCATTGGTCAGAAAGTAATCAGAACAGGGGCTTGGCCCTCTCTGTGTGTGGCAGAGCTTTGGCGTTGGCAATCACAGTATAGGCAGCCAAGGTCCTGGCTTTCGATCCCAGCATTTTTAATTGGGATGCAACTTAAACCCTCTTAGCCTGTTTTCCTATCTGGCAAAGAACTTCAGTAACATTGGTCTCCATCTGCTTCGAGAGTTTCTGTGACATCAAATAATGATGCTTTAGACATTATAGACACTACAAATCTGTAGGGTTATGCTGTACTTACTGAATTCTGTTTTTAAAATAGTTTTCTTCACTTAGACTAGGATGAATAGAGTTACTGGAGACAACCGAACAGTTCCTTCTGAGTAACGTGAAGCATGCTTCCTCATCCCTCCTACATCTTCCCCTGAGATGCTACCTGGAGGAAGAGGAAGAGAGGGAAGAGGAAAAAGAGGAGAAAGGAAAGATGACAGTGGAACTACCTGAATGCAGAAGAAGCGATAGGGTAGCAATTTTTCTTTGATATGTTTCAAGACAAATATACCTAATTACGCCACCATATTTCTGCATATAGAGCCCTGTTAGAGCACATGGTGTGGGGAGAGGGAGAGGGTAAGAAGGAAGAATTAGAAAGACATGAGCCTTTCTGTTGGATGAGGGACATATCTGGAGAGAGCGAAGGCATTATAACATAACTTGGGTGACAGACAGTTTTAAGTGTCTTATAAAACAACATACGGAGAATTAAAAATTGACATATATTTTTCTTTCTCTATTTCCCAAACTCCTTTATCCTTCCAATCCCAGCTGCTACATGAAAAGTCTTCCCTGAAGCTCTATTCCTCAACAATTGCATAGAATAATGGAAGCTTGAGATCGGCATAGACTTTAAAGGTCAGTTATGCCAGCCCTAATCTCCCTCTTCCAAATCCCACAGTGTGGAAATGTTAAGGTGTTTCTGGGTGAGAATAAAGCATCTATATCTGGGGCATGAGAGTGGAGGGGAAGATTATGTGTTGGGTGACCCGGAGGAATTTGCAATATCAAGATATGGGAAAACAGGGCTTTGAGTAGAAAGGAGATCACTCTCAAAGTAAAGGGAGGAAGACAAAGCATAAAGCACGTGCCAAACGGCAAGTCATGAGATCTGGAGGGTAAAGTCCATATGAAAGGGAGCTTGAAGGTAAGGTGGAAGAATGGCTGATCCTGGAATATTTTATTTCCTTTTTTTTAAAAATTATTTTATATTGAAGATAATAGAGAAGCATTAAAGGATTCAAATGGTGAGTGTTGTATGGTGTGTGTGTGTGTGTGCGCGCGCGCACGTGTGTATGTGCTATGATCAGATCTGTACTTGAAAAAGCTCACAGTGGCTATAAGTGGAATAAGATTGCACTGGCAAATTGAAAGCTAGAAAGAACTATTATACTTCAAGTAAGAACGGAAGAGGGATCAAGCTACAGCTGTGTCAGTGATGAAGGGAAGAAGTAGATTTGGTTTCTGTACTCTCTATGTAAAAGCAACATTCAGTGTATAAAATATATAGAGCCAATGGGTTCCTGCACCAATTCTTCCACTATGTAGCTGCGTGACCTGAGGCAAGTCCTTTTCTTTCTCTAAGACTCCCTTTCTTCATCTGTAAAATGAGAGAGTTGGACTAGATGTATTACAGTCTGTTCCAGCTCTAACACTCTCTAATACTATGATTCTGGTCCAATTTGAATGGCATCCAAGAAAACTTGGTTAGTGAAATTCCCAAAAGACCTCATTATAAAGTGGTCCCATAGATTACAGCCCTAGGACAGTTATGGCAAGACTTCAGAAGACTGTTATTAAGATAATAATAGCATTTTGTTTTTATACAACACTTTCACACCTATAATCACCTATAATCTGCATTAATCTTCATCATATTATTGTGAGGCAAAGAGGTATAATGATCATTATCTACATTTTAAAGATGAGGAATCAAGTCCTTGAAAGCTTAGAAGACCTGCCTAAGGTCCCAAACAAGTCATGGTGTCGTCTGGACTAGTATCCATGTCTCTGAACTTAGCATGCAGAGCTCTTCGCATGACCGTGAACCTTCAAGGTACCCTGAAACCTTCCAGGTGCATGCCTAATTAAAACCTCACGCAGTCCACTCCAGTGAGCCCTGAGATTAATAGTCACCTGGACCAACTTCAGTTTGGCTTGTTAGGTTGGCAGGAATGGCTTTGAGTATCTATGACCTACTCATACTAGAGAAATATTACTGGGAAGAGGTTCCAAGTAGATCCATTTTATGAATAAGGGAGCCCTCAGTGTGGTTACATGCAAACAGAATCTGAAATTTTCTCATTTGTTATGTGAATGACAAGTCAAAAATGCAACTTCTAAGCATTTTTTCCAAATAGCTCATAGAACTCGACTGTTTATTTTCAGCCTGGTGTCCTAGTCTGGGAAATGAGATATTATAGGAGAACAATTGTAGAAACCTTTAAGATCAAGGATTATTTTTGCCCTTTCTTCTGCTCCTCCATTATTTTTGTATCGAGGACCCATCATGGGTCTGTGATGAAAGGAGAGAATAAATTCCTCACAGAATTCTCATTTCTTAACAGATGGACAAGATCATGGTAGATTGTTTTCCTGCCCTGCTGACTCTCTGGACCCAGCCAAATCTATTACTTACTCCACCTCCTCCATCCCCTAACACATGTTCCATATTGGCTGGTTGGAGGTTGAGTGGAACAAAGGGAGGGATAAAAGTAGAAAGCAGAAGTATTTATGTATTCATAATATTCGATGAATGTCTGCTCGGTGTGAGACACTGTGTAATTACTTTACATGTTATCTTTTTCACTCTTTCAATAATCATATGAAGTAAATTGCATTAAGTGAAGTAACTTAAGACTACATGTGTAAAAAGAGAATTTGAACCCAGGAATGCATGGCTCCAAATCTTTTCTCCCTTACGATGCTACTTTCTAGTCCAATTGGTCAGTTTGCTGCTGATCTTAATAGTTTATCCAAGAGGACAACCTCAGTTTCACACAGTATGGCTAAAACCCAGGAGTCAAAAAAAGTATCTAGATAAGAGGTGCGTGGGGTTAAATAAAAATTTCACTAATATTTATATATATTTTTCCGTATTCTTCATATAACCCTATCTATATTTCCCATTCATTATTTCTGATGAGAAAACTGAGGCCAATAAAAGTTATGTGCAACACAACTAGTTCATTTCAGATCCAGAAGTCAAACCCAGGTTTCCCAACCCATATTTTGGGGGCTATTTCCACTCCACCATGTTCTCTCATCTAAGATAACTCTTTATCAACCCATGATAAAAAGACAATGGCAAATACAAGCTTCTTCCATATTTTAATGATTCTAGTGATACTGGCATTCTTGTTTTGTTAAGATTTCTATAAACACTGTCCTTGAAATTGCCCATAGTAAAGGTAATGACTACACAAACTAAGCTGCAGAAGTATATTCATTGGCATTTTTACCAATTTTCTTCTTGTTCCAGAACTGTTCAAATATTATAGGATTAAGAAATGTGTTTTTAGAGTGATTTAGTCCAAAGAATTTCAAAAGGAAATGACAAGAAATGGTTTTCACACTCTAAAATTAAAAATACTCATATTACTCACTTTAAAAGGAAGTGAGGAGGTGGCAAGAGAAGCTATAACAGAGCCTTCATGAAAAAGTCTCAATCCCTTATAATTAATGGGAACCTCTAAAATCAGAAGCCAAGGCCATTAATCATTCAGCCAACTCTCCATGAGGCTGGCATCACCCACTCACCCACACACCTTAATGACTCAATTCACAACGGGCAAACTTGAACTGCAGGGATGGTCCTCAGAGCTGCATTTTAAAACTACTGCCAGTGGAATGTGAATGTTGTCATTAAATCAGTGAGTTTGTTCTCTATTGCATAAATGTGGCTTAAAGAATGTTTTTAAGAGTGGGCTAGGAGGTGTTGCAATTGCTTCCAGGATTGGAGGAGACTTTTCCCTCAATATGTGGTAGAAATTCTTAACTATTAGACCCTAGAAGGGAAAGAGGTATCTTGTCAGGTAGTGAGCTTGAGGCGCTGAGGAGTACTGCAGGAGAAAGGACACTTCCTTTGGGTGGAAGGTTGGCTTATGTTCTTTCCAACTTGAAAATATTTGTATTCTTTTCTCAGTTATTTTTCTGGAGTGATGTAAGTAATCAAAAAGACACACAATGGAACAAACTCCTCCAGGGAGCTCCCATGTGGACTGTAAAGAGCACAGGGGCTCTCCCATGAGACTACTGGCAGGAATAGTGGTCCTTTCAAATAGATGCTTTCCTAAGCCCTTACACAGCTAGCCCAAGAATTTTTTTCAGGGGGCACCACCATGTCTTCTATACTCTTCACCCTAATTCTCCTGAGTTTTCATTAAATCTTAGTAAGCTAAAGTTCATCTTACTGGAATATTTAATTACATGGATCTTACCATATGGAATGAACATTTTAATTTTATCAGAAAGGGAAGTACAACATTCTAGATATATTTTTTTTAATATTAAAAATATAGGTTTTCTGGAAGTCAGTACAGACCCAATCTCCTCTTTTTCCAACAGATATTTACAGAGCATGGACTATGAAACAGGATGATGCTAGGTGGTTTCACAGACATGAACATTATAAAGCAGTTCTGATTATTTCCACTTCTACTTTATAGTGGAAGACACTGAGATTCCATGAAGTTGAATGACAATTCCATTTTCTCCACCTCTTCATTAGTGGGGAAAAATAAGTAGTGATACCCTACAGGCTTCAACTACGAGGAAATAATATTATGAAACCACTGAAACTTTCTATTTGTCCTCCAAGTGTACAAAGGATTACATTTACCAGAACTCTTAGTGTTCTAGTATGCCAGGAATTGACTATAACTTTTTATCAGTTCTGTAGATATTATATGTTATGGGCTGAATTATGTACCCCCAAAATCCATATGTTGAAGCCCTAAACCCCAATACCTTAGTGATTAAGGTAAAATGTGGTCCTTAGGGTGGGCCCTAATTTAATATGACTCCTGTCCTCTTAAGAAGAGAAAATGTGGACACACAAAGGGAACACCAGGGATGCACACACAGAGTAAAAAGGCCATGTGAAGAGGCATCACGAGAGTGGCCAATT
>NW_011888784.1:7030023-7032043 GCF_000151845.1 Pteropus vampyrus
GAAGACACTGAGATTCCATGAAGTTGAATGACAATTCCATTTTCTCCACCTCTTCATTAGTGGGGAAAAATAAGTAGTGATACCCTACAGGCTTCAACTACGAGGAAATAATATTATGAAACCACTGAAACTTTCTATTTGTCCTCCAAGTGTACAAAGGATTACATTTACCAGAACTCTTAGTGTTCTAGTATGCCAGGAATTGACTATAACTTTTTATCAGTTCTGTAGATATTATATGTTATGGGCTGAATTATGTACCCCCAAAATCCATATGTTGAAGCCCTAAACCCCAATACCTTAGTGATTAAGGTAAAATGTGGTCCTTAGGGTGGGCCCTAATTTAATATGACTCCTGTCCTCTTAAGAAGAGAAAATGTGGACACACAAAGGGAACACCAGGGATGCACACACAGAGTAAAAAGGCCATGTGAAGAGGCATCACGAGAGTGGCCAATTGCAGGCCAAGGAGAGAGACATCAGAGGAAACCAACCCTGCCAGCACCTTGATTTTGGACTTCTAGCCTCCAGAATTGTGAGGAAATAAATTTCTGTGGTTTTAAGGCACCAAAAGTGGTATTTTGTTATGGCAGCCCCAGCAAACAAAGTCATTATCTTTATAGAAGTGGTTTTCATATTCGGACAAAAATGAATAAATAATAGAGGTAGTTATTATTTCTACTCCCAAAAGATGGAATATGTAAGTCTTTTCCATTACTCTGATCAATCCTGATTCCTGATCTATCAGGACAGGGAAATATTAGGCATAGACAACAGTATAATTGAGACCACCCCAACAGGAATTCTACTAGTGAACAACTCTCAGCTTATTTATATGGATAGAATTTTAGCTAAAGGATCTAAATAAATATATTCAATATGTTACATAACTATATTCTTGCTGGTTTGCTAATGATATTCAATATTGCTACTAAAGAAACTAAGCATTATATGTGAAATTATACATCCACATAAATATAAATACATATTCTTCTAAGGACAAATTCTGTTTAAATCCCTAGAATCTCAAAGATCTAAATAAGTATGCTGTCCAACAGAAATTTCTGTGATGATAAAAATGTTCTATATTTGTGCTGTCCTATACAGTAACCACTATCTATGTGTGGCTATTGAGGACTTGAAATGTGGTTAGTGCTACCAAAAAAACTGACGTTTTAGTTTTATTTTATTTTAATTAAGTTTAAATAGCCATATGTAACTAGTTACTATTATATTAGATAGTGCAGTTCTATATCATATGGAAAAATTAAACATAGTTTCAGTTTTGTTTGTAAATAGACAGCAAGGCAAAATAGAAACAAACAAAAACTCGGTGTCTTATAATATTTTAGTACATTTTGCTTGGCCAACACTGGTTCAACTATTTTAAGAAATGAAAAACAAAGATGTAAAGCCTATCATTTTTTTCAACATGTAGATATATACCTAAGTGAACTTAAAGAATTATGAAATTTTAGACCTATAGGAGATCTTAGAAACAGGTAGTCTTCTGATCTTAAAAAAGTGGACTGAGCGCTCTATAAAAATCTCTACACCCTGTACTAATCTATCTCAAATATAAGAAAGAGATCGGTTACCTCAAAGCCGTATTCAAAAACAACAAAAAAGTCTCTAATATAGACTGCCAGGAGGAGCCACTGCCTTAGTGACAATGAGGCCAGACACCTGCTACTCTGCCACCCCAAAAGGAGGCTCTGGGAGCTAACAAAAATCTATGTGTGAAAGTCATGTGGAAAAAATTTCTTAAAGATAAGCATTTAACCAACAACCACCTATATCTGAGGAAAGTTAACACTATAACAGAGAAATCTGAAACGAAACAGATAACAGAGAAATCTGAAAAGCTTTTAAAATAATATATTTAAATATCTTCAGGGAGATAATCACATTCTGAAAAAAAAAAAGCTATGAAACAAAGATAGGAGATTATGAAACAAGAGTAGGCAACTATGACCAAAGAAAACAGAAATTTTAAATGAAAAATAAATGGTAAAAAAAA
>NW_011888784.1:7032093-7034458 GCF_000151845.1 Pteropus vampyrus
TGAGGACTTGAAATGTGGTTAGTGCTACCAAAAAAACTGACGTTTTAGTTTTATTTTATTTTAATTAAGTTTAAATAGCCATATGTAACTAGTTACTATTATATTAGATAGTGCAGTTCTATATCATATGGAAAAATTAAACATAGTTTCAGTTTTGTTTGTAAATAAACAGCAAGGCAAAATAGAAACAAACAAAAACTCGGTGTCTTATAATATTTTAGTACATTTTGCTTGGCCAACACTGGTTCAACCATTTTAAGAAATGAAAAACAAAGATGTAAAGCCTATCATTTTTTTCAACATGTAGATATATACCTAAGTGAACTTAAAGAATTATGAAATTTTAGACCTATAGGAGATCTTAGAAACAGGTAGTCTTCTGATCTTAAAAAAGTGGACTGAGCGCTCTATAAAAATCTCTACACCCTGTACTAATCTATCTCAAATATAAGAAAGAGATCGGTTACCTCAAAGCCGTATTCAAAAACAACAAAAAAGTCTCTAATATAGACTGCCAGGAGGAGCCACTGCCTTAGTGACAATGAGGCCAGACACCTGCTACTCTGCCACCCCAAAAGGAGGCTCTGGGAGCTAACAAAAATCTATGTGTGAAAGTCATGTGGAAAAAATTTCTTAAAGATAAGCATTTAACCAACAACCACCTATATCTGAGGAAAGTTAACACTATAACAGAGAAATCTGAAACGAAACAGATAACAGAGAAATCTGAAAAGCTTTTAAAATAATATATTTAAATATCTTCAGGGAGATAATCACATTCTGAAAAAAAAAAAGCTATGAAACAAAGATAGGAGATTATGAAACAAGAGTAGGCAACTATGACCAAAGAAAACAGAAATTTTAAATGAAAAATAAATGGTAAAAAAAAAGACACAGCTGAAGGCTAATCAGAAAGCTAAATATTAAGTTAAATTCATACAGCCAAAATAAACAGAAAATATGAGAAAAATATTAAGTGATATGGAAACTTGATACGGAAATTCCAAATACATTTGAGTTCTAGAAACAGAAATCGGGGGAAAAAATGAAAAGGCAGTATTTAATAAAATGAGTAAAAGTGTCCCCAGACTAAGAAAAAAAGACGAGCCCTTGGGTTGTAAGAATTTGAAAATCTGAGAATTACAAACTACAACATACCTGGGCACACAGCTGTAAAATTCAGAAAATAAAGGGACGAGAAATTCCTAAAATCTGCCAGAGAGAAAAGTTAGACCCCCTACGAAGGGATGAGAATAGAGTGACATTAGCTATCTCATTAGGAAATCATAAAGCACATTTGCATTCCAGGTGACAGTTCTTTTCCAGAACAACACAGATGTTAGCCTGAGAACTGAAGGGGTAACCTGGATGTTTCACTTCTCTACAACGTGGAGACAGAATGGTAACCCCTAACACCTGCAGGATGTCTTTAGCAACATCACCCGCCTCACAACTCTTTTTTTCATACCAAAATATCTCCTGAAGCATCAGAGTACCCCCACCCTCCTTTTGGCACTCTCAACATCAAGTCTCTGTTCCAAAAAATAAAATTTGCTCACTTGCCCTTCACACGCTACACTAACGCTAGCCTTGATGCAGTTCCTCTTACTGCAAAGTTAGGCCAGGTTTGGTTCCAAACCGGTCCCCATACACAGAAGACAGACACAGAAAAGAAGGAAGACGCAGGCCACTCCCGTCTGGGTGATGGCGGTTTTAATAAATGAGAGTACTTACCTACGAGGCTTGTCTTGGCTGCCCGCAAGACGGATGAGTACAGCTCCGCACCCACCCGCCAGAACCTTCAAAGTTTACAGAGAGGCCTTAAGGCAGCTCTGTCACGTAACCACCCAGATGGTCTCAATAACACACTGTTCTCAGGGTTGCATCCTTGAAATGGCGCCGGCTATGAAAACGGTGGGCGGAACGTATATTCCGAGCACAGTGGAGCAGGCAAGGAATCTCCGGTTGCCGAGGTCCAGGTCAAGGGTCAACCAGTGGGCACGGTTCTCTGGATGACCTCCAACACTTCACCTGTCCTGACCGACTTTTCCAATCTTACTCGCCCTCCTTATCTGCATTGTGCCCTGAGCGGTCAGTAAAGGGCTCCAGCAACTAGAGGTGGCTTGTCTGGCAGATACGTGGCTATGCTGGAGTAGAACCCCCAGCAGTCAATTAGAGGCACATACAAAAGAAAAAACAAATCAAGATAATGATCCTGAATGTAACCTTTTTTTATTCCACCAAGAGCTCCATGATCTGAACTACTGATTTATTAAATCCCCGATCCTGGATTTAGGATCAGATCTCTCAGGGTGTTCACTTGTGTCAACATGTGACTTAATAAAGATGATACCTTAGCAAATTT
>NW_011888784.1:7034508-7042340 GCF_000151845.1 Pteropus vampyrus
GCTGCCCGCAAGACGGATGAGTACAGCTCCGCACCCACCCGCCAGAACCTTCAAAGTTTACAGAGAGGCCTTAAGGCAGCTCTGTCACGTAACCACCCAGATGGTCTCAATAACACACTGTTCTCAGGGTTGCATCCTTGAAATGGCGCCGGCTATGAAAACGGTGGGCGGAACGTATATTCCGAGCACAGTGGAGCAGGCAAGGAATCTCCGGTTGCCGAGGTCCAGGTCAAGGGTCAACCAGTGGGCACGGTTCTCTGGATGACCTCCAACACTTCACCTGTCCTGACCGACTTTTCCAATCTTACTCGCCCTCCTTATCTGCATTGTGCCCTGAGCGGTCAGTAAAGGGCTCCAGCAACTAGAGGTGGCTTGTCTGGCAGATACGTGGCTATGCTGGAGTAGAACCCCCAGCAGTCAATTAGAGGCACATACAAAAGAAAAAACAAATCAAGATAATGATCCTGAATGTAACCTTTTTTTATTCCACCAAGAGCTCCATGATCTGAACTACTGATTTATTAAATCCCCGATCCTGGATTTAGGATCAGATCTCTCAGGGTGTTCACTTGTGTCAACATGTGACTTAATAAAGATGATACCTTAGCAAATTTATTAGGTACGAACACGCAATATTCTGTTTGGATAATGGCATAGGTTCCTCTTTGCGAGGCAGCAGTAATGTTCGAGACTGTCCTATTTTGGAAGAAAGCATTTCTCGGTAGAGACATTTCAGTGTTTAGTAAACACAGGTTTTGTTGGCTATCAGGTACTCCTTGCTAGGTAAATTTAGTAAAGGCTTCTATGTTTGCTATAACCTCCTCCAGGCCAATGGAGGAAACAAAGACAGTGGCCAAATGATTGAACCAGTGAAAAACAGAGCATGCCCTCTTGGCCTTGAGGAGAGGGAGGTTGGCCACTTTAGCAACTTGACTTTGCTGTGCCTATCGTACTGATTAGCCAGAGGAGGCAGCACTAGTAGGTACGAGGAGATGGGCTGGGGTCAGGATATGCCAGACCAGAACTCCCACCTTTCCCCTTTCCGTGGTGTATATTCCATTTCAGGTATAGTACATTTCAACAGGTCTGACTTGAAACAAGAAAATGAGATTCCAGTGGAGATTGTGTAGTTCCCTCTCACTCAGGGGTGTGAAGTAACTCGCCCATCCCAATGAAACATCTCATTGCAAATTTCACTAGATAACGCCTCTCCTAGGCCTAATGGGGCTTTACAGGGCTTGCTATTCTCAGCTGTATAGCACGTTGATCTATGGTGAGAGTCCGGGCAATGGCTGCCTTCTTTGACTTTCATACCTTTATATTGTGAGGTGTCTCAGCAGGAGTCCCCAGGCTGGCATATGGGGCAACAAGCCCTACTGGCTGATCATAAAATGTATTAAAGCCTGGGACAGTACTTTAGTCCATCTGTCCAAAGTAATTTTACCTGTTAGTAATTTAATCTGCTGCTTTATGATATTGTATTCTTCCTTTCTACCAACTCTGCTGCCTCCAGGTTATAGGGAAGATAGAACTTCCATTCAGTGTTATGTTCTTTTGCCTAGGCTTGCACATTATGACCTTTGAAATGTGACCCCTGATCATGGTCTATTCAATGAGGGTATCCGTAGATAGTACTTAGCTTCTCTGACTTCCTAATGGTGGTGGCCTTGTTTTCACAGTGACAAGAAAAGCTTGGGTTAGGGCAGAGCATAGCCAGGGGTATGCTGAAAAAAAGCATTTTCTAAGTCCAGTACAGCATGGTACATTCCTAGGACTGTACTGGACTTAGCAAGGGGCCAAAGGGGGTCTGACATTTACCATATTCTCTGTTCAGCAAGCCAACAATGAACCCTTCCTGGAGGAAAGGACGTGTTTGGTAATTCGCCAAAGACACAGTTATAGGCTAGTAACTGAGAGAGAATCTAGGTCCTTTTGGGTCCAGGACCCACACTTAACTGTTACGCTATATTTCATTTAAAAGATGATATAATGAGGCCCAGAAAAACGAAGTGATTTTTTGAAGTTTACAGAGCTACTGGAATCTGAGCTGCCATTTTAGAATTCCATTGCTCTTTCTGCCACCCTACTTGGGTTGCAGTCCACTTAGGTTTTATTGTACACTGTCTATCATTGTTTTCTGACAATTTCTTGTGTCTCTATCACATACCCACAGTACACTGTGAACTTCTTTAGAGCAAGGAACTTTTCTAATAGTTATTCCAGCAGCATATACCATAAGCTCAGGCATAGAGGAGACTCCAATAGATGTTCCTTAACTTGAATGGAATGCTCCTCATAATGAAGTCCCATAACCCTGTAAGTACCTCTGCAATAGCACTTACTCTTGAGAAAAGCATGTGGTTGTATGGTCTTGAGAAAACACCCACCTGAACTCATCCATGCCACCAGATCCCTGCAAAGAGTTAAGTCTGTCCTACTTAATTTGATATCACTTCCAAACAGAAGCAGCCCTTTCTTGAAGGTATTTTTGGGAAATTTTCTTTATTCATGCTCAATTCCAGCCCAAGTCCATCTTTTTAAAAAAATTTTATTTATTTACTTATTTTTATTTTGGTGACATTGGTTAACGAAATCCAGTAAGCTTCAAGTGTACAATCAAACAGTAAGTCATATATATATTTTGCATTGTGTGTTCACTACTTATAGTTAAATTTCTTTCCATCACCACATATTTGACCTCTTTTACCCCATCTACCTCCCCTCTCCCCACCACCCCTTACCTTCTGGTAACCACTAGTCTATTGTCCATGTCCACGAGTCTCTGTTCATCATGTTGTTGCTTTTAGGTTTATATCCAACATATAAGTGATATCATGTAATTTTCAACTTTTTCTGTCTGGCTTATTTCGCTTAGCATGATTATCTCAAGTTTCTACCACATTGTCGCAAGTGGCAGTATTTCATCGCCTCTCCAAGTCCATCTATAAAGCAGTATAAAATGATATGAAGAATGATTGTGGAATCGGGCCTTAGTAATTCCAAGAAAAATAACTTACATGTGTCTTGAAAGTTTTTGGTGTTAAGATGAACGATGTAAGCTCCAGGCATGTATATGGAGTCAAGAAAAGCAATATTATTTTACATAAATATATATTTCTTAAAAAAATAAATGGAGGGTCTTAGCAGGTCTCATGTCTGAAGTGCTTTAGGTTATGCTTCTAACAAGTAAAGGATCTGAGAATGGGTTCCTGGTCTAGCTAACTCTTAGTTTGGTGATCTTTCCTCTCATCACAACTGCTGTATCCTGGGGGGTGAGGGGAATGTGGTCCCCAAAATGCCATTAAAGGTTACTACCTGAACGTAACTTCAGATACATATGAAGGCTAAGCCAGATAGGCTTCAAGAAGTGTACAAAAGATAAGGCATGTTGGGGAGCTATTCTCATGATTGTCCTTTAGAAAGAAGAAGAGATCATATAGTGGCCAGGTAAAAATTCAATAAAATTTTTCCCACCAGCTAAGAAAGATGATCAAAAATTTCAGCTCTGACCCAGCCCACAGGCAATTGCAGCCAGTCACAAAAGGATCCTGTCTTCCCAGAATAAATGTCTGCTCTACTTGAGTTAAAATTAGACACACATCAATTCCGGCTGTTGACATAAAAGCCTCTGACAAGCAGCGTGGAATCCAGAATCCTCTACAGAAGTGACCAGGCTCCGTAGACATCTTCCAAGACACCTTCATTACTAGTATCTTCTGCCCCTGCTCCAACCAGCTACATCCTGGTGAGCTCCTGGGCAAAAGCAAAAACTGCCTCTCTTTGCAGCTGACATTCTGAATGGAATGGCACAAATATAAGATGGTTTTATTTTTTATAACAATGTTAATTCCTGGGATCTGTAGACTTACCTCAACTCTGTAATATTTATAATTTATCCATTCTTTGAACAAATATTTATTGATCATCTATACTGTGCTATGTTAGGGCAAAAGACAGAGTCCCTGCCCTCAGTGGCACCATGACTAAGGTTTGAAAAATGTTATTATCCTTCCTTTGATTGATAAGAAAATGGACACTCAGAAAGGTCAAGTGACTTCCCAATTGCAGCGTTGGGGTAGGAAAAACACAACTTGCTCCGTCTCCCAGAGGCGTGAATTCCCTTCTATTTTCATTCCTTCCAAAACAGACAAACATCATAGCAGCTCTCAGTCCTTCCTTTTACATACTGTTTTTATGGTTTTCCCTTGAAGATATTAAAGATATGTGAATACACATAGGAAGGACATTTGTTTTTGGACTTAGAGAAGTAGTTTTTTGTGTGATAAGGAAAGGAAAAACTATACTTTAAGCAAAACTATCTCAAAATTTCATCTGCATAAGCTGTTTGGATATGAAAAAGTACCTGCTGAGACAACTGTTTAGCTGCATGTTTGTTTACTATGATATCCTGGCCCTCCTCATTCTAGGCCTGTGTTCTTGTGACTAATATTTCTGGACAAGTTTTCTATTTAACTCACTTGCTCAAGGGACTTAATTTTTTTTTTTTTGTAAAACACAATCTTCATACAGGATGGAGTTCAAACTCCTTTAGAACATCCAATAATCAGGTCTAATATTCCTATTAAATCAATTCATTAAACAATTGAAAATTAGACTTGGGATTAACAATGTAAAGTCCTAAACCCTTATACTCCAAGACCTCCTGGTCTAGCAGTGGAGAAAGAGAACGGGAAATAGATCAGTAAGCAAATAATCATTATACAAGAGGATATTCTCTAGTAGGACCCTGTAGTAGGCAGAAAATAGCTCTTTAGAAATGATTCACTCAGTGTGAAGATGCATGGTTAAGAAAAGCTTTCTGAAAGAAAAGATGCTTGAACTTCTCTTCAACAAGAGTCCTCCTTTTCAGCCATGTCAGACTTCTCACTGTTCTCTGTACCAACCATGTTCTTCTCTGCCTCCTACTTTGGCTTAATTCAGTGACTACTCCTTATTAAGCGTATACCATATCTCACATACTATGTTAAGGATACAAAGTCTTATCACACTAGCTCTTAAGGAACTTAGAGTTATTAGACGAACTTACTTGTTTCTCCCATGTATCTACTCAATATATTTAGAAGACTTCGAGTATGTACAAGATATTGATTTCCAACATCATCATTTTCTTTGTCCAAATATCCTTCTTCAAACACATGTCTCCCATTAATTCATTCTATAATGTCCCAAGACACAGAAACACTATTTCATGCCCAAGACTCCCATGACATACTTTTTTGTTCCACTGTGGTGTTACTTATATAGATTGTGCCTTTGTGCAGTGTTATTGTTCAGTGTTCAGGGGTCCCATAAGAAAAATTTACAAGGAGCATGTGCTGTACCACTACCTAAATATTTTTGTAAAGAGTGGTGTTTATGCTTTTATTCAGAGTTCTTGTTTTGATGATCCTGAGAGAACTTCCTAGCTGGTGTTAGTACTAGGAGACTTCTGGGTTTCCTCAACAATACATCTGTTTTTACCTGATAAGACACTATATCATTTGAATAATTCATCAGATTTTCCTTTTCACAGAAAACTAAATTATATTTTATGACCAATTTGTGACAAATTCATAGGTAGAATTTGTGGAATGTTTGGCTCCATTTACTTCTCCCTTTCCTTCCTTCCTTTCTTCCTTTATTCCTCTTTGTTTTTTTTCATTCTGCCATTTTGCCATATTCTGCATATACTGGTAAATTACCTTAAGTCTCTTCTAGACTGAACAATTCTTCTAAATAAATAAAAATAATCATCCAATTCTGTAGCACAGTCTAGCATGGGCCTAGGGTCACATTACAACTTTCAGAGATGAATTTCCTGGGAAAGATTTTCTGTTTTGTTGTTTAATGGATGGTGGGGGAAAGTAAGCAGAGTCACCTGAAGAAACACAGGGATGAAGCTTTTTCTTCCCTTTTTTCTTTCTTTCTTTTTATTTTATTTTTTTATTTTTTTGCTTTATGATCATAACAAATTGAACAAAGCCAAGATGCGAATCTCAAAAACCAATCCTGGATTTCTCAAGTCTGAACAACAAAAAGATAATTTCAGGCTTTGAAATTCTCTTCTACTATAAGACAGGAAATGGACAAAGCTAGCCCTTGCTTATATTCCTGATTTGCCAGTCTGCAATGGTATTCCTTTCCTTAAATTTTATCGATTTCAATAAACTCTGAACTCTGTCTTGCTTAGAGAGAGTCACAGAGGTATAGATTTTTATGTCAAAAAAAATTGTATAATCAACATTTGTTCTTCACTAAAGGCCTGTGGAAGATGTGGAGAGTAAGCTTATTTAAAAAAAAAAAAAGGCTTCAATGGCCAGCATGCAGAAAATCCCAGGAAACCACTGGCTCCAGGAAGCTGGGCTCTAGACAGATTTTAGTGATCTTCTCTGTAGAATGCATTCCGGCCAATTGAAATTCCCAGCCTAGGCCTCGAAGTTATAATGTTGTTCCCGCCCAGGTTTCTGCCCTCTGATTCTTAGTCTACATAGTGAGTTGTTGATCCAGCATCCAATTATTTTTTTCCTATAGCCAACATTGGAGCAAACTGGTCTTCTGGGATAGCTGCTACTTTTCTGTGTAAGAGAGACAGGTCACAACAGAGCTTGGAGGGTCTTTTAGATGAGTCTGTCTTTGTCCCTCTTTCTTCCACAGACTATCTCCTTTAATATTCTGCTGTGAGGGTATGATATGTTATCATAAAGGATTTTTTTAAATTCAAGTGCTTCCATATTTTTATGTCTCTATTTGTCATATGAATGTGTCTTTCTACAGTGTGTCCTCATGACAGCTTCCTTTTCCAAAACTGGAGGATAATTGCCTTGTTATTAATGAGAACAAGGGAAAAGGCAAGGAAGAAAGACACAGAAAAGATAGTCCAGTCCCAAGATGGCAAACATATGTATGGGAATACATTCCACCTTTGAATCCCCAGGACAATAAAAGAAACTTCAAACCACGTGTGAATTGACTTAAAGGAATCAATTTACTTTATAAAGATCCAACGAAAGAAATACAAACTTCTTCTGGAGGAAGATATCTTTATCCTAAGACTTGGGGAACCTCCACAAATAAATTTTAAAGGGAAATGAGCAGCTTATAGTCACTATAGACAGGGACACAAATAAGTGAATATGTTCACAAATCTTCAGGAAAAACAGATAGCGAAAAGTATAGTCATAAAGATTTCATATTTTATAAATATCACGGAAATATTATAAAATAGCTGTTTTTACTATATGTCTAAAAATATTACAGTCTCTTGAAAATATCTCCTGGGAACAAGAGACCGTAAAAAATAGGTTAGCAAATTAAAATATGACAGAACAAATAGCTGGCTTCTGTGTAGGATATAGAAAGCAAAGAAAAAAATCATTTTCACCTTTAGAACAAAAAAAAGCTGAATAATCTATGAAAATATAATTTTTCCTGAAGCTGTCAGAGAGCCAGGGTTGCAGGACAGCTGGTGACCCTAAAACTTATGAAAAAAAGAAATTTTCCAAGGAGAAATAGGACACCAGCATATCATCTGAGGCAGGTGATGAGCATCATACATACTGGTAAGGAGCACTCAGCTAAAATTTGTAACAACTGCTAAAGGATAAGTATGGCAGAATATAAGAACATAGAAACATTGGGATCCACAGACACAAAAGGAATTAGTACCACCCTTAGGCTCTTTTCCATGAACCACACTGGACACTCACAAGTAGGATGAGGGAAGGTGAGAGAGTAGAGAAGCCTCCCGTGTGGTGCAGGATTGGCAGAGGGGAGTAGCGGCAATTTCAGGAGAGGCAAAAAGTCCCACCTAGATTCTGTTCCTCTGGCCCTCC
>NW_011888784.1:7043445-7057563 GCF_000151845.1 Pteropus vampyrus
AGATTAGGGAAAGAAGGAAAGAAAAAAATTGAAAGAGACAATGACTAAGAATTTTCAAAAATTAATCAAATCAATCAAATTTCAATTCCAAGAAATTCAGAGAACACTCAGCAGACTAAATATCTATACTCAAAATAAAAACATATACACACATAACACACTGTCTCTCCACTGCCACCACTGTTGAACTGCTGAAAATCAAAAATAAAGAGAAAAACTTGAAGGGAGCCAGAAATAGTAAATGACACATCACGTAGAGGAAAAAAAACACATAAGAATTATAGCAAATTATGATGCATCAGCAATTATTCAAGCCAGAAGACAATGGAGGACAATTTTAAAGTGAGAAAAAAAGAAGTCAAGTTCTTTGCTCCATGTAAAAAGAACTTTCAAAATTAAAGAGAATATAAATTGTTTTCAGACAAATAAAAACTGAGTGTATAGTGTACATCATCAGCAGATGTACACTATAAGGAATATGTAATAATATAATGTATGATAACTATAACACAACAGATGGGAGGAAAGAATTGAGAATATGGCGTGATATGCTCGTGTTATACATGAAGTGATATACTATCATTTGAAAGCACACTGTGGCTAATTAAATATATATGTCATTAATTCTAGGGTAACTGCTAAAACAAAAATTTTAAATGAAGCGTAAATAATAAACTGATAGTAGAGATAAAATGGAATCATAAACAACACTCAATTAATCCAAAAAAGAATGAAAAATAAATAAGAGCTAATTAAAAGCAACTAGCAAAGGAGAAAATTAAAAACAATTAGTAAAGAGTATATTAAATCTCATTGCATCAATAATTACATTAAATATAAATGGTCTACACACATCAATTAAATGTCAGAGATTATAAAACTAGATAAGAAAACAAGACCCAACTATATGCAGTCTATAAGATACAAATCCTAAATATAAATATTTACATAGATTAAAAGTTAAAGGATGAAGAAAGATACACCATACAAACAAATTAAAAGAAAAATAGAGCAGCTATATTAATATCAGGAAAAGTAGACTTAAAACAAGGAACATTACTAGAGGTAAAGAGGGATGTTACATAATCTTCAATTGATCAATTCACCAAAAATACTTAACCTTAAAGGTATATTCAGCTTAAAGCAAAGCTTCAAAATACATGGAACAATGACTGGTAGAACTGAAAGGAGAAAAAAACGAATCCACAACTATAGTTACAGAGTTTAACACCTCTCAGTAATCAGTAGAGCAAGCAGACAGAAAATCAATAAGGTTACATAAAACTATATAGCGAACAATAAACAACCTAGGTATTCATTGATAGATGAACGGATAAAGAAAATGTGGTGCATATATACAATGGACTATTACTCAGCCACGAAAAAGAACGAAATCTTGCCATTTGTGACAACATGTATAGACCTAGAGGGTATTGTGATAAGGAAAGTAAAAAAGTCAGGCAGAGAAAGACAAATGCCATATAATTTCACTTAACTGTAGAATCTAAAAACAAAACAAACAAAGCAAAGCAGAAAGTCTCATAAATGCAGAGAACAAGCTGATGTTTTTCAAACAGAAGAAGAATGGGGGGAAGGAAAAAATAAGAATATAGAAGACCTGAACAGTACTATCAACCAACTTGATCTAATTGATATTTATAAAATTCTTGACCCAATAACAGTCTATCTATATCTGAAGAAATTGAATTTGTTGTTAACAACTTTCAAACAAAGGAAAATCCAGGCCTAGATTCCTTCATTGCCAAAGATTTTTTGGTGACACCAAAAAGATGATTTGCTATATCTCAGGCAGAAAAAATATCCCTGATGGAAAGTATGAGAGGCAAGAAAAGAATGATGAATGCAAAGGGAAAATATGTGGTAAATCTAAACAAATTCTATAAAACAATTCACATATCTAATTGTAGGAGAAATGGGCTGAAATTAAAGTGCTGGACAAGAATGGAAAAATCGAGTATAAGTTCAATCGTATTTAAAATATTCTGAGACCCTTATATTTTTCAGGAAGTAGGTAAAAACTTTTAGTCATCAGACTTCATTAAAAATGAATATTCAAATAGTCACAGTAAGCACATGTGCACACACACACACACACACACACACACACACACCCCAGAAAGTTTATAAGCATAATGAAAAAATAACAAAGGGGAAAATAAGAGAAAAACAATCAACCCAACAAAAAGCAAGAAGTCTATGATCTGGTGACATAAATAAGCCCAAATTTATCAGTATAGACAATAATTATAGGTATATTAAACTTTCTAGTTAAAAGACAAAGATTATCAGTATGTTTTATAAACACTAAATCTACTTATTGACTACTTACAAGATGAACATAATAAAGGTATAGAATGATTGAAAGATATATAGAGAAAAAAAGAGATATGTCATGTAATTACTAACCAAAAGACAGCTGATGTAGCAATATTGATAATAAACACAACAGACTTCAAGACAAAGGGTATTATTAGAGATAAAGTCAGTAACAATTTAATGGTGAAAAATTCCGTTGACCAAAAAGACAAATAAAAATCTAAATTCTTATGTGTTCAATAATATAGCCTGAAAAGATAGAAAGCAAAATTTTGACAATAAGGAGAAATTGGCAGGTTTATTAGAGATACAGAACATTTCAACACAACTTAGTAATAAGATATCAGATGATAAAACATTAGGTAGGATATTTGTACAGTACAATTAACAACCTTGATCTGATGGATACATATCGAGGATCACACTCCACAATTAGAGAATATACATATTTTCTGCACACATCCCTGTTTCTTTTTCAGGTTTGATTATGTTTCCTTTTTCCAGCTTAATGCAATAGGTTAGTTAACACATCCCTCACCTCACATAATTACCGTTTGATGTTATTGTTAAAGTTCTACTATCATAGTAACTTTCGAATACACAATACATTATTGTTAGCTATGGTCACCATGCTGTACATCCGGTCCCCAGAACTTATTTATCTTATAACTGAAATTTTGTACCTCTTGACCAACATCTTCTTGTTTACCTCACCCCTCATCCCCTGGCAATCATTTTTCTACTCTCTGTTTCTTCGAGTTTTATGTTTTTAGATTCCATGTGTAAGTGAGATCCTTTAGTACTTTTCTCTCTCTGATTTATTTTACTTAGCATAATGCCCTCAGTTCCATCATTTATGTCATCACAAACATCAGGATTTCCTTTTTCTGTGGCTAAAAAATATTCCTGTGTGTGTGTGTGTGTGTGTGTGTGTGTGTGTGTGTGTGTGTGTAGATCACAATAATTTTCTTTATTGATTCATTCATCAATGGACGCTTAGGTTGTTTCCATGTCTTGGATGTTGTGTCTAATGCTGCAGTGTACATAGGGGTGCAGACGGCTCTTCAAGATACTGATTTCATTACTAGATTTTAAAAAAATAGGGCACGAGATGGACATATGGCAGCTTACTTTAGCATCCTAGAATTAACATTTTTAACCTGCCATACGTTAACATGGCTTTGGCACTTGCCCTGTTCTCTATGAACTCCCACTTCCCTTGTGCCAGCTCTGAAGTCAAGCTTCACATCTCAAAAGCTCTAAGGCCTCCTGAACATCTGTTTCTGCCTTTGACCAACTGACTGCCTCTGTCTCTAAATGCTGAGCCTCGAAAGCTACTTGGCTGTTCTTTCCTATCACTCTTAGAGACACCATTTCTGCTGCCTCTACATTACCTGATATCCTCCCTCAGAGCCAAGGCTTTCCACACACATATTTAACTGATTTCCTGCCTAACTACCTTCCTCTGTATATCACCAGCATTTTTTAACGTGATATCATTTGTCCTTTTCAGCGACATCACCATTGCACTACAATAACCTAGTCGCGACAGTTTAAATCCAAAACCACAAGAATACCGGAAGAAGATCAACAAAGGCTGAGGGGAAGCTCAGCAAACCAACAATTTTTAATTATGATGAGATAATAGAAAGTGTAACATGGGATAATTTTGCCATTCCATTTTGCCAGGCCATGTTCGTAGCAGTTCGTGAAGCATGTTTTATACCTAAGTGCTGTTGTTCAAGATGGGCGCATGCATTTCCACAATACATCACACTGCAAGTTGCCTCTGGCTTATCTGGACTTGAAGGAACCAATTTATTATGATTAATATTATTATTACTATTATTGATATTGTTTCTCTCTGCCTTTGCTTTCAACTGTTTCATTGGCATCCTTCGTTAAGGGATCCTTGGGCTTAAAGCAGGCAGACATCCCAGTCACAAGAAGGGCTTTATGCAGGCCCTAGTCTCTTTCTGACAGCACAAAAGCAGAGGTTCAGATAAGGAAACATCAAACATTTTTGTTTTAATTCATAAGGCCATGGGGATGCTTTGTGATTGGATAGACAGGAGGACCAACCAGGACTGGTGGCACAATAGGGTTCTCAACCCAGATCAAACTCCTTTATCTGCCATAGTCAAGGCCACTTGCTATATAACTAGCATGCAAAACAAGGGCTATACGCCCAAATGAGCAAAAGCCAGGATGTGAAGAGGGCCTGTGCTTCAGAGAAATTAAAGAGTAAGAAAAAGAGTCTATAAACCAGAGGAGAGAAAGGGTTTCTTAAAGGATCCATGAAGATGAAGAAATTAAACATCCAGAAACCAGGCCACAATGTATAACCAACAGGGTTTTGAATTACAGTGGAAAGAACATTTTTCTAGGATTTAGTTCATTGGGGTTCTAATCCATATTTTGTGCCTACCTTATTGTGTGTCGTGGAGCAATTCACTTATTCCCCTCTACGGGTTGCAGTTTCTTTACCTGTAAAATTAAGAAGGTGTACCACATGGTTTCTCAGCAATCTCTCTCCGCTCACATGCTGCTAGGCTAGTCTACTGGCTCTTAAAACACTTCTAGTTCATCTCTCTTTCCAGTGCCTTTAAAGCTTGTTTGCCTGCATGGCCCTATGCAGACACACACATACACACATGAATACACAAGTACAAAGTGCACATGCATAGCACAGATGAGAAAATTGCTTCAGGGGTACATCTTGTTTATTTATAACCCAAATGGTATTTCCAAGTCTGACTATTCACCTTATTTCCATCTTGGCTTCAAGTGGCTTTTAATTTTCTTTAAAAATTAAATCAGATATGGAATCAAATAGCTTTTATTGCAATACTTACTACATGCCAAAATTCTGCCAGGAAGTTTCATTTGTGTCCCCTTTGATCATTCTCATATTATCAAAGACATATGAGGGCAACGACATTATCCCCTATTTAATAGAGGAGGAAAACAATGTTTAATAATCTGCCAAAATTACACAACCACAAAGGATAAATATATTTTAAATAATATTTTCTAACTACAAATTAAAGGGCAAAGACTTAAACACTGATATTTATTAAAATCTTAGAGATATTTTAATCTCCATCTGAAATTCCATCTCCATTATGACACTCTCCCTGTCTATTCCAGCCTCTACCTCCTTAGAAGTTATTATTCCACTCACTGGGGATTTTACAGAGAGTCTTCTGCTGTCTCATCATCAGATACATGATTCTTATTTGAATGTTAGCTCCTTAATGGCAGAAACCAAGTCTTACAATTTGTCTTGGAGCCCCTAGCACAAATCACAAGACCAAGAAAATAGTAGATACCCAATAAAAGAAGAAATAATTGACCATAATTATTTGAGTGGCTTAGTTGAATATACAGGTCATATAAACTATAATTCTATTCTTTCCCTGTGTACTTAGCATCCATCCATTAAAGATGTAAGTTAAAGTAGAAGTCCCAACATATTCACTGAAAATACATGAGGAAAGATATGAAAAGCAAAGATCCTGATCACCTCTTTCTCTCTGTTAATGGGGTGGTGAAGGACAGAGCACAACATACTGTACTTAATGCAGATTCTGTTCAGTGAAACAATGATTACAATCAATTTGACTACTAATGTGACTTATCTTGTAAATTGCTGGGTCATTAACTTCAACAACATCAATGTGCTGTCACTATCCAATTCCACCAAATTAGTGTCCGAGGTAATAGGAGAACGAATGTATTAGTGTATTATTGGTGTCTAATAGAGACAGCAAGTCTTTAATGTGCTGTAGAGAGCAGCTGAGGCACCAGAGACAAGACCAGGGGAATTGAATGCAAAGTCGGGATTCACTACATGGTGGTGCATTAGGGCTGCTGCAGGCACTTACCCTACCCCTTTGCCTTTGTGCCTTAGGCGACAGTATTGCTGAGTACTAGGGTGATCTTAACCTGTGTCAGGGAAAAGTATGTTCATTGTCTGTTTGTGACAAAGTAGAAACTGCATAGCATTTGAATCATCCAAGAATAGTGGGCCTACCTAAGATTTGTTTCTTTAAGGAGAGTCTTTTCCTGTCAGCGTTGAATTTAGAAAATGTAGGGAAGCACTAACTCTCCACACACATGAAGATGGTTCTCATAACCTGAATCTAAAGCTGGGTCAATCTCAAGACCTATCCTGGAAGTTACTTAGAAAATTGTACTCATATTCAATTTTGAAACTCCTTTGATAGTGATTTCTGGAGAAAAAATCTGAAATGTTTGCATCTATATTCTTGAGATATCCGCTGTACCTTCCTTGCCCACTTTTTCTTGTTGAGAAGCTACTATACCCACGGCCTAACAGGGGCAGCACTCAAACCACATGACTTCATTCCTTGTCACAGCTCATTGAACCGGAGATGAATACCTGGCTGAGGTGGGTCAGGCATGTTTAGTCTCTCAGGAAAATGGAATTAAAGCATGGAGATTGAGCCAGTCAGAGAATGTTAGACATTAAACTGTAACTTCAAAATTGGAGTTGGTGCCAGAACACCAAAGCCATGTTCAAGCCAACACTACAGGGAGTGGAATCTAAGAGCCTTGCAGCTGTTCTAATGCAGAAAGGAGAATGAAAGACTAAATGGAAGTGTAGAGAGAAACTGTCTTAGAGAGATGGAGAAAGAATGGCTGCTTGACAACTTTCCAGGTCCTGGGCATAAAACCCACCGTATATCTCACAATTGGATTGTATGCACTTCTATATCTTTTGCTAAACTGGCTTTAGAAAGTTTCTGTTTCATGCACTCTAACAACCTCTATGATACTCCACTTTCTGACAGTCAACAAACATTTATTGATCATTTGATGTAAGTAGTACACTCCAATATCACTGTTCCCACCATCACTGGCTACCAATGACTATGGGCCCCCTGTGACCTGTCTCTGGGCTCTGTACTCTTTATGGCTACTCCATGAGGTAGTTACTATGAATATACCTATTTTAAAAGGAGGAAACATGGCACAACTAGCAAGCAATAGAACTTGAATTTAAGCCCAACTAGTCTATCTCTAGAGCCTGTCATAAGCTATATTCCCCATCTCTCTTTTTCAAGGTGACCCTTGGCCCTCTCAATCAAACCTAACCAAACCTTCTTAATCAACAAAGAGTCTTATACTAGTAACCTAACTCTTAAGAAAAAAAATTTAAGTCATCATTTATCCCCTCTGTAGGGAGACTTATAGTATGTCTTATTTCTTCATCTGAAAGGAAAAGTGTTATCTTTTAGATATGCGAGTTTGGGCATCAAATAAAGGAAGGGTATGTAAAAGATAATATCTTCAAGACAATCCTGAGACCCTGGCCTACAGGCCTGCGAATGAAGATCGCTCTAACAGTTTGCATGCCAAATGAAGCTCTTTAGGAATGACTAGAATATTCTTGTTCTCATATGGATTCATATGAAGCGAATTTCTTGCTTTCATTATGATATGATCAGAGAAACATCTTTGTTGATATCATTTATGTTTAAGTTAGTTTATTTTGGAATGTGCTATAATATGTTTTCCTCCCTAAAGAAAAGATGCATTAATATGTTGAGGTTGAAAATATGGCTGATATCACTCAATATAACCAATATATATTTCCTATGAACAGTTCTCTCTTGCCAAGACATATTCTACACAAGGTAGTAAGGAGTGAAGCCAGCCATCACAAAGCCTATCACTTAGTCAAGATAACAGATATATCTATCACGTGTGTTATGGCTTTGGGCTTAAACTTCATCCTTAATCGATTTTTCACATCCTAGCAAAGAATTACCAACACATAGGCTGCTGCCAGGTAACAGACATGGCTGATACTTGACATAATGGATTGGACATATAAAAATGATAACACCTACACATACGAAGTTTTTAAAAACTTTGTATTTTGAAATCATTAGATTCACAGGAAGCTGCAAAAAAAAAAAATGCGCAGGGAAGTTGAGTGCACCATTCTCTCATTCTCCCCCAATGTTAAAATCTTACATAACTCTAGTGCATTATTAAAACCAGAGATTTGACATTATCATAATCCAAAAAGTTTATTCAAATTTTACCAGTTATATATGCACTCATTTATATTAAAATCTAACCAATAATATATGCACGCATTTATGTGGGAGTGTGCATATAGTTCTATAATATGTTGTCACATGGGTAGCCTTGCATAACCACCACTACAATAAAGATATTCAACTGTACCATTGCTATAAAGATTTCTTTTATGTCATCTCGTTATAGCCACACCTATTCTTTCCATGCTCTCCTCAACACCCCTAATCCCTGGAAACCACTGACATGTTCTTCATCTCTATACTTGTGTTATCACACAAATGTTACATAAATGAATCTCGAGTTATATATCTTTTTTGAGATTTTTTTTTTCATTCGGCATAATTTCTTTAAGGTTCATTTAAGTTTTGAGTATACCAATAGCTCTTGCTTTGTTATTGCTTAGTCCGTGGCATGGATTGCCACAGTTTATTTAACTAAACACCCATTGAAAGACATATGGGTAGTCTCCAGTTGGGGTTATTACGAATAAATTTTCTATGAACATTTGTGTAATGTTTCTGCATAAAAATAAGGCTTCATTTCTCTGGAATAAATACTCAAAACTGAAATTTCTGGTTGTATATTAAATAGATTTTCAGTTCTGAAAGATACTATTTTCTAAAGTAACTATCATTTTATATTCCAACAGCAATGTGTGAGTAATCCAGTTTCTTAGCATCCTTGCCACCATTTTTCTCACTTAAAATTTTTATTTTAGCTATTTTGATATGAGTATAGTGATATTTCATTATGATTGAAATTTGCATTTCTCTAATAGCAAATGATATTGAACATCTTTTCATGTGTTTATTTGCCATCTGTGTATCTTCTTTAGTGAAATGTCTGTGCATGTTTTTGCCCATTTTCTAGTTGGATTGTTTTTCTTTACGTTGAGTTTTGAGACACACAAGCCTTTTCCACATAACAAACATTTATTTCAAGTGCTGTACTTGGAAGACAAAACATTTTTTGTATTTTACATTGTAGGCAAGATTTAATCTTGACCTGGTTATTCTGCCAAAAGTGATGCACAATAATCAGCATTCAGCTATTTTCCTTTGCATTCATTTAGTAAATACCTTATGAGTATCCCGCCTACTTTTATAAATTAATAAACCATGTGTTCTAAATTACTTTTCCTCTCTAATCGATTAATTACAATCTACCTCATTCTATTTCACAGCTTTGTCATTCACTCACTACTCTGCCCATTGATTCCTATGCTGCAGTCATCCTCACCTTTCAGCTCCTCCTCAAATACTTCATATCCTTCTTGTCTCTGTGCATGTGTATAAGCTGTTTCCTCAGGCTAGAATATCCCTTGCCCCTTTCTTCATGTAGAAAACTTCTACTCAAGCATCAAGAACCAGTTCAAATACCATTAACTCTATGAAACCTTTTCTAACTTCCCCAGACATTTAGACACTTTTTTCCTGTACACTCCTGCTCCATTTCACTCAACTCTCAATTACTAAACCTACTACCCTAGGAATTCTCTTGACTTTTCACATAATTAATTTTTCACATTAGCTTAGGTTTTTCTTCCTCTATAAAATTGCTGACAGGGCATACTGCATGTGTGAGGTTGGTACTGCACAGCCTTGAGCACTCCTATTTTGTTCCCACAATCATTTGAATGGCACACTTCCCAAGAATCAACTGTGTTTGTTCCTGAATTGTTTGCGACAGTTGAACTTTTCATTGTAATTATGCAGCTAAATCGTATATTATTTAAATCAATGAAATTTAAGTGTGAAAGAAAAGCCATTGTTGTTTCTGTGAAAATTAAGATTATTTGTTTGAAAAGACTCAATAAAAGCAAATCAAATTAGGGATGGGTGAAAAATTATAGAAGAGTAGCAGCAAAACACATAAAATTCCAGAGGTGTTCAGGACTTAGATTGTTTTGATGCAAGTATTTTTAACTTTTCATTCTTCAAAACAAAAAGAAAAATAAAATTGGAAATTATATATAATATATTATGGATGTGCTTTATGAATGAAAGACCATGTGAAACTTCAATCATTGAACCCATACACATAAATCCTTGGCCTTACATTAAAATTAGTTAATTTAATTATCAATATAAGCAAAATATGCAATATTTATGGCATTAGCATTTTTTATAGTTCTTTCCTTTAACTTTCCAAACAAATAAAGTACTGGTTTGACTTACATCAGTGGAGAGGGATTCTATTATGTTTTCTGTTGAAACTTATTCAAAAAACCTTTTAGTTTACAGGCTTTCTCACTAGATTGAGAGCTTCTTAATGTCAGGAACCTGGCATTTTGCCTGACACTTCATGAGTACTCAATAAATTATTGTTGAATGAATGAAATTTATAAAGCAAATTTATAAAAAGCACAAGAAAATTGTATCTTATAATTTTCATGCAATTATTTATTCATTCAAAGAAGTTATCAGCCTCAAATACCAATAGTTAGTTCAAAGGAGTTAATTCTCTCTCTTTACACAACTATACTTGCCCAGCAGAATTTGGGCCTCTTTAATGGTATTCGCTAGTATTGCTAAATGTGTATATATATATATATGTGTGTGTGTGTGTGTGTGTGAGTGTGTGTGTGTGCGTGCGTGCAAATATATGCATATATTTATACATATATATGTATGTATATATTATGTACACAGATATATATGTGTACACATGTATATAAAATGTGGTCCTCTAAATTTCACTAGATCTCACTGTGCTAAAAATCAGCCTTTCAGCCTGGAGATGTTCTGTCTGTTTCTAAATTATTATTATTTCTACACACAGTTTCTGTAATATGGTCATGATACAGACTAACATAACATACATACCTAAAATAGATACCCAATTTAACCCTATGAATTTCATGCAGAGTACATTATATTACCCATAAACCAGTTTTTAAATCTAGCATTTTATCTGGGCAGCATTTGTGCGAAATCCAAATTGCTAGGAGAGGTGCTTTTTGGCAAGTGAGTGAGAGACCACCAGGCTCTGAGAGGTCCTCTTAGCACCTCTGTTGGTCCAGTTAACACTGAACAGAAATTTGAGAGGGCTCTTGGAAAGCTCTACTTCTGTGATTAAATTATTCGACTGGTCAATTGTTTTTAGGGCCTCATCCAACAATTACAAAAACAAAAGAGAAGAATGAATCACCTCCTATATTGTTGGTTACCTTTGGCTTAGCTCCTGTCCCTATTTTCTCACTTTGGAGAACAGGTGACGCAATTCATCTTGGTGAGAATGTCAACCATCTTGTTTTTTGACTGGAAAGCTATAAGTAACAGCTTGGTATATTAAGAGGCCTCTGCCTGAATAAATTGATGTCAAGTTTCATTACACATAAACCAAGTTCAGAGGCACCAGACAAGCACTAAACAACTATGTATTGAACAAACAAATGGTATTCAGCATTATTGCCATTTCTCAAAATAAAGATAGAGAAAGGCAAGGTCTGTGTTTTCCAGAAGGCTAAAGTCCACCAAAGAAGACATACAAACTGAGATACATGGTAAGTTTCTTTAGTGTTGAAAAGAACCACTCTCTTGTCCTTATGGGCTAGAGCATGGACAAGGTTCCCCTAAGAAATGCTTTTTGAAGATTTAAAGAAACAGAGAACTGGAGTAGAGTAAGCAGCTCAGTGAAATGGCTCATATTCTTAACTTAGTATAAAAGAGAGAAAAATGGGATAGGGAAAAAAAATTTTAAGTAAGAAACATTCCTTAGAACTAAAATAAAAAGATATAAATCAATACCACTAGACTTTTCAAGTACATATGTAAGTAACTCTGTGTTAGATTCTAGAAAAGTATTTTTTAAACTAAGAGTTGCAACCCAATAGAGAATTGTTAGATTACCATTTTTAACAAAATAATACAGAATAGAAGATATCAAAACACTTCACATATAGTAAAGGTAGGTGTATATTTGTTTTAGTTGTGAGTATATCGGATATTGAGTCACAACGTAAAAATGTATTACTGTGCACTGCAACAACAACAAAAAAATTTTAATGTTGCCTACTCTAAAAAGTTATTTCCAAACTTGGCTGACAATCAAAACCATCTAGGAGATATAAAAATATACAAATTTCCAAGTCCCATCTTAAGAGAAGGGATCCAAAAACCTGTTGAGGCTGCCTCAGAAAAAGCTGTAGTCCATAAATTATTAACTCCAATTAGAATGAACAGAAGAGAAACATTGAGAAAATGAACAAAAGTGAGAGACTATGGTACGACCTAAACATCAGGACTCAAAAGCAGAGTTAAAGAGTGATGAATGTGGAGAGAAATTTATCTTAGAAGACTGTTAGCAAAGTTTACTCGATATCTGTTATGAACAAGATAGAATCGTACCTCAGGGGTTAAAACTTGAGGGGAAAGAAATATGACACGAAAAAAAGCTTGATGCCTCACGGCCCTGTTCATGTTATAGGTACAAGTAAGTGAAAAAACATGAGCTCTCAGGGTGAAGTCCACCAGGGGAAGACTCATGAAAGAAGTTAGACTTGTGTTGGCTGAGTCCTAAAGAATGACCCAGCAGCCCAAGGCTTCTTAGGAGAGAATGTCTTACTTGCAATGGGCAGCAATTGCTAAGAACATAATAAGTAATGAATGAATAGGGAGATTTAGTGACGGGAAAAAAGGATGAGCCAGAAAGATAGGTTTGGATGTAAGTTCACATGTAAGATCAGCTCCTGCCCCTAATATTTAACAGGCATAAGACAAGTGGTATCAGGGGGAAAAAAAACCTGAGAGGAAAATTAGATTTTTCCATTCATTCTCTTGACCTCTGCAGCAAAGTTATCCAGAAATGTAAAAGAAAGCATTCCAAGATACCCTCTAAAATACTTGAGTATGTTCTTCTGGCTACAAAAAGCTGGATGCTCAGGTTTAAATGACAGATTTTCGATAGAATTTTGCTTGGAGACCACAAGGACAGGTACACAGCCCAGCTTTCACCTCTTCCATTGCAGCTGTGGTTCTTGATCATGGCCGCACATGAGAATAACCTGGGGGCTTTCAAAATTCCTAAGGCTTGGAGTCCTCCCTAAGGAAAAAGGAGTTTTCAGGGGGCGATTCCTGAGAATTCATGCCTTTGGAAAGTGCTCCAGGTACACTCTAACATGTAGCCAGGCTTAAGAAACATTGAAATGTGAATCCTGAAATTCACTGCTGAAGCAAAGCACACTTTATACTCTCTTTATTGCTTCTCAACAGAAGAAATCAGACTGACATTTATTTTTTTCTAACCTTGCCACAGGCTGTAGCCACAATAGAACCATGGACAGCAATGATTCTGTTCCTTAACTCTGTAGGCAAACCAAAGATGAGCTTTTTAAGCAGAAGCTCCTGACAGCTGCTTCTGCTCAGTGCGCATTATACTAACCTAGACATCCTCCTCTTGCAGGCACACTTCCGAAATGGCACACCATTGTCAGACTTTCATATTCAAAAATCATCTATGGCCCTCAATTCTTCTCAAGCAAAGCCCAACTCTTCACCCAAGCATTCCCAGCAATTTCTGATCAGTCCTCAACATTATTCAAGCTGGGGTCCCAGGATTCTGGCTGTACTCATGTTGTGCTGTTCCCATGAATCCACATTCTTTCTGGTTTCTACTTTTCCCTCACTCTTGCCCTCAAATGCTATGACAACAGTCCTATTCTTACTCTTACTCCATCCATGTGTGTTACTCAGTGTCAAAGTATAG
>NW_011888784.1:7058288-7067043 GCF_000151845.1 Pteropus vampyrus
AAAAAAATTTTAATGTTGCCTACTCTAAAAAGTTATTTCCAAACTTGGCTGACAATCAAAACCATCTAGGAGATATAAAAATATACAAATTTCCAAGTCCCATCTTAAGAGAAGGGATCCAAAAACCTGTTGAGGCTGCCTCAGAAAAAGCTGTAGTCCATAAATTATTAACTCCAATTAGAATGAACAGAAGAGAAACATTGAGAAAATGAACAAAAGTGAGAGACTATGGTACGACCTAAACATCAGGACTCAAAAGCAGAGTTAAAGAGTGATGAATGTGGAGAGAAATTTATCTTAGAAGACTGTTAGCAAAGTTTACTCGATATCTGTTATGAACAAGATAGAATAGTACCTCAGGGGTTAAAACTTGAGGGGAAAGAAATATGACACGAAAAAAAGCTTGATGCCTCACGGCCCTGTTCATGTTATAGGTACAAGTAAGTGAAAAAACATGAGCTCTCAGGGTGAAGTCCACCAGGGGAAGACTCATGAAAGAAGTTAGACTTGTGTTGGCTGAGTCCTAAAGAATGACCCAGCAGCCCAAGGCTTCTTAGGAGAGAATGTCTTACTTGCAATGGGCAGCAATTGCTAAGAACATAATAAGTAATGAATGAATAGGGAGATTTAGTGACGGGAAAAAAGGATGAGCCAGAAAGATAGGTTTGGATGTAAGTTCACATGTAAGATCAGCTCCTGCCCCTAATATTTAACAGGCATAAGACAAGTGGTATCAGGGGGAAAAAAAACCTGAGAGGAAAATTAGATTTTTCCATTCATTCTCTTGACCTCTGCAGCAAAGTTATCCAGAAATGTAAAAGAAAGCATTCCAAGATACCCTCTAAAATACTTGAGTATGTTCTTCTGGCTACAAAAAGCTGGATGCTCAGGTTTAAATGACAGATTTTCGATAGAATTTTGCTTGGAGACCACAAGGACAGGTACACAGCCCAGCTTTCACCTCTTCCATTGCAGCTGTGGTTCTTGATCATGGCCGCACATGAGAATAACCTGGGGGCTTTCAAAATTCCTAAGGCTTGGAGTCCTCCCTAAGGAAAAAGGAGTTTTCAGGGGGCGATTCCTGAGAATTCATGCCTTTGGAAAGTGCTCCAGGTACACTCTAACATGTAGCCAGGCTTAAGAAACATTGAAATGTGAATCCTGAAATTCACTGCTGAAGCAAAGCACACTTTATACTCTCTTTATTGCTTCTCAACAGAAGAAATCAGACTGACATTTATTTTTTTCTAACCTTGCCACAGGCTGTAGCCACAATAGAACCATGGACAGCAATGATTCTGTTCCTTAACTCTGTAGGCAAACCAAAGATGAGCTTTTTAAGCAGAAGCTCCTGACAGCTGCTTCTGCTCAGTGCGCATTATACTAACCTAGACATCCTCCTCTTGCAGGCACACTTCCGAAATGGCACACCATTGTCAGACTTTCATATTCAAAAATCATCTATGGCCCTCAATTCTTCTCAAGCAAAGCCCAACTCTTCACCCAAGCATTCCCAGCAATTTCTGATCAGTCCTCAACATTATTCAAGCTGGGGTCCCAGGATTCTGGCTGTACTCATGTTGTGCTGTTCCCATGAATCCACATTCTTTCTGGTTTCTACTTTTCCCTCACTCTTGCCCTCAAATGCTATGACAACAGTCCTATTCTTACTCTTACTCCATCCATGTGTGTTACTCAGTGTCAAAGTATAGGTTAAGTCTCTACTCAACTATCAACAGCCTAATACTCTACAACTATGAAACTTCTTCGCACTACTCCCAGCATTGGGAAAGGTGTCAGATTTAATGGCAAAAACCAAACTGTACTTGTTCATCAAAGACAATTCATGATATTTTAATCATTATGCAGCCTATTGATTCTGTGGTCGAGGTGCCTGAGACTAAATTCTACTATTTAATTAATTTATAATTTGACCTCTCTAAGCCTCAGTTTTTCACAAGTAAAATCGGAGAAATAGTTCCTATTTCAGAGGTGGAGAGCTAATCAGATCATTCAGGAAAACTCTTTAGCACAGTGTGTAACCCCTAGTAAATATTCAATAAATTCTAGCTGTTTTTTACTTGTCTTCTATCTGCTCGTGCATTCTGATGAATATACTTTGTCTCTTCAGCAAAATCATAAGATCACTTAAGGACTGACTCTATTTTGCAAACTTTACTACTTGGGTTATAATACTATACTAAAAACAACATCGAGTTTGAAATCAGAGCATTTAATGTCAAGTTTCAGCTCATCCATTTACTTCCTGTATGATTTTGGCATGTTGTTTGACCTGTTGGAACCTCAATCCTCTAATGTCTAAAATGGGAATTATAACAATAATGGTATTTCTCACATTCTGGAGATTAAAAAAATATATACCAGCATGTTCTCTGTTACCTCTCAAGTACTATTCATAAAAGTGTAATTGTACTTATGGTAGAAGGTCTATATGTGTATTGAGTTATTCAATGACATCTAAATTTGAGATTATACATCAATAAATAATTTACGTACTGAAAATATAGGCTGTCTATTTTTCATTTAAAAATTAAAAAGGGGTATAAAACCAATGTCTAAATTTCTTTATCTGTAATATAATAATATTAAACAAGAAGGAGATTATTAAGGCCTTTTCTGACTCTAAGTTTCAGATTTTTGGAAATTTTTTATACTTGTATATGAGTTGAGAAAAAGATAAGCAGAGGATTATGTGTATATATCTCTCTAAACATTTTCTTAGTGTATATACTATACATAGATATCTCTGGATAGTAAAATTAGGAGTGATTTAAACATTTTCTACTTTGTGTTTTGTGATCTCAAATTTTCTACAATGAGATTGTAGTAACTTTAGATTATTTTTTAAAAAAACATTTTATTTTAAAAAAATAACCCTTAAGACATAAAGTCTTTCAAAAATGCACGTATGTGTGTATGTGTACAGAACCAGAAACATCTTTGAGGACAAGTGACTGGCAGCATCTTATGATGCTTCTTACCAAATATACATTTTCGCACATTGCTCATTATGCTTAGAAAGTCGAAGGGACAGAATGGATAAAATGGAAGCATACACATGAAGCCTTGTTGGAGACTTTGTAATGAGATTATTACAATCTCATTGTTGAAAATTTGAAAGCACAAAAAATATGAAGTTTAAGAACTTTTCCCAGAGAAGCTTGGCATGTTACAGCGGCACCTACTGGCATGATGTGGTACAGTAACCAAGCTCCCTCAGACATTAAGGCAGGTTGGATTACTACAAAGGTGTACCAAAGAGTCCAAAAGGAGTTCAAGGACAAAGGACTTGGGGTTGTTTTTAAAGCACTGAAAAATATGGATGTATTTAAAAAGTAATTACTGTGCTCTTGTAGTTAGAAAAATATCCAACTATATTTCTCTAAATGGGAACATATCTCCCACTATAAAATACAAGCCATAGAAAATATGTGGATAGACTTTAATAAACATTTTAGTTGAAAGCACATATCAGCTACAGCAAATAATATCTGTACGTTGTTGTTCTAGTTTAATTTAGGGACCCTTGAAGATCATATTAGCCTTTTATATAAGCTGTGAATTTACTGAAGGAGCAATACACTCAGATGAACATGAAAGAGTGCAGGACAGGGGTTCTTAATCAGTGAATTGGGACAGGCAATAAGGGGAAAATATATTCTGTAACTTAAGGTAAAATCTTTCTGGAGAAAGAAACTATGGTTTCCATCCTTTCTCTATGACCCAAAAAGGATATCCAGAACAGCCTTGGCTTATGCCTGTTCATCTGGTATAAGTTTTATTAGCGTCCCTTTTCATTCTCAAAATTGTTCCAGACTAGAAGATAAATTATTTGGTCACTCCATTCAAGGCCCACAGGTCAAGGCAGTGTTTTATCTTTTTGTGGAAACAGTCATGAATTACTTGACAGGAGAGAGGGCAGCTATGAGAGAAGTTGCATGAAATTCTCTCAACACAAATCATACACACATCATCTTGATTTAAATTCCCTTGTTTTATATTTTGCTTAAATTTAGAAAACATGACAGCTGAATATCTCACCAATGGTTCCACCACCACTTCATAATGTGTCTTTTCACTTTTTTTTTAAGTTGCATTACATCTGCATAAGTACTAGGAATGGCAGGTAAAAAAAGAAAAAAATTTTCTTAGCTTATTCATTCAAGTAGCATTTGTAAGTGTTCACTTAATAATAATTCTGTGGTAGTAGACAGGTCTCATTTATCCCATAGCCTACAATCTGTTTGAGGAGATAAAACACACACTTATTAAAACACAAAACAATTAAAACAACAAAGAGATACCACAGGTACCTATTAGAATGACTAAAATTTAGAACACTGACAACACTAAATGTTGTCGAGGATATGGAGCGACAGGAACTCTCATTTGTTGTTAGTGAGAATGCAAAATGGTACAGCCACCTTGGAATACAACTTGGAGGTTTCATACAAAGCTAAACATAATCTTAAATATTACAACAATTATGCCCCTGGAAATTTACCCAAAGGAGTTGAAAATTCATCCACAAAAATATCTGCACATAGATGTTTATAGCAGCGTTATTGATAATTGCCCAGACTTGGAAGCAATCAAAATGTCTGTCAGTAGGTGAATAAACTGTTATACATCCAGAAATGGAACATTCTTCAGTGTTAAAAAGAAATGAGCTACAAATCCATGAAAAGACATAGAGTGAATCTGTGGTCCAGGTGCCTGAGACTAAATTCTACTATTTAATTAATTTATAATTTGACCTCTCTAAGCCTCAGTTTTTCACAAGTAAAATCGGAGAAATTGTTCCTATTTCAGAGGTGGAGAGCTAATCAGATCATTCAGGAAAACTCTTTAGCACAGTGTGTAACCCCTAGTAAATATTCAATAAATTCTAGCTGTTTTTTACTTGTCTTCTATCTGCTCGTGTATTCTGATGAATATACTTTGTCTCTTCAGCAAAATCATAAGATCACTTAAGGACTGACTCTATTTTGCAAACTTTACTACTTGGGTTATAATATTATACTAAAAACAACATCGAGTTTGAAATCAGAGCATTTAATGTCAAGTTTCAGCTCATCCATTTACTTCCTGTATGATTTTGGCATGTTGTTTGACCTGTTGGAACCTCAATCCTCTAATGTCTAAAATGGGAATTATAACAATAATGGTATTTCTCACATTCTGGAGATTAAAAAAATATATACCAGCATGTTCTCTGTTACCTCTCAAGTACTATTCATAAAAGTGTAATTGTACTTATGGTAGAAGGTCTATATGTGTATTGAGTTATTCAATGACATCTAAATTTGAGATTATACATCAATAAATAATTTACTTACTGAAAATATAGGCTGTCTATTTTTCATTTAAAAATTAAAAAGGGGTATAAAACCAATGTCTAAATTTCTTTATCTGTAATATAATAATATTAAACAAGAAGGAGATTATTAAGGCCTTTTCTGACTAAGTTTCAGATTTTTGGAAATTTTTTATACTTGTATATGAGTTGAGAAAAAGATAAGCAGAGGATTATGTGTATATATCTCTCTAAACATTTTCTTAGTGTATATACTATACATAGATATCTCTGGATAGTAAAATTAGGAGTGATTTAAACATTTTCTACTTTGTGTTTTGTGATCTCAAATTTTCTACAATGAGATTGTAGTAACTTTAGATTATTTTTTAAAAAAACATTTTATTTTAAAAAAATAACCCTTAAGACATAAAGTCTTTCAAAAATGCACGTATGTGTGTATGTGTACAGAACCAGAAACATCTTTGAGGACAAGTGACTGGCAGCATCTTATGATGCTTCTTACCAAATATACATTTTCGCACATTGCTCATTATGCTTAGAAAGTCGAAGGGACAGAATGGATAAAATGGAAGCATACACATGAAGCCTTGTTGGAGACTTTGTAATGAGATTATTACAATCTCATTGTTGAAAATTTGAAAGCACAAAAAATATGAAGTTTAAGAACTTTTCCCAGAGAAGCTTGGCATGTTACAGCGGCACCTACTGGCATGATGTGGTACAGTAACCAAGCTCCCTCAGACATTAAGGCAGGTTGGATTACTACAAAGGTGTACCAAAGAGTCCAAAAGGAGTTCAAGGACAAAGGACTTGGGGTTGTTTTTAAAGCACTGAAAAATATGGATGTATTTAAAAAGTAATTACTGTGCTCTTGTAGTTAGAAAAATATCCAACTATATTTCTCTAAATGGGAACATATCTCCCACTATAAAATACAAGCCATAGAAAATATGTGGATAGACTTTAATAAACATTTTAGTTGAAAGCACATATCAGCTACAGCAAATAATATCTGTACGTTGTTGTTCTAGTTTAATTTAGGGACCCTTGAAGATCATATTAGCCTTTTATATAAGCTGTGAATTTACTGAAGGAGCAATACACTCAGATGAACATGAAAGAGTGCAGGACAGGGGTTCTTAATCAGTGAATTGGGACAGGCAATAAGGGGAAAATATATTCTGTAACTTAAGGTAAAATCTTTCTGGAGAAAGAAACTATGGTTTCCATCCTTTCTCTATGACCCAAAAAGGATATCCAGAACAGCCTTGGCTTATGCCTGTTCATCTGGTATAAGTTTTATTAGCGTCCCTTTTCATTCTCAAAATTGTTCCAGACTAGAAGATAAATTATTTGGTCACTCCATTCAAGGCCCACAGGTCAAGGCAGTGTTTTATCTTTTTGTGGAAACAGTCATGAATTACTTGACAGGAGAGAGGGCAGCTATGAGAGAAGTTGCATGAAATTCTCTCAACACAAATCATACACACATCATCTTGATTTAAATTCCCTTGTTTTATATTTTGCTTAAATTTAGAAAACATGACAGCTGAATATCTCACCAATGGTTCCACCACCACTTCATAATGTGTCTTTTCACTTTTTTTTTTAAGTTGCATTACATCTGCATAAGTACTAGGAATGGCAGGTAAAAAAAGAAAAAAATTTTCTTAGCTTATTCATTCAAGTAGCATTTGTAAGTGTTCACTTAATAATAATTCTGTGGTAGTAGACAGGTCTCATTTATCCCATAGCCTACAATCTGTTTGAGGAGATAAAACACACACTTATTAAAACACAAAACAATTAAAACAACAAAGAGATACCACAGGTACCTATTAGAATGACTAAAATTTAGAACACTGACAACACTAAATGTTGTCGAGGATATGGAGCGACAGGAACTCTCATTTGTTGTTAGTGAGAATGCAAAATGGTACAGCCACCTTGGAATACAACTTGGAGGTTTCATACAAAGCTAAACATAATCTTAAATATTACAACAATTATGCCCCTGGAAATTTACCCAAAGGAGTTGAAAATTCATCCACAAAAATATCTGCACATAGATGTTTATAGCAGCGTTATTGATAATTGCCCAGACTTGGAAGCAATCAAAATGTCTGTCAGTAGGTGAATAAACTGTTATACATCCAGAAATGGAACATTCTTCAGTGTTAAAAAGAAATGAGCTACAAATCCACGAAAAGACATAGAGTGAATTTAAATGGATATTATTACTAAGTGAAAGAAGATAATCCGAAAAGACTGCATACTGTATTATTACTCCAACTATGACATTCTAAACTTCAGAGACAGTAAAAAGATCAGTGGTTGCCAGGGACTGGGGAGAGGGATGAATAAGTGCAGCACAGAGAATATTTTAGGGCAGTGAAGATACTTTGTATGATACTATAGTAATGGGTACTATCACAACACAAGAGTGAAACATAATGTAACTACTGACTGGCTGATTATGTTCATCAGTTATAACAAATGTACCTTCTGGTGGGGATGTTGAAATGGAGGAGGTTATGCATAGGTGGGAATGGGAGATATATGGGAAATCTCTGTATCTGCCTCTCGATTTTGCTGTGAAGCTAAAACTGCTCTTAAAAAAGTAAAATCTATTTTTAAAAATGCAACTAATGAATGGAAGTTAGATAATTAGTGATCTAAGAGTTTGAAAGGAGAGCTTTCTGTAAGTTAGAATAGTTAGAAGGACTAACTGGGATGAGTTTTTAAAAGACCTTGAATGCCAGCCAGGGCTATGGAGAGAGATTATCCTTTAGACAACGAAACACCTTTGGACATTCTTAAGCAAAAGGTAGAATGTAATAACATAGCTTAAGAAGTGACTTTGAGGCATAACTTCCTGAAAATGAATTAATTCTTTAGATTTCCCAAAGACAGCCACAATAATTTTCAGGCATTATAGGTCCTTCCCAGACCCATAGAACATGTCTGTTGCTTAATCTTTCCATTTTGGCTTTCTGCAGGCAGTTATTTAAGTATATTTTGAATTCACATGGACTTGTTAGTGGTTCTTTTGCCTTTCTTTCTAGGGAAACTCCACAAAGCCAGGGATGAAGTCTAATTCTATTGTGCACCTTCTCTGCATAATATCTGTCTCTCTCTCTCTCTCTCTCTCTCTCTCTCTCTCTCTCTCTCTCTCTCTCTCTCTCCCCCCCCCTCCATTTCCCTTCTCTCCTCCCCACACACATTCATTTGTCCCAAATAGACAGTCCTGACCCTTTGTGCAAGTGGTAGATGACAGGTCTCATTTGGGTTTATTTTAGTAGTCATTTCACATATTCAAATTATCATGGTTATTGATGAGAATCACAATTGTTCATAAGGGAGAAAATGTCAGCTGTGTCACAGTAGAAATTCTAAGTAAAATTTTGTCACCAA
>NW_011888784.1:7068866-7071189 GCF_000151845.1 Pteropus vampyrus
TCTCTCTCTCTCTCTCTCAATCTCTCTCTCTCTCTCTTTTTCTCTCTCTCTCAATCTCTCTCTCTCTCTCTCTCTCAATCTCTCTCTCTCTCTCTCTATTTCTCTGTCCTTGCTACCATTATTGCTGATGAAAATTTAATAGCAACAGTTTTAAAGAGAGAGTCAGATTTGCAAGTGCATCTAAAGCTCCATGATGATTTCTCAGAGTGCAAGAGGCTGTTGATAAAGTCCCTGCACTTTCACAGAACAGAAGAGGCAGGGATTCATCTGTGGGCATTGGCAGGACGGATGCTTACTGACAAGGCCCCAGAATGGAAATATCCTGCTTGTCCTTTTAACAGGATTTCAGCCAGAGATTTGAGGGAAAAGTACTGCAGCCTAGTGGGCTGTGAATTTGAGTGGAAATGTCAGAGCTATGAATCAGTTAACACATTTTTATTTAGCATCTTCCTGTGAAAGAGGATGAGAAGACATGACTCCTGCACTCAAATCCCTTAGCATTTCAGAGTGGAGTCAAGAATAGTATGAGGGCCTGTTAGATCTTGGAAGTTCTAACACTTAGGATTTGGAAACTGTGACCTGGGTAGCGTGAACTGGGGTGGTTTTCATGGAGTACAAAATTTTGTCCTGAAGGAGAACCGGGAGTTAAGTAAGCGAAGGGAGATTGTGGTACACTGCATTCTTCTGTTCTCTCTGGATTTGAGAAGTACATTCACACCCTCCAGCTCATGGGACCCTCGAACTCTCCATGGAAGGCAAGGGAAGAGGAAAGTATTATTTCCCATTTTGCACAGAGAAATTGGGAATCCAGCCTGTGTAGAAGCCCAGCTTCTCACATTGGGTTCGAGCCAAAGTCCTCAGGACTCCCTCTCAGGACATTTTCTAATAGAATGTCATGCTGTAAGATTGCTCTTCTGTATGTTTTCCTACACTCTGAGGATGCAGATACTTAACCCCATCATGGAAACACTCAGGAAGATCAAACTTGGCTCCTATCTTAAGCTCTATGACATAATTTTTTTTTTTAAAGTTCAAGGCATCCCAAGGTGTCAGTTTCCTCTTTGCTGTTCATAATCCAAATGTTTTAACAGCCCTGAGGTGCTCTCCACCTAAGGGGCCCTGACTCTGTGAGGCCTATCTGTGGAGGGTACACAGTTGACCTGGCCCTGCTGATGAGAAAAGCACAGATGTCTACCATCTGGTCAGGGGGCCTTGCATGTGTGCCAATTTCCTGTCAGTGACAGCCAGCACTTGATTGATGGAATTTGGTACTCCACCTTTTTTTTTTTTAATTCTTGGTGCAATATAACCACATGAATTCAGATGGCACTTAGCCAAACTGAGAGTATTTGAACTTGGGCAGGGGTGAAGTTTACCATCAATGAAATGAGGGTCTGTTAAATAAATTACCAATGTAAACAGGATTGTAAAAAGGACGATTTAATCTGCTTACAAGAATAAATTGTTTTTACACACTTAAGTTGCATAAATTTACATATAGTGTGCTAATTACAAATGATTGATAGCTAGTCATCCAAACACATCTGGTAGGAACCCTGTTCTCTAATACTTTGCTAAACACTAGACTGCATTACTTAAAGTACTTAAAAATAGTACAAATATATATATTTCATATATATATAGATATAGATAGATAGATAGATAGATAGATAGATAGATATTCACACACACTCACATAAGACGGTCCTTGTTTTTCATCAAGCCAATTTCCTAGAAACAACACCAGAAAGGGGATTATCAAACTCAGATAACTGAGAGCCAAATCATATTTTCAGTTGGGAACAATGTTATAATTGGAACTGGTATGCCAGACCCAATCACACCAAGTAAACCATGGATTCAATCAGCCTTATGTTATAACAACACAAACTATAACAATCATAACTGGAGAAGACAACTAATATTTATCGAGGAGTTACTATATCTAAGTGCTTTACATAAGTTATCTTAGTTGTCAATACTTGACTATTAGGGAGCTACTGCCTTTGTTTTCTGGGAAATGAAATTGAAGCTCCAAGCAATTAAGTACATTGCCCTAAATCACACAGTTTTAATCAGTAGAGTTAGAAATTAAATCGAGGTCTGATTCCAAATTCTGGTGTTCCCTTTCAAACTGTAACATCTATCTATAATCCTTTTAAATTGTTCATTTGTACATAGTTACGTAAATAAAGTCTATATAATCTATAAAATGGGAATAAATGTTATTCCCATTTTCGATGGCCTGTATAAAATTCTAGTCCTCAATGAAGACTGTTAAAACAAATCGGCTTCCTTGTCTGTAACTATATTGGCCAAACCG
>NW_011888784.1:7071239-7076313 GCF_000151845.1 Pteropus vampyrus
TCTTAAGCTCTATGACATAATTTTTTTTTTTAAAGTTCAAGGCATCCCAAGGTGTCAGTTTCCTCTTTGCTGTTCATAATCCAAATGTTTTAACAGCCCTGAGGTGCTCTCCACCTAAGGGGCCCTGACTCTGTGAGGCCTATCTGTGGAGGGTACACAGTTGACCTGGCCCTGCTGATGAGAAAAGCACAGATGTCTACCATCTGGTCAGGGGGCCTTGCATGTGTGCCAATTTCCTGTCACTGACAGCCAGCACTTGATTGATGGAATTTGGTACTCCACCTTTTTTTTTTTTAATTCTTGGTGCAATATAACCACATGAATTCAGATGGCACTTAGCCAAACTGAGAGTATTTGAACTTGGGCAGGGGTGAAGTTTACCATCAATGAAATGAGGGTCTGTTAAATAAATTACCAATGTAAACAGGATTGTAAAAAGGACGATTTAATCTGCTTACAAGAATAAATTGTTTTTACACACTTAAGTTGCATAAATTTACATATAGTGTGCTAATTACAAATGATTGATAGCTAGTCATCCAAACACATCTGGTAGGAACCCTGTTCTCTAATACTTTGCTAAACACTAGACTGCATTACTTAAAGTACTTAAAAATAGTACAAATATATATATTTCATATATATATAGATATAGATAGATAGATAGATAGATAGATAGATAGATATTCACACACACTCACATAAGACGGTCCTTGTTTTTCATCAAGCCAATTTCCTAGAAACAACACCAGAAAGGGGATTATCAAACTCAGATAACTGAGAGCCAAATCATATTTTCAGTTGGGAACAATGTTATAATTGGAACTGGTATGCCAGACCCAATCACACCAAGTAAACCATGGATTCAATCAGCCTTATGTTATAACAACACAAACTATAACAATCATAACTGGAGAAGACAACTAATATTTATCGAGGAGTTACTATATCTAAGTGCTTTACATAAGTTATCTTAGTTGTCAATACTTGACTATTAGGGAGCTACTGCCTTTGTTTTCTGGGAAATGAAATTGAAGCTCCAAGCAATTAAGTACATTGCCCTAAATCACACAGTTTTAATCAGTAGAGTTAGAAATTAAATCGAGGTCTGATTCCAAATTCTGGTGTTCCCTTTCAAACTGTAACATCTATCTATAATCCTTTTAAATTGTTCATTTGTACATAGTTACGTAAATAAAGTCTATATAATCTATAAAATGGGAATAAATGTTATTCCCATTTTCGATGGCCTGTATAAAATTCTAGTCCTCAATGAAGACTGTTAAAACAAATCGGCTTCCTTGTCTGTAACTATATTGGCCAAACCGTAAAACTTATTTAAATGTAAGGTATTAATTGAAAATCTATTACAATATCTTCAGCATATGTTACTTTATACATTTTTTTCAATAGTTGGTATACATGTCTTATTTTTTCCAATAGATATTAATCTCATTAAGAGTAGAAATGAATATCACTAATATCTTAGCACCCACCACCATTAATTATTTTACTATCTAGGCAAATCTTAATCAGTAATTGCCTAACTGTGTTTGTTGTGTGAATTAGTAAATGAATGAACTTCATCTTATCATCAATTATAACATATCATAAATTTAAAATCAGTATGTGCCTACAATAAATAGTAGAGTGTAATCTTTAAGTTTACTTTAAATTGTAGAGAATTATCGGTGGTAGTAATGGAGAAAAGAGGGATTAGGGAATGACTTGGAGGTCTAAGGAGTTTGAAAAACAAACTTTTCTTGAAAAAATCTTCTGTAGTTAGCAAATCAGTCCAAAATTAATTCTTTGACTTCAGTTTTCAAAGTAAAAAAATAACGTTTGTACTGCGGTGAGACATACATAACAAAATTGACCATTTTAACCATTTTTAAGTGTACAATTCAGTGACATTAATTATTCTCACAATGTTGTACAACCACTGCAACTATCTACCTTCAGAACTTTTTCATAATCTCAAACAGAGACTCTGTAATAGTCTCCACTTCCCCTCCTCCCAGCCCCTGTAATCTCTATTATGCCTATTCTAGGTACCTCATGTAAGTGGAATTATGCAACAATTTTTAACTGCATTTGCTTCATCTAAATATTTGAAAACCTCATTTTCAACTTCAAGATTGATCAATTAGAGGACAGAAATAGCTTGACCTTGGTCTTCTTATTCTTAATATTTTTGTTCTTATCTCCTTGTATTTAATAATATAAAGGTAAAATTACTGGCGAAGAGTCAGCAAAGGGAGCTGGAAAGAAGTCTATATGTACAAATAGGGACAGTTGCCTTATGCTGGTTGTTCAGGACAACATTTATATTCGTCAGTTGATAACATGTGCATGAGAGTGTGTTTAATGCCTACCCTTCAACTTCCTCTTACCCCTTTCCCCCACCTATTGTATTGCCTTCTTTAGTTATCATTCGGAACTGACAAATGAACAGACAAAAGTGACAAAACGGGGCGTATTCATTAGGCGATGTTGTATAAAAAACAGGAAAAGTTGATGCCAACATGCCAAGGAATCATCAACATTTCTACTTATTTTGACTATTTTTTTTTGTTTTACCAGTTCACTCAAACCAACGTAAAAGGTGCTGAATGAACCATTAAAATCACCCCATGGGCAAAAAAAAAAAAAAAAAAAAAAAAAAAAATCACTCCATGTGCTTTGAGCAGGTCACCAGCCAGTAGAACTTAAAAGTGGAATTCAGTGGAAAATAGCTGCAGCCATAAAGCACCATCTCGTGTTAACTTCTAAATGAAGGAGTCTCCATTTTAAGCGAAGCGTTTGCGTTGCCTGCTCTCCCTACTGAGGAAATGTTCTTTGTGAATGTCATCCCGTTACTCCTCGTCACCTCATCTTGTACAAGGTTGAATAATTCCTGTGCCTCTTTAGAAGGGAAATACTTCAAATATTTATAGGCTGTAACTTGAAAAGTTTTGGGCTAATGAATCACGTTTCTACCTGAGGGACTCCTTCATTTTCCAAAATTACTGCAGGCGCGTAATCTTTAATCCTCCATTATTTCTGATTTCTCCAGGTTAAGCATCTGTGGGTGGCAGCAAATTTAACTGACACCTCCAAGCTGCCTTCTCAAGATAACGACTTTTCTTCCTTACCTTTAATATTTCAGCGTTCAAGAGAACAAATTGGCTCTGTACTTTCTGGCATAGAAAATCTGATTTGGCCAAACAAAACATGAAGAATGAAGAGTTCAAGATGCAGCTGGTTCTTGAACTGGAATACAGGTAACTCTTATTACAAAATATTGCTAAAGCTTCACATTAGTCTGTGAATGAGCAGCTGTGAATCATCAAATGAGAGAATATCTCTGAAAAGCTTTTGCAAAACATAAAACATTATAAAAAATTATATTAGTATTAATATGAATTGTGCCAAGTTGTTTGAATATTTGAAGTTTTATTTAACGCTAAAATATAAAAAAAGTAATCGTGTTGGATATTCATAAAATTTACTGCACAGAACATATTCTTTCATTTATTAGGCTATCACAATAAAAATTATTATTTTAGTAAGAGTAACTCACATTTATCTAAGATTTATTCCATATCAGTATATAGGGTTAATTGTTTAGAAAGATTATATCAATCTCTATAATGTGTCTCAGAAGAAGACTTCATTTTCCTAATGTACAAGTGAACAATTTGAAGCTTACAAAGGTGATTAGCTGAGGTCACTCTTCCAATGTGAACTTGGACTCAGCTTCATTCAATAGCAATGTCTAGGTTCTTATCAGTACCTTCCTCTCCTGTGATATTATGAGGCAGGAGCTGCATTAAGTGGACATCAAACTAAAGGCTTTCTGTGGGCTTCTCAGTTTAGGCATTTTATGAATCCATAAAATTCTTATAAACATACTAGAGTTAACTATTTGTTCACTGATTCATTAGTTCCTCAGTTCAGTACACTTTATTAGAAACCTGCGCTGAGGTAGTCACTGTTGTAGAAGTCAAACAGGACAAAAATGGTCACTGGCTTCAAAGAGGGCATTCCCATGGGGAAGGGAAGGCTCAGACCATGAACGCATGAATAACCGAGATCAACTCTGAAGAAAAATGCAGCCTGGGAATGTAATGTAGTGCGACGGGTCATGGGAGCCTCTCTGAGGAGATGACATTGGAGCTAAGTCTTGAATGACAAGAAGGAACAAAGACCAGAGGGAAGAGCTGTTCAGGCACTAAAAACAAAAAGTGAAAAGTTTCCAAGGCAAGAGCAAACTGAGTTTTTTTATGTAACGGAAGTCAGTGCGGCTGCAGGTTGGAGAGGGGAAAGGAGACAGAGACCAGATCACAGAGGGATGTAAGATCCAGACTCCACATAACAGGAAAATACTGGAGGGTTTTAAGCTGCAAAGAGGCATGGCCTGATTTACATTTTTAAAAAGTAAGTTTGACTGCTATATGGTGAATGGGTTTTATTACCACATACAGCTTTATAAGACCTATAAACAGTTTGCGAAACTAAACTTTGATCAGGACACTCATTTTATCTACTCTTTTTTAAAAAATCTCAAAAGATGAGTACTGCAAAGAGTTGCATTTTCTTTTACTTTCACAAAGTCCCTTTGTGTAATTCCCCCTCACTCTGGGCTTGGTAATAGTCTCATCTTCGAGGTGCCTACACCCAGGGCAGAATGGTAGGAGTTTTTGCAACTCTTGTGTTCTCAATTTCTCAGGCAGCTAACTGTGGGGAATCCCTTCAGGAGTGCACGAAGACCTTTCTGCCTCAGCCAAGCCCCAGCTCGATCCTCCTCCTCTTACTCTCTAATGCTAGAAATGTCACTTTAGGAGTTTTGTTTAGTTTAGTTCAAGGTTTAGACTCCTTGTGAAAATGCAAGTATGTCTCCAAGGAGAGTAACTTTTAGCTCATCATCATTGGTCGCTGTCATCTCAAATTGAGAACTGGGAATCAAGGATTAGAGGAGACGATGAGAAGCACATTAAAGGAGCTCTGGACGCTACCATGGCTGGGACAAAACTAGATGTAGAGGGCAAGGGGACATCAAAAATAAAAGCCTCTGAATTGCCAAGTTGCCCAG
>NW_011888784.1:7077193-7078836 GCF_000151845.1 Pteropus vampyrus
TGTATGCATGTATATATATGTATACACACATGTATGGTATGTGAGTATACAAGTAAGCTAGAATATTATGCATGTGTATATATGAGCTTGAACCTTTCTTTAGAAGGGAGACTCCAGCCATGATGATAAAGTAAATGGTGCTAGACTCACTTGCCCACTAAATAACTATAAAATCTGTATAAATCACATCAAATAATTGTTTGCAGATATTGAAGATCTATCAAATGAAATGCTGTTTTCCTTAAGAGAATAAAGGCATAGAAGATGATCCCCACATCCACTCAGACTTTTTCCCTGAGGATATGTTCTGGGCTCTGATGTAGAGAAGAGAAGCACAGGCAATGAATAGTGATCTTAAAGGGCAAGGAAAGCAAAATCAGAGTCTGGGCTGGCTAATGTAAGTGGGACTTTGGAGCAGGGTAACAGAGAAGGGTAAACCAAAGAGAGAGCATTTCAAAAATCTTTCTGAAAATATCCCTCAGCACCCAGGCCAACTCCTGGCCTGTGCAAGTGCAGCATGAAATTATAGGAAGCCTAGAAGACAGCAGATGCTGAGATGCTGAGAGATGATTAGTACATACAGAGACCCCACAGGGGACAGCCAGAGTAGAAGTACTTTGGGCAACACCTTGGATAATTAGAGATCCTAAGAAGGGTATATTAAGTAAGAACCATGCCCTGAGAATGATAAAAATATTGAAATATATCTGCTTTAACAAAGCTTTTATCAAGCCTTAAAAGTATCAAGGTGGTTCACTAGTAATTTAACTACTACCAGAATAAAACCCAACTTCCTATAGAAGATCACATAATCCAAAACCTCTGTAAAACATTATTTTAAATGTCAAGCAGCTATCAAAAGTAACTAGATCTAAAATAAAACAAATAAAAGTGACTGACCAATAGAGATTTGAGACAGTTAACAGAAGCAAATCCACAAATAATGTAGATGTTGGAATTAACAGACAAAAACATCAAAAAGTATATTAAAGAACACATAGGAAAATGTATGGAATGGATAAAAAGATAAAATATGTAAACTGAATTAGAATCTATTTTAGAAAGTAATGAAATGAATATTATAGAAGTAAAAAAGACAGTAGCTGAAATTGGATAGGTTTAACAGCAGGCTGGACACAAAAGAGACAGGATTATTGAATCTTTACAAACACTATTAGAAAATGTTTGCTGAAGCAAAGAAAGGAAAAAAAATACAAATAATAGAATAGAAAGAGACGAATTAAACTATCTAACATATATGTAATTGCAATCCTCAGAGAGGGAAAGAAAAGGAATAGGAAAGAGACAATATTTGAGGGAAAAAAATGAGCAAGATTTTTTCAATACTGTTGAAAGACACCAACCCACAGGTTAAAAAGCTCCATGAGCCATAAGTGGGAAAAAGAGAAACATCATATCTAGGCACCATATGGTCAAATTTCTGGAAATAAAACTAATTCAAAAGAGGTAAATACTGGTATGTACGAGGAAGTCTGATTTTTTGAATAGCCTTTATATGCTGCCTTACTGAGAGTATTTGGCAAATCCTTTGATAATCTTTAAATGCTTGTTATGATAAAGTGGGAGCGCATATTATATGCCCCTTCGGAAGTTACTCAAGAGCTGCCTCAACTTCACTTCCT
>NW_011888784.1:7078886-7114269 GCF_000151845.1 Pteropus vampyrus
AAAAGTATATTAAAGAACACATAGGAAAATGTATGGAATGGATAAAAAGATAAAATATGTAAACTGAATTAGAATCTATTTTAGAAAGTAATGAAATGAATATTATAGAAGTAAAAAAGACAGTAGCTGAAATTGGATAGGTTTAACAGCAGGCTGGACACAAAAGAGACAGGATTATTGAATCTTTACAAACACTATTAGAAAATGTTTGCTGAAGCAAAGAAAGGAAAAAAAATACAAATAATAGAATAGAAAGAGACGAATTAAACTATCTAACATATATGTAATTGCAATCCTCAGAGAGGGAAAGAAAAGGAATAGGAAAGAGACAATATTTGAGGGAAAAAAATGAGCAAGATTTTTTCAATACTGTTGAAAGACACCAACCCACAGGTTAAAAAGCTCCATGAGCCATAAGTGGGAAAAAGAGAAACATCATATCTAGGCACCATATGGTCAAATTTCTGGAAATAAAACTAATTCAAAAGAGGTAAATACTGGTATGTACGAGGAAGTCTGATTTTTTGAATAGCCTTTATATGCTGCCTTACTGAGAGTATTTGGCAAATCCTTTGATAATCTTTAAATGCTTGTTATGATAAAGTGGGAGCGCATATTATATGCCCCTTCGGAAGTTACTCAAGAGCTGCCTCAACTTCACTTCCTACATGAAGTCTTATCTAACCTTTCCAGCTCCCCCGAGAGCTGGAATAGAGGCCAGTATCTCCATTTTTCTTGTTCTCTCAATGTTTTGTGTCCACACAGATGATGCTTTTTCATCTTAATGCACAGTTCTTTAAGGATGCACAAACATTTCATACAACTCCTTCAAAGCTTGTTACAACGCTACAACAAATTATGCTCTCTTTCTTTCTGTCACCACATTATTTGACCCCTTTGACCCCATCTACCTGCCTTCATTAACCAATGCCACTATAATAAAAAATAAATAAGTTTAAAAAAATTATACTCTCTATGAAATTTTGTTACATTGAATTAATTAAAATGTATTAGTCCTCATAACAAAAGAGAGTATAAAGTTTGCAGATTTTTATCATTCATATAATACATGCATTATTTTTCTCACTATTTATTATGCCCCTTCTATGTGTGAAGCACTTGCATCTAAAAAACTATTGCCATTGTTCCATAAATTTTCAAAATGTACGTAAAACAGACCAAATAAATACCAAATTCAGTATCCTATTAAACATTATTATCCATTTACAATATCTATTACCCTTTTAAAATTTCAGTACCTAAGTCTTCTATAATCAATTGCAACAGCATGAATACACAATAACTTTTTTTTTTTTTATTAAATCTGAGTTTAAATATTTGTTGTAGAGCCTTAATTTAAAGTCTGACCCTCTTTTGGATGGAATGCCTTTATGAAATTTAATAAAACATGAAGGTCATAAAATGTCTTAAACTATTGTACTTTCCATTTTTAATTCTGAACAGGCAAGATTCAAAGAGAGCCACTTGCTTTCTTACAGTAAGACAAGGCAAATTGTAAGGGAGGATGACTTCTCTTCAAGGTCCTCACCCTCAGGAAAATTCCTATCAACTCTTGTGGGGAAAGCTGAGTACAAAGAGCTGGGGCGGGGGGCGGGGCGTGGATATACCAGATGACCTCCCCAGGACCTTCAAGCCTGAAGATTCCATAACACATTCTCTTGTTGTGCAAATGTGTCCAGAGAAATTTTAACAAATAGTGAGATCCCAGCTGCTTGTGGTTAAAAGACCATCAACAACCATATGAAAGGTCTGTAAGAAACAAATACTGCAACTAGAGCAAGACGACCTCCTTAGAGCACGACTGACTTGTTTATGAGACATTGAATTTTTGAGAGGGACCTTGAGGAGAAAAACTTCATTATTCATTTTAGTCTTTAAACGATGTCTGTTCATTCCTTAATGTCCTCTCTAGCTGATTGTTTTTGGTACAAAGGCGCTTGATAGACAGTGAAGTAGTTAAGTACTAATTGAAGGAATAGATATGCAGCCCTCGTCTGCCACATTTTTCTCATGAATATGATTCAAATTTGAAATGCTTCTGACAACAATTTTGGTCACTTGAAAAACAGTAGTGTATTTTTTTTTTCTTTCCAACATCATATTAAGAAGTTTACTGAATAGTTTGGTTCTGAAACTTTGGTTATGACCCAAATTAAAGTTGCTGAGGCTCTACAAAATGGCTTGGAAGCAGCCCCAGAAAAAGAAACACTCCACCCTCCCTGCTCCCAGCCTCCAGGCCAACTGCAAAATGGCAAGGAACATGGAGTTTTTACAAGAGGGAATCCTGTTCTAGAATGTTCTCCACTCATACCACACAAATTGTGGTGAAGGGTGGAGAGAGCATAACACCTCTCTTATTAGATAATCACCAGCTGCCCACAGTTGGCTGGCAATACCATCTTTACTTTTGGCCTGAGTTTGAAGACAAAAGACCAGAGAGGAAAGGAAGGAAAAAGTATTAACATATTTGTTCATTAATTATTTATGATGTGACAGCTATTGTTCAGTGGAATTTGAAGATGAGTAAGATACTGCTGTTATTGACCTGAAGGAATTACTTACTCTCTGGCAGAGAATTATACTTGTTAGCTTTTATTTGCCTCTCCTGATTCACCATCCACCCTCTTCAGCATCTCAGAAGACTGAGCCATATGGACTATATCAACAGCATCTCTTGCCCTCCACTTTCTGATTGGTTCAGTGAATCTTGCAAAGAGGCAGTAGACTGAGAATGAAGTGAAATTGGGGATTATTTTTTCCCCTGGCACCCTCCCTGCTTGGTTGCCTGGGTTAGCTGCATCTTTCAACTTACAAACATGAATTCTGTCAGTGATGCTCTCAACCTTCTCTCTCCTTCTGTTTCTGAAACTACCCACTACCCTTCCCTTAGGATGAGAGGTGGTAGCACAACTTCTGTCACTAAATTCAGGGTCTTGCACTACCCATTATAGTTCATTACACCTTGCCCACATCTTTGAAAATAGCTTTTTTTTATTTGAGTATCCTCAAATCTTCAGTTTTATTGTGCCATCTGTGACTGATACAAGGATTTTTGCTTATTTGTTGTGTGACCGTCGTCAACTTATCTAACCTCTCTGTGCCTTATCTTCTCGACATGTAAAATGGACATAATGATGTATATAGTATTATATGGTACATACATATTGAGGACTAAAAAAGTATACAAAGCATACCACACAAGGTCACATCCAATTATTTAATTCAGGCATCAGAATTACTAATATTCAACTATATGTATTTAGGGGAGAGAGAGAGAGATTAAGCTACATAATTCAGTGATTTTGTAGCCCATTTCTCTTAATGAGTGCCTGTCTCAAGATTGTCTCAGTTCTCATGTGATCCTTATTCTGTGAGAATCTTACACGTTGATCTGTATTTTGTATTCCACATGACCCCTAAACAAAAGCCAACTACTTCTCTGGTGCTCAGCCAAGGAACAGCTAGCTCTCTGGTGAAAAAAACTGGCTGAGTTGGATTTATTAAGAAGTGCTAAACCGGTCCTCAGTATGGTATTTCTTTAGGGATTTCAAGATAATTTTGATTTTCAATCATGTTTTCTGGCTTTAGAAACCACTCCTCAGATAGGATGGCTCCAGTGTAAGCATTCAACCACAGGGAGCTGTCAGCCTACCTTTACTGTTTACATGTTGGACTCTACCACCAGATTCCTGTCTCTTCTTTGTTCTAGATCCAATCCCTACCATAGATCCTCATACAAAATATTCAATACACATGAGTAAAAATAGGAAAGAGTAGAGCCAGACCGCGAAATGCTTTACAAGATCATCAATTTCTAGAGAACATTTATTTTCTTTCTCATTTTTTTTTCCTAATGGAGAGCTGAAATGCATGATAGATCCAAGAAAGCCAGCAGCTTATTTGGATGCTCACTTAAAGTCAAAATATAAATGCCTCTGTTCATTGGAGCTCCTAGATGTGAGTTAGAGGTTTGGGGATTCAAAGATATGAATGATTGGTTTTTCTGTACTTCTCGACTATATACACTAGGCAGATTTCATAAAAATAAGCTAGTTGGCCTTTCCAAGTCCTTGATTTGTTATTTGTATTTGGGAGACATGCTGCTATTGCTCGCTTTACTGTTAGCTTCATCTAAGCAGCCTGGGGGTGAGTATTGCCGTGTTGGTACAACTGAGGTGATACAAAAAGCTAGCAATGCAACTCCGGGTCTAACTTACATTTTCTAATCTTCTCGACAGTGACCTATACTTTATTGAGGTGTTTGCAGCTCTACCTTTAGTTACAGGAGCATTTTTCTTGGAATGGAGCAGTCTAAATACCAATTCTGATCCTGAAGCAAAATTCACCTTTTCTCAAATTCCCTTTTGATTCTTCCTGACTCCCTGTGTCATCTCCTAGGGTGGCAAGCAGCTCTTTGGTGCCTGCAGTTTGTAAACAATGCTAACAAGAAAATCCTGTGATAAAAGATTTTTAATTCTTGACTTCTTTATTTATTCACTTTCTCCTCCCTGCATTTGTGGCTAGCTGACTGACATGTTATATGTTAGTCAAGGAGTCTGATGAGACATCAGTGCTAAGTGACCATGATTAAAGAGAATATTCTGCTCTGAAATTGAATAATTGGATCAATAAACTTGGTCTCTCAGTGACCTCAAGACTTTGGGACATAAGTCTCTGAGTTAAGTCGATGCTTTAGCACTTATTTAATTGATGTGACCTCTATCTATCTAGAAAATCAATTCACTTTATCTAGAATATTAAATCTTACTATGTAAATCATCTTAACTAGTTAAATTTCTGACTGCCACGTGTCATTCATTTTATCATTCAGTCATTTATTTAACAAATGTTAATTGAATTATACTTTGTAACACTGCTCTAGGTGCTGGAGATACAACCATGAATAAACCAAACAAAAAAGCAAGCAAAAGGCTTTAGTTTCATAGAGTACACATGCTCCGGGGAACAGGTGAAGAAATAGGTGGCACAAATGAAAAACCATGTAGTAGGAGCTTACGGTCAAGGGGGCAGAATAGATAAACTCTGTGCTCACCTCGTCTCATCGCCACACCAAAATTACAACTAAACCATAGAACAACCATCATTGAGAAGCACCTGAAGTCTAGTTAAACAGAAGTCCTACAACTGAGGGCATACAGAAGAAGCCATGTGGAGATTGGTGGAAGGGGCAGAGATGCAGATTGGGCTGGTCCTGCACCCACATGTGGCAGCTAAAAATTGGGAAGACTATCGTGACTGCTGAGGACCCACCTACGGAGTGAGGGGTGCCAGCCCTCACTGGATTCCCCAGCCCAGGATTCCAGTGCCAGGAGAGAAGTCTCCATAACTTTTGGTTGTGAAAAACCAGTAGAGATTGTGGCTGAGAGAGGGAAGGCAGCTGGTAATCCAGGTGTTCCTCTTAAAGTATCCACACACAGACTTACTCACTGATAGACTCACTTGCTCCAAGCTCCAGTGCTGGGGCAGTCGTTCGAAAGATGCCAGGGTCATACAAGGAGTAACTGAAATGTCTGGCTTCTGGGTGAGGGCTGGAGGGGCAGCTTTCTCACAGACAGAAGTGTTGGCAGAATCCATTGTTCCTTTGCTGAGCTTTCCCCTGACCCAGAGTGCAGACCTAGGCAGCCACCATATCTGAGTCTCCGTCGACCTGGCTAATGCCCATTTGCCCTAGTGATTCCCTGAGACCCCGCCCCTCCCAACTTGTAGGCCTATCCAAGGCAATTCCAGTGGCTTTTCGATACAAATGATGTGTCTTGGCACATGCTATGAACTTTCCTAAAATATCTCAAAGATTCACAGACAACAAAAAAGAAGCATCTGGCTTCATTGTGCCCCATGCTTCTTGCTAAGCAGCCCCAAGTTTGGCACCAGCGGTAGCTGGCCTCAGTTCACAGCTTAGCCTCTCCCAGGCATCTCGAACCCAGCACAAGTGGCAACCACCTTCAGATCACTTTGTAGCTCATACCAAGTAGCTGTAGGCAGAGCACCTTGGCCTACACAGAGTCCCTCCCAACCGGCCCCAGAACCAACACACCCAGTGGCCAGCTTCAGACCAAACCAGAGCATCATCAGTCATCTCCACTAATGACATACCCAAAGGGCAGACCGGGAAGGCACCAGAGTCCTGCTAAAGTGAATCTTGATCCATAGGGTCAATCCCTGCACAATAGCTCCTCCACTGTTGTCATGGCCAGTCCTCACAAATAATCAGCCTCAGGGTAAATCCTTCCCACTGACATTCAAACAGCAACCAAGGCTCAACTATAATAGGAGGGCACACACAACCCACACAAGGGGCAGACACACTTAGAGCACCCAGCTCAGGTGAACAGAATGATTGCACTACTGGGCCCCATAGGCTACTCCATTAAGACTAGGAGATACAGCTGTTCTACCTAATATATAGGAATAAACACAGGGAGACAGCCGAACTGGGAAGACAAAGAAACATGTTCCAAATGAAAGAAGAGAACATAGCTCCAGACAAAGAACCAAACAAAATGGAGACAAGCAAACAAGATGCAGAGTCAAAACACTGGCTATAGGGATGCTCAATGGTCTCCGTGAGAACTTCAACAAAGAGATAGGAAACATAAAAACAGGGATAGAAAACATTAAAAATCCAGTCAAAAATGAAGAATACGATAACTGGAACAAAGAATACTAGAGGGAATAAACAGTAGAACAGAAAAAGTAGAGGCTCAAATCAGCAATTTGGAAGATAAGGTAGCATAAATCACTCAGTCAGAACAGCAACGACAACAACAAAAAATCCCAAAATATGAGAATAGTTTAAGGGCACTCTGGGACAACATCAAACATACCAACACTTGCGTCATAGGAGTACCAGAAAGAGAAGAGACAGACCAAAGAAATGAAAACCTATTTCAAGAAATAATGACAGAAAACTTCCCAACCCTGGCAAGGGAAATAGACATACAAGCCTAGGAAGCACAGAGAGTCCTAGATAAAATGAACCCAATGAGGCCCACACCCAGATACATTATCGTTAAAATGCCAAAGGTTGAAGACAAAGAGGGAATCTTAAAAGCAGCAAGAGAAAAACCGTTAATAACCCAGAAGGGAGCTCCCACAAGACTGTCAGCTGATTTTTCAACAGAAACTTTGCAGGCCAGAGGGCTTGGCACAAAATATTCAAGGAGATGAAAAGGAAGGGCCTACAACTAAGTTTACTTTACCCAGCAAAGCTACCATTTAGAATCAAGGAGAGATTAAAAAAATCTTCCCATACAAGAAAAAGCTAAAGGAGTTCATTACCACTAAATAGGTATTACAAGAAATGTTAAAGGGACTTCTTTAAGAAGAAAGGGAAAAAAGGAAAAAAATATGAATAATAAAATGGTAATAAGTACATATGTATCAAAAATTACTTTAAATTTAAATGAATTAAATGCTACAACCAAAAGACATAGTGTCACTGAACAGATAAGAAAACATGACCCTTACATATGCTGTCTACAAGAGACTCACTTCCAATCAAAAGACACATCCCTTTACTGAATGTCAAGAGATGAAAAATGATATTCCATAAAAATATAAACAAATAAAAAATCTGGAGTAGCAATACTTATACCAGACAAAATAGATTTTAAAAACAAAGGCTATAACGAGAGGCAAAGGAGGACACTCTAATTCTACTTCTGGGTATTTACCTAAAGAAACCCAGAACACTACTTTGAAGGGACATGTGCATCCATATCTTCATTGCATCATTCTTTACAATAGCCAAGATATGGAGGCAACATGGTTGTCCACTAACAGATGAATGGATAAAGGAGAGGTAATACATATATATAATGGAATATTACTCAGCCATAAGAAAGAGTGAAATCTTGCCAGCTGCATCAATATTAATGGATCTGAAGGGTGTTGTGCTGAGTGGAGTAAATCAGACAGAGAAAGACAAATGCCATATGATTTCACTTTACATGAAATCTAAAGAACAAAATAAATGAACAAACAAAACAGAAACAAACTACTAGATACAGAGAACATTTTGATGGTAGCCAGATGGGTGGAGGGTTGGGTAGATGGGTGAAAAAGGGGAAGGGATTAGGAAGAACAAAATGCCAGTTCTAAAAACAATAATGGAGATGTAAAGTATAGCTTAAGTGATTTGGGTGATCACTTCGTAAGTTGTATAAATGTCTAATCACTATGTTGTACACCTGAAACTAATATAATATTGTACATGAACTGTAATTGAAAAAAGACATATTCTAGATGTGAAATGCTATGGTGACAAAGTAGGAAGGAAACAGTGATGGTTTGGGTAGAAGCTTCCATTTAAAAAAGGCAGCACAGGTAAAATGCCCACAGTGGGGTGTGCCTGGCATCTTCATGGCTCTAGGAGGCCAGTGTGTTATGTGAGGAGTGAGGAAGAAAGAACATTGCTAAGGGTGAGGTCAGAGAGGGGACGTCAGATAATGTAGGATTTTGTGGGTCTCTCTATGGAAAATTTTGCTTATCCTCTGAATAAAATGAGAAGGTACTAGGGAGGTTTGGGCAAATGAGTGACATGATTTAATTTATGTTTTTATAGAATTATTCTATTGAAGGTAGGATGAAGGGTCCAAGGTTAGAGGTCAAGGAAGATAGGAGAGACCTTCCTTGATCTGGGCAAGAGATGAAGATATGGTTTAGATTAGGAGGTAGTAAGAAGTGGTCATTTAAACCAAAAGGATTTGCTAACCAATAGGATGTGGGGTGAGAGAAAGTGAGGAGTCAAGGACACTGATGTGCTGGGACTGAACAGTGATAGCATGATGTTATCACTATCTGGCATGGAGACCACTGGAGAAGAGTCCGTCTGGGGACAAGGTCAAGACTTCAGTTTCCGACTTATCAGGATTTTCCCAGTGGGTCCTGTGCTGAGCTGAGAAGGGAGCCTTGGGAGAAACATACCCAAGGATTCTAAACTGTGAACGGGCAGTCATTTCATCCATCAGCCAGTATTTTGAATATCTATTATGTGCTAGGCAATGTTCTAGGCTCTGAGGTTTCAGCAGTGACTAAGACAACAAATTATCTTCCCTTAAAGGCTTATGTTTTCATAGGAGAATACAGAGGTAAATAATGGATTGCAGAATGAATGGATGAATGGATGGATGAATGGGTAGATAGATTGATAGATATACATGAAACAAATTCAAAAAGTAATGAGTACTATGAATAAAAATAAAACTGGGTAAAAAATAAAAAGGAGATATCATCTGCAGCATTGCAGAAGTTTATTTCAGCCAAGGTGACCGAGAAAGGCCTCTCCAAGGAGATGACATATAAACTGAGATCTGAACGAAAACATCAGCCACAGCAAGATCTTGGAGAAAATATTCCAAGCAGAGAAGACATTAAAGGAAGATGTAGAGCTGATGACGACCTTGGAGTGTTCATGGGAGACAAGACAAACCAGTGAGGCTAGAGGGTTGTGAATCGGGGATGGAGCGGTCAGGAAGTTGGGAGGAAATGAGAAGAGAAGCCTAAGCAAGCGCCCAATCAGGCAGGACCCTGCAAGCCACAGAAGGAGTTTAGATTTTATTCCAAATTTAAATATAAACATAGGAGAGTTTCGAACATAAATTAAAATCTGATTTGTATTTTTAAAGATCTCTCCAGCACTTCTGCAAAGAATGACCTTATGTAAGGCAAGAGAGAAAGCATGGGGAACAGTTGGGTGACAGAGTAGATTTTAGCATAAAGATAGCAAAAATTGTTGAGATTTTGCACTATATACTAGAGCTACTCTATCCAGTATGGTAGTTACTAGAGTGCCACACGTGACTTTTTATATTTGCATTTAAATTCATTAAAATTAAATACAATTACAAATTTAATTCCTTAATCACACTAGCCACATTTTAAGTGCTCAATAGTCACAAACGGCTTGTAGCTTCCTTATCATCAGCACAGCTATCAAACATTTTCATCTTCGACGAAAGTTCTATTGAATAGTGCTGCTATAAAGTTAGAGATTTCATGACCTCCTGGGATAGCCATAGATGAAAACAACACAATGATTTGATGCCAAATAGTTCCTCAGAGAAGCAGAAATGGACCAAATGCACTAGATTCAAAAAGTCTGGAAACTAAGGTAAAAGCTGCTGGTGATGCAATATCTTTCCCTGTTTCTACTAGATTATTGGATTTTCAGACTGATATCTCCTGACCTCTGCATTTCACATTCTTTTTCTAAGTAGCTTTTCATCTTGACATATTCCTAATAAGGATCTATATCTTTATTTTCTCGATATTAGTCAGTTATCCTTTAGTGGTAAAATAAGAAGTCCACCCCCCGCACTAGCTTAAATTTAAGAAAGAGAACTATAAAGATATAAGTACAACTTAGAACCTAGTGGTTACATTCCTGGTGAAATGTCATAGGACCTAGAGAGCTGTAAGGTAGAGCTGTAGTGCCTCATCTCTGTTTCATTTTTCTCTATTATAAATGAGCTTCTTTGTTCATATAGCTACCGTAGAAACTGGAGCAGCCCCCAATGTGGCCACTACCCTGAGTTTACACAGCTTTCTAGTTGAAGCACTGAATACTGATTAAATTGATCTGTTTAATCCATGAGTTCTTTTTTTAAAATTCCGAAGAAAGGTATTGTCACAGTTTGACCTGGTGCAGTCAGCCATGGTCAGCCTTGTGGAGCCCTTGATACTTAGGATCAAGTCTTAAGCAAGAGATTCTCTAGGAGGTGGATATGAATGAAGAGGAGGTGACAGGTGAAGTAACTGTCATTTCTAGTAGAGTCTCCTGTTTCTACTCTATATTCGTAGAACCTAACAAAGATCACACCAAAGCTATAACAAGCCAGAGAGTTATCTATTAATTGTACATTCATTTAGCAATAAACTTAGCATTCTGGAAGACATGATTGCTGCAGGAGTTTACCAAATGCTAAGTGTTACTTCAGCAGAATCCTTGGCTTGAGAGGCAGGAATCACCAGGAATGAATAGGATAAGCAGCCCTTTGACCAGTGTTATTATACAGAAAGAGAGAGAGTCCAGCAAACTTGTACCTCCACAAAAGTCTTGAGGGAAATAGCTGTTCTTGTGTCTATCATCAGTCAGCCATTATCAGTCAGACCTTCTTTGTCTCATTGCTAATTCTTTGCAATGAATTCGAGTGGCTTCCTGTCGTTCCTGGACCTCCTGGAGTGGTTTCTTGGTGAGGATGCTCATATCTAGAAGTTTGAAGATAGGGACCACGACCTTTGTAACCTGCATTCCTTAGCACAGTTTCTGGCATAAAGCAGATGTTTCATATATGATAAATGACTGAGTGGATGAATGGATGAACAGATGGATGTATGAATGGATGGATGAATGGATAAATGTATACGTAATGGACGCATGAGTGGATAGATGGATGATAATATAGGGCTTGGTTGAAAAGTTTAGCCTTCCTATGAGCTCTGTTCTGTCTCCTGGAAAGGCCAGATTTTCTTTTTCATCCATGGTTCATCTTATTTTACCAGTCTCTTTCAAGAGCAAAGGACATGTATTGGTATTAGGGACTTTGACATTTGTATTACATGGGTAGCACCAAAAGACTAACAAAGAGATCGTGCCCGCACGTTGGCCTGGGGTGCTGGACAGTTCTCAGTTTTCAAGATAAAACAAAATGCCTTTTTCTAAGGGTGTAAGTGCATCTTAAATTTTTAAAAATATGGCTTTCATGAGAGGTAGAAGTTAGATTGTTTATAGAAAAAACCAGGAGTCCTAATCTCAGTTTTATTCAGTAACAGCTATTAGGTAGGTTTCTGACCTGTGTCAGACTGTTGCTGAACAATAAGTATATCATGCCACGGCCAGGGAACTGCTAATTAATCTTACAGGTGATTGTAGAGACACATCCAGCAAGGGCTATTTAAGTGCCTGTTGTGAGCATCTGAGTGCACTTGGGCTAAAGAGCTCATGGGCTAGGTGTAACAGGAGCACCACAGCCAGCAGGAGCACCATCAGCCCGCACCCTGAACGAATCTCCCAGGAAACAACTGTAACTGGCCAAGTTGCAACAGATGCTCCTTTAGCCAGGGAGATTCCCCCCAGTCTGCCCTTTGGGAGGCATCGATTCTAAGCTTAAAACTTGTTCAGTTCATTCTGTGCAGTGTACCATGTGTATCTTCGGCAGCTAAGCTGGCATTTGTTAAGGTAATGTAAGAATGCAGCAAAGAGATGGGAGCGTGCACTTCGGGTCATTGAATCCAAACCGTTTTCACACTTCAGCCTGTTTTCCGCACAGCAGGCCTTGGCTCTAATGACTCTGTTTCTCACTGAACTCCTAAAATAGCAGCAGTCTCAGTTTCCTTTGGTGTCTTGCCTGTCTATGCTTGGGAGAAAATCAGCTCCCAGTGCTTTTCTCATTCTAATAGAGCTCTAAGAGTTGGGAGCAAATGCATCTTGGAGACATGAAGAAGACAGAGTGCAGCCACCTACATAGGGAAGAGGCACCGAAATGTACTGTGGTGGTTAATGTTAGATTCTGTTCCGTGAGCATCTATGGATTGCCTAGGTTTGGGACAAGGAAGAGTCGGGGAATAAAGTTCTTTGAGAGCTTACTGCATCCCAGGCACCAAAACAGGAGCAGTACATGGGTCAGCTCATTTCATCCTCCCCACTCGACGAGGACACACTACAGCCTACATTTAAAACACAAGCACTTGAGAGGTTAAGCAATTCATGCAAGTCACACAGCTAGAGGTGGCGCTGAAGCCAGGACTTTCCGTCTACACCAAAGCCTGAGCTTACTCCACTTTTCTAGTCTGTCCGCTGGTGTTTAAAAGGCACAGGTAAGATGCAAGTCAAACCATCAGATAATGAGTGAGCACAATGTAGTTTAACAGAGATAAAGGAGCAGACCATCTCAGTAGGAGCCTAGACACAGGATGGTGGAATAGGAGAGGCCTGAGTTTCAGGCCCAGTTCTGCCACTTACTTGCCCTCTTATGAAGCTGGGCAGGAGTAGCACTGAGCATTCAGTGAACTATCCCTCCTTTCATGTATCCCCCACCCAACGAGGCCAACTCGTCCATTAAAGACCTCACAGGTTGTCTGCTCATCTCCAGCTTTTGCATTTTTCAGTTATTTCAGTAAGCATTTATTAAATGCCTACTATGTGCATACTATGCTGCCTCCTGCTTTTAAATATTCATAGCTATTAATGTCAATGTATTTTATTTGCATATAGGAAATAAAATATGTATCAGATTATTCATTGCAGCATTATCATACAGCAAAATAGAGAAATGCTTAAATAAATTATAATGCCTCCATACAAATGACGATTCTACAGCTGTTGCAAAATATGAGGAAAATAATCTTCAAGTTATATCATTAAATGAAAAGCAAGTGACAGAACTATTTAGTATGCTACCATTTTTTTGTGTGTGTAACACTCATACTCACACATATGCATGCATGTTTGTGAACTGTGCAAGGATACACAAAAGACCGGTAACTTTTGTTGCCTCCAAGAGGGATCTGGATGGCTGAAGAATAGAAACAGAAGGAAGACTTTTCACTATACATCAGTGCTTTTCAAACTACCTATTGGAGGAGGCACCGATATTTGTTCTCTCATCCATCACACACCAGTACCTGGTCCTGTTGTGCATGTTTTCACGCAGCTTGCTCTGTGTGTCACTTACCATATGACTCTGACAATATCTGGACTGAACTCTTCCCTTTTCCTGAACTGGAGTCCACTGGTTTCATACTTCTTTGACAACGTCACATTGCTATAAAAGGTCTTAACTCTTTAATTTTTACTCTTATTTTCTCTTGTGTACCAGAAGAAAACAATTCATGGACTGGCACTTCCATACACCTTTCTGTACTTTTGACTCTAGATATATTACCTACCCAAAGAAAGTATGCTTTAAAAAACATTCCGGTGATGTACCCTAGCAGAGCAACATCGCAAGGAGTGAGGATAGATGTGCAGATCTTGGATTCTCTTGGATTCTCTCTTCCACCATCCCCTCCTTGCAAAACTGTGAGGTTGTCCAAGTCTGTAGGTGGCTCTTTCACCACCCTGCAATAATTAAGCTTCACAGTCACTCCACCTCCCTTTCTAGGGAACTGTCTTAGAGTTCCTCTGCATTCCCCTCTATGACAGTTACTGTGTCTGACAACACACTTTTACACAGGAATACAGTCCTAATGCAGACATAAAGTAGTTTCTCTCCCCTGTAAACAGAGGAATTGAAAATAGTTTTCATGAATAAAGGCAAAAAGGCATCAAGATTGGATAACAGATCACACTTGAGTATTTTTATCTGGCCACCACTTACCACTAGTCACCCCCCAGGTTTAGTGCATGAGGAGAATGAAGAAGGCTAGGAGTGGGAGACGGGATTCTGTAGACTGCTCATGGCAGGTGTGGCAAAGAGTTCACAGAGAGGAGATTCTAAAATGAGAGATTAAGAGAAATGAGACTGACTGTTGCATTCACGTAATTCAACAATTTAGCAATTAGAACGAAATGATGCAATCATCTTAAAGAGCTAAACAATCACCAGGTCAAAATAAATCAGGCTGAACATTTTACCCTGTCCGGAGAGAAAGAATGTGTCTATGAGAAGCGTAACAAAGTGGAGTCCCAGGGGCAGATATTGGCAGTGCCCATCTGAGAGATAATTAACCGAGAGGCATCTAGACTTGAGAACATAACCTACTAGGTCCTGGTGGCAGGGGTGGCTCTACTGCAGAGATGCCAGCATCAGCTTTGACCTACCACTCACCAGCACAGAGCTCGCCCCCTGTTCTCACGACATATGGATCAAGCAATCTGTTAATACAGGTTGCATCGCCATGTGTCTTTGCCCTCAGGGAGGGAATGTGTTGACTTTTCTGATTTATGTCTCATTATAAATTACTAAGTTGGCTTGGTGCTTTATAGTCTAAGCTTTTGTAAACCTAGATAATGTGAGTCTACTCTGGAGATACAGATCCACTTTTTGTCAAGAGGAAAATGCAAGAATATGAAACCATAAAGCTGAAGAACTGGCCACAGAATATGATTATTTCAACATGGCATGGCCACCCTGATACCTTGTGGCAGCCAGACAGCTAATGGCTGAGGAATCAGCATCACGGTGACTCTCAAATTTCTCAGTTCTTTTGGTCAGAGCAGAAGCTCTGGATTATGATTCTCAGGCTTCTGTACTGGTTTTGATTCGGCATGGCTCAGGAATGGAATGGAGTGTGTCTGACATGCAATTACACAGTTACAAAAACTGTATATTTAAAACCGTGTTAAAATGCCCCATGTCGAAACAGCCAAGACAAAGAGCCATATACTTTTAATACCCTGTTTTAAATTTTAAAAAATTTAAGAGACAATTCACATGCATGTTTCAAATATTAAAATGTATTTTAGAAGTTCAGGCAAAAGTTTCCCACCCTTGCCCCATTTGCCTAGTTTTCATTTCTCCTAACAAGTAACTCCTGAGATTAATTTACCGTTCATTCATGCAAATATTTTGGTATATGTAAGCCAATGACAGATCTATTTCTTTTCCTTTCTTTTTCGCAAAGGTAGCATACTCTATGTTCTTTTTTGTATATCTTAGTTATCTTTTTATCGGTATATTTTGGTGATATTTCCATCTTAAAACAAAACATTTTCTCTTTCAGAAAAGTCACATAGTTCTTGTGGTAGAGAAGTTAAGAACACAGAATTTGGCATCAGACAGTCTTAACTTTATAACTTACTATCCATTTGCTTTGGGTGGGTTTCCTAACTTTTGTAAAGTTTTAGTTTTTAAATCTATAGTATGGGGCAAAAATACTCAGTCTACGAAGTTATGATGAGGCCTAAATATATGTATGGACATCACAATTCCTGACTTCAAATTATATTACTAAGCTACAGTTATCAATACAGTATGGTACTGACATAAAAACAAACACATAGATTAACAGAAGAGAATAGAGAGCCCTGAAATAAATGCATACATATACGATCAATTAATTTACCATCAAGGAGCCAAGAATATATAATGGGGAAAGGACAGTCTCTTTAATAAATGGTATTTGAAAAACTGGACAGCCTCATGCAAAAGAATGTAACAGGACTCCCATCTTACACTACATACAGAAGTCAATGAGAAGTGGATTAAATATTTGAACATAGGACCGAAAACCATAAAACTCCTAGAAGAAAACATAGGGGTAAGCTCCTTGCCATAGGTCTTGGCCATGATTTTTTGAATTTAATATCAAAATCAAAGGCAACAAAGGCAAAAATAAACAAGAGGAACTACATCAAACTAAAAAGTGTCTTCACAGCAAAGGAAACCATAAACAAAATGAAAAGACAACCTATGGAGTGGGAGAAAATATTTGCAAGAGGTTAATATCCAAAATATATAAAGAACTCATACAACTCAATAGCGAAACAAACAAACAAACAAAAAACTAAAAAATGTACAGAGAAATTGAATAGACTTTTTCTAAAGGATAAATACAAATGGCCAATAGGTATATGAAAAGGTGCTCAACATCACTAATCATCAGCAAAAAGTGAATCAAAACTACAATGAGATATTACCTGACACCTGTTAGAATGACTATCATCAAAAAGACAAGAATTAACAAATGTCAGCAAGGATATGGAGAAAAGCAAACCCCTGCGCTCTATTGGTAGAAATGTAAATTCGTTCAACCCCTCTGGATATAGGGGTTCTTCAAAAAATTAAAAATTACCATACGATCAAACAATCCAATGTCTGGATATATAAACAAAGGAAATGAAAACAAGATATCAAAGAGACATCTACTCTCCTATCTTCATTGCAGTATTATTCACAATAGCCAACACACACACACACACACACACACACACACACAGACACACACACACACAATGGAATATTATTCAACCATGAGAAAGAAAGAAATCCTGCCATTTGCAACAACATGGACATAGCTTAAGGGCATTATGCAAAGTGAAATAAGCCAGACAGAGAAAGACAAATATTGCATGGTATCACTTACGTGTTGTGAGAGTGGGTAGTCAAACTTACAGAAACAGAGAGTAGAAATGTGGTTGCCAAGGGCTAGAGGGAAGGAGAAATAGAGGTTAGAAGAATACAAACTTTCAGAGATATAAATAAATAAATAAACAAACAAACAAACAAATAAATAAATAGTGGAGTCTTTAACACAACATCAGATACGTGACCATTCAGAGGGAGGAGAGGAAGGAAGAAAAGAAGGGAAAGGAAAGGTAGAGGAAGAGGGTAGACTTCCGTATTAGCCTAATTTTCTGTAATTTAGCCAACTGGCCCTAGATCACTTCCCTCCAATGGACTCCAGGTTCCTCATCTCTAAGTGAGAGGACAATTAGCCTGGATGGTTTACAAAGTTTTGCTTGTACGATTAAGTTAGAATTTAGTGCTCTAAAATAATTCCTATAACTTCCAAAGTTTTAAATATTTATTTAACGTGTTTATTGTGTGGCTGCTTTGTACAAAGAGGTCAGGAAGATAAACATGAAGAAGACATGTTTCCTCTCCTCAAAATAATCTACAGATTAGATGTGGGCAAGGAAAATGCAAAGAAGGAGGCCGAGAAAAAGAGAGAGCATACAGATTTTCCTTCAAGTCTTCATTTGAAGGAGATGTATAGAAGATTCCACTAGGAACAATGGGATTGGTCATGAAAGCTGTCCAAGTGGCACAGTCAATGCCAGTTAATCTCCATCGATATGCTGGCAGTAGAGAAGGCCTGGTGAACAACTGTTCATAACTTTTATTTCAGGGATATTGTGGGTAGGAGGGACCATTCTCTTGCATCTAAGGCACTACAAGTAACTGATGAGAATCTGTCTCAGTTCATCTTTGAACTGACAATTCAGTTCAATCTCAGTTGCTATACCTATATTCAGCCCTTACACGTGCTAGCTGTGTAAACTTGGGTTGAGTCACTTATCTTCTCAATGCCTCAATTTCTTCACCTGTAAAATGGGAACAGTGATAGAGCATTCTTGGTCTCAAGGAGAAGGATCCATATGAAGGCTAAAGGGTTTACCATTTAGACTTAACATTTGTCATATTGGCCTCAGGATCACTTAGGTTCTAAGATAAAGTACTCCTGATTTCTCCAGGAAACAACTAACTGTAACTGCTCTCAGGCGATTGGGCTCTCTATATTCTGATGTTAGACAAACTTAAATCCTTCATATTGTATGTTGATCGGCTATTGTCCACAGGAGGTAGAGAAAGCTGATCCACACTTTCTAAATTGACTAAAGAACCACTAGATAAAATGATTAGATGTTCCTTGATTCAATGCCAAAATGCTATTATTGCATCTTGAGAATCCAAGAAGATGAAACACTCGGTATATTCTTTCCAGGATGACACAATCCATACCAAGATGGGCACGGGCCTGGTTCTGCAGTTTTGGGCCATTTGTAAATACCATTCTTCTCCAGCAAACATTTTTAAGACTTTATTTTTTTAGAGCAATTTTAGATTCACAGCACCATTAAGAGGACAGCACAGAGATTTCCCATGTGCTCCCACACATGTATAGCCTCCCCCATTATTAGCATCCCCACCAATATGGTACATTCGTAACAACTGAGGAACTTACACTGACACAGCATAATCACCCAAAGTCATAGTTTACATGAGAGTTCACTCTTGGTCTTGCACGTTCTATGAGTTTGGACAAGTTATAACAACACGTGTCTATCATTACAATATCATAAGTAGTATTTTCACTGCCTTAAAAATTCTCTGTGCTCTGTTAGGCAAATTTATAATGGAACTTTGTAGATGAAATAAGATAATTTTTAGCCAACTCTAAGACAAATTGCCAATAACTCAACTCACAAACGTTTGTTTTCTTTTGATCTTCAGACTTTTTTCCTAAAAGGAAATAATAAGAAAAATGGATAATTCCATGTTATTTATTCTCTGACCTCCTCCAACTTCTGTCCTCCCCTTAAACCATCAGAAACTCAAGAATGATAGGAGTCAGCAAAACCAGCCAAAAGTGAGTGATTTGCAGTTCAGTATATGGGACCAATTGCTAAGATAAATATTCTTTTAAGTAGCCAGTTCTGCAAAAGATATAGACTGTTTATGTATGATTAATTAAGAAATAATTATCTTTGACTGGAAGAATATGAGACAATAAATGGACCATAAAATCTAAATAAACATTCAGACTGCTGTCTTTAGTTTCAGTTGATGCCATGAATATTTATGACTTGTATAAAAGACATGATAAACTCCCTCCAAATCCACTCACCATTTCCAAAATCCAAAGGCTTTGTGAAATCACTCTTGACACTTTTCTTTGTTTTTTTCCATGTCCTCTGCCTGTGGATGTGTCACATCAAAAGAGTATATTATTGCACAATCATTATGATGCTTTCGTTTCTCATTTGTTGAATGCCATTGTCTTAGAGGCCATCCACAGAGACCTCTTTCACCTCATCTTCTTTTCTCTCTTGGCTGTAGAATTGCCCCAGTAAAGATTTAACTGTACCTAGCTCTCTCCATCGCAGTCCATCTTACATATTGCTGCCAGTTACATCTGTCCAAGGCAATGTAACTGGCAGCAAACAAATGCCCCCAAAAGTTCAACATCTATTTTCCTTTTCCTTTTTGTCTGAGGAATAAAATCCAGACTGTTTAGTCTAGCCTTCAAGTCTCTATCTTTCATGAATCCAAGCATTTAGCAATCATTGAATCCTCACATGTGAGAGGTACTGCATTAAGAATGTAAATACAAGTAAAATGTGTTCTTTGATCCACTGACCTTATAGTTCTAGGAGAAAGGGGAAGACATGTAAATAAGCAAACAAATGCAGCAAAGGTGAATTCAAGGAAAGAAATATGTATAGGGCATGGTGGATGCACACACACACACAAAGAGCACATAATTGCATTTGGCGGTGGGGAGCCTAGAATGTATTGTTCTAAGGGGTTGAAAATTTCAATGAGAAAGTTGAGCTGAATTATATTGAATGGTGGTGAGAGGTTCCCCAGAATACAAGAAAAGAAAGGAGACCCCAAGTGGAAGTCTGGTGCAAAATAGGAAAGAAAATTTGGAAGTTGCTAGAAGCTTGATGTGTGGAGTCAATGAGATAAAACAAGAAAATAAGTTGGAGATAAAGGCAGATCATAAAGGAGACTATTTAAAGAGGTAAGAATTATCCTAATGTGGCAAAGGTGATCCAATGACAGCTTTTAAGCTAGGAAGTGATGGGATCGAATTTTCATTTTATGGATACTCTGTGATTGCAGATGTGGAGGAGGGATTAGCAGAGGACAAGGAGAGATTTAGGGAGACTTGTCAGAAAAACTTTGCAAGAGTCCATGTGAAAGATGCTAAGACCCCAAATAGTAAATTACAGCAGTGCATTTGTAGAGCGTTGAGTTAGGAGTTAGATGGACCAGGAAGGCCGCTTAGAAATGTGACCCATGCCAAGTCATTTAGCCTAGCCTTTCCTGAATTTCTACAGCTGTAAAATAGAAATAATGTTGTCTGCTTCCCACGATTGTTGTGAAGATAAACTGAAATGACTTTAAAAAAGATTTTAACATCATGGCTCATATACAAAGGAACTCAATAAATAGTAGCTAGTATAAAGGCTTAGTGATGGGGAAGAAGAATGTGACAGATGCTAAAGAAGCATAATATACTGGATGGGACTTGGTCCTTGATTTCATGTCGAGAGTTAAAGAAAGATGAATCCCAGATAATATCTCTTTTTACAAAAAAAAAAAAAATTGGATAGGTAGGTAACTAAGTGAGGAGAAATTTGTGGGGGGGGCGGGAAATGATGAATTCAAGTGGAAATATCCAGCAGGTGATTTGATAAAAGCATCTGGAATTCCATTTAGGAGTTTGGGTTTATAGTAAAGGTAACAGCATACTGATGGCAATTGAGGTTTCAGAATTGGCTGAGAGTGCCTAAGGAGAGAATGTGAGGTGAAGAGAAAAGATGACCATAGAAATAACTCCAGCATTTAAAAAATTGGGTGTACGAGAGAAGCCCATGAATTGCCATAGGAATGGAAGAAACGCAGAAATAGGGAGGAAATTTAAACCAGGAATGAGAGCATTTGAGGAAGAGGGTGTCATGGATAACATCAAAGGTAGAAAAGGAGATTACAGAAGATAATCATGGATTTGTATTCATTTGGGTTAGAAGCTTAGGAAGTCACTGATGACATTTGCTAGAGAAATTTCCTTGGGTTATTGGAGACCAAAAGCCCTGTTATGGTGACCAAGAAGTGAACACACGAGCAATGGTCGAGATGAGTGTAGAATGTTATTTGGAGGAGAATATAAAAAAAAAAACAGAGGTCAAGGATTGAGAGTAGGTTTTAAAAGATGGGAGAAGCTAGGAAAGACTTACAGGCTTTGGGCAATGAACTGTGGGACACAGTTTAAAAATACATGCATAAGAGAAATAACTGATGGATGAAGGCAGGAGAGGAAGAATCCACATTACATATAGGTGAAGGGATTAGCTATGAACAGGTGATGGAACAGCTCTTTATGTTGGAAAATTATGCCTATATACATGCCAATTGCTATAGGCAGAATGATCCCCCAAAAGATGTCCATGCCTTAATCCCTAGAACATGTGATTATGCCATATTACATGGCAAAAGGGATTTTGCAAATGTGATTAACTTTATAGACCTTCAGATAGGGAGACTCTTGGATTATCCAGGTGAGCACAACCTAATCACATGAGCCCTTAAAAGCAGAGAACTTTCTCTGGCTGAAGTGAGAGCCATGTGACAGAAAAAGAAGTTAGAGAAATTTAAAGCATGAAAGGGACTCAACCCATTATTTCTGGAAGGGCCACAGGAAAGAATGAGAAGAAATGTAGGCAGAATTTAGGAGCAAAGACCAGCCTCTGGATGACAGCCAGAAAGGAAACAGAGACCTCAGTGCCAAAATTGCAAGGAACTGAATTTGGCCAGGGCCTCAGAAAGGAACACATATTTGCTGACATTTTAATTTCAGCCTAGTGAGACTAAACAGAAGACCTGAATGAGCCATGCTGTAACCAAACTCTAACATACAGAAATGACTGCTAAGATTGTGGTAATTTGTTATGGCAGCGGTAGAAAACTAATAAACCAGCTAATAGCCTAAAAAGATGGCAAAGGTGGCATTGAATACTCGAGGACAATCAGCCCCTTGTACCTATGTTTTAGTTACTTACCCACCAAGGCTTTTGACCTGCCCTGGTGGTTTGGGCTCTTGCTGCAGATTCATGGCACAAAGGTGCACACAATGATTGTCCCAACATTATGCTCTGAGATGCAACAGCAGACTGTAACCTTTCTTTCCAATTTTATCTCTCGTCGCTGCCTGTAGCCATGTACCTCCCAATACACTGGTCTCCCAAGAATTCCTCCCTTGTGGTTGTAACTAGTTCCTGGGATGCACATGAGCTTCTCGTTTCTACAGTTTTTCAAGGGTTGATCTGGGAGAGGGAGCCAAGGACCACTGTATTTCTTTATCTTGGCAGAATGAAATCTTTGGATCTATTCTCTGTGCCTTAAGGACCTTATGATGTCATTTAATCAGTCACTATCTTCATATGATAAATCGTAATATATAAATAATTGCCCAAGAACACACGGTTAGTAGGTGACACAGCCAGTTGGTCCTGGGTGTTCCTGAATATGGAATCTGTTCTCTTAATCAGGGTAGCATGCTGCCACACAAAGATTTGAATTTTTAGTGTTCTCATTTAATGAAGAGAGAGAGATTTTGACCCTGAGTGAAGGCTGACTCTTCAAGTGCTGGAGGTCTTGGAGGGCTAAGGAGGGCTGTTCACATCCTGCTAACAGCTTCCTATTCTGCCAAATCATGGGGCTGGCCAACTGTGTGAAGAGAAAACACTGACAGTTATAATGGGAAAGCCAAAGGAGACTGATTTCTGAAGAATATTTCCTTGCAACAGTAGCTCTGAATGGTTGTGGATGAAAGTTAGAGACAGCTCTCTACTTGGGATGAGGCCCTAGGGTTGAGCCTGTTGGCCAATACCTGTCAGCTGCATGACTGAGCCTAACTCACTTAAACTTCTCTGCCTTAGTTGCCTCATCAGGAACATGGGGATAATAATGTTTTTCCAGTGACAGATGTTCTGGGGAAAAATTCTCTTAGAGTCCCTTTAGCTCTATGATATGAAATTCTAATTCTCAATTGAGCCTTACCAAGGCTCTGCTGTAGACAACAGGCTCTGGAACAATGATGCTACAAAAGATCTTCCCAATTAAAAAATAAGCTAACCTTTCTGCATTTTGCATTTGGGTAAATCTGACTTCTTAAAAATGTTTACCCTGCTTCCTCTAGTTTGGCAAGCAGCAACAAACTTCCACATTACCTTCTCGTGAATAATGTCCTATTGCACATCTGCATTGTGGTTGCATGTCAGAGAGAAACTCCATAAAGCTAACATATGACCCAGGTGTCAAAATACCATTTCAGGAAATAACTCAGAAATGAATTTCGATCACCAGGACATAGTTCACCCATTCAGCCCAGGCCCTTAGTGCTTCCTGTGGCTCACTCAGCTCTGAAAATAGCATCCGAAAGCAAATGTGGAGGAAGTAATTAATTGCGTAAAGCAACACAGAGACTTACCCTGAATTACAAAATCACCTTTATCCAAATCCTGTCAGGACTTTTATAAGAGCTATCTTTTCCTTTAGTGAGGAAGTTGAAGCCAGCCATGAAATTGACCACTGGCCAAACTGCTGCTGGCCTAGAGAAGCGCGGGAGGGAGGTCTTAATGAAACACTAAATACAGTTTTTATTTCTTCTCCATTTCCCCCACCACCATGATTTTCGAAGTCTGGAAGAATACTCTCCTTCTTCTTCTTGGCCTCTATCCTTCCTTTTCACTTTTTTTCTTCTCTAGGTTTAAAATTCTTATTCTACTACATCTACCATTGGGTTTATTGACTGAGATCAGATCATTTAAGAGCAGGTTTGGATGGGGAAGATATGGTGGAGGAAAGAAAGACGTTAGTTATCCTTTAGTGAACAAATTAGAGAAAATAGAATGGAAGAAGCATACAAAATGGTAATTATAATTATGAAGTTAACAGGTAATACAGTATTATTTGTATTTGTTAAGAAATTGGTCCTTTCTGACACTGAGACTCTAGGATTCTATAAAGACTATTACTACTAATGCTACTACTGCTGCTACCACCAATCCAAATACTACTATTACTAATAGTAATAATGAAAACACATCTAAATTACTATAACTGGTCATTAGTCAAAGTGCCTTTTTAATTTCATTTGACCCTCACAAGTACATAAGACAAGTAGAAAAGCTATAGTATGATCTCTCACTTGGTTGTCACTGGAAGCAGTGGACCTCATGGATGGCACTGATGTTACTCAAATGCATGGTGGAAAACTCAGGACTGAACCCATTTCTCTGGTTCATAATTTGGGCTCATTGCATGATACATCACTCTAAGGCTTATTTAATGATAAGACTCTTAATGAAAACAAATTTTGAGGGCCCATGAAGAGAGAAAACAATGATTAAAGAGGTAGAAGTCTGCAATGGAGCTGGCCCCACCAGAGGCTGCTTCTGCTGGTATATGCTTGTCTGTCTGGGTGTGGGAAAGACCACAGGCCAAACTTCGTAACTATTTCTCCTGGCTCAGCAATTCTTCTGTGTGCTGTAAGCAAAAAAAGAACAGACAGAGGTGATGTTTCCATTGAAAATCAATTTGCCCAAAGCACATGAGAATTCCACAACATGGCACCTAAATGGGCTAATTTCCTGTGATTTTCTGCAGAATTACTCTCTATTCACCTTCACAGTTAACCAAGCTTATCTCTTGGAGAATACAGAGTCCAAGGTGGCTGGTTTCACAACTCTAAAATTTCCTGATGTCATGACAGCTTGTAAGAGACAAGCAGGTAAATGCAGCCTATGCTGGGTATGCTAACCAAAGAGTCTGACATCAAAGCATCTGAAATCTGGTACCGGGTTAGAAAAAAGATAAGTATACCAGGCTTAGATCAGGCTAACTATCAGCTCCCAAGGAGAAAGGTAAAGACTTTGAGGAGAAAAATAATACAAAATAGAACAAAATCAACAAAATTTAGTTCTTCCTTAGGAAAAAAAAATTGTACAATTTTAGGACAGTGCTGGCTGATGCCGTAAGTAGTGGTTTGAAAACCTAGATATCCTTCCGTCAAATCAAAATAATAAGTCATGATGTCTGAATCGTGTTTTAAAGTTTACAAAGAACTTGTACCTGCAAGATTTCATTTGGGTTCCACAATAACCCTAGGAGCAAGACACTTTATCTCCATCTTCTTTGTGAGTAAACTAAAACACAGAGTTTAGATGACTTGTCCAAGGCCACACATGGATTGGTTATGGAGTGAGGCCTCTTGACAACTGTCCAGTGCTCTTTCTCTCCTGCCAATGTCTTGGCTGTCTTGTGTCATGGGAACTAGTTCTTTTCTCAGTTCTTATGATATAGTTCAGTGACCTCTCAAAAGGCACTGAGAAAAGCACTGGCAGGAAGTCACAATTGTTGATTTCCAGGCATTCATTGCCAGACTACAGTACAGGGCACACAGCACTGTTTTAAGAATGCATTCAGACAGAAGGAGGACTAGGGCCTATGATGTATGTATGAGTACTAACCGTATAGAGACAACTCACTCCTCTTGTCAGGTTCGTGTCGACCTATCTCCATTCCTGTTCTCAGAGCTAAATGTCCTCTTGTTTTTCAGATGTGGCCACACTTCTCAATCCCTGAATCTTGAACTTGTGCTTTCTACAGCATCTCTTTTCAATTCAGAGCATACTATCCAGTTTGACTCTTTCAACCTCTCTGTCATTGCTTTTTAAATTTAATTGTCATGCCTATGAAGCTTTGATTTTTTGACTTTGTCCACAGGCCTTCCCCGGACCAGTATTTTTAGCTCTACCGTAGACCTACCACAGTTTCTCTTCTATTCTCCTTGGCTCTTAGTAAATGCCTGACTTTTTTTTAACTGGCTAGACCCAGGAACTCTAACTTATTCAATAAATCTTCATAGGACACCTACCAGGTGTAGCTGCACAAGCCAGGCTGTTTCAGAAATGTTTGGAGGGATCATTGTCTTTATTCTTGATCTAGTGAATAGAGAAGCCATTGAGGCATTATATCTTAACATCTTGTCCTACTTCAGTAGTTCCAAGGCACAATAAATGGAGCTGGATAGCATTCCCCATTTGGAAGGATGTTGGTATGACTGCTTAATAGATTCGGGAGGAGGACTCTGTTGCAATTCCTTATTTCCTTTGTCTATTGTTGCAGGTTTTCATTAACCTCGAGGTTGTCTTCATTTTGTGGTTTGCATTTTAAGCATTTTCTGGTTATGAAATTGCCTAGCAAATAATTTCGTTTGACCCAACTGCTTCCCTCAATTATTATTATATTTAACTCTTTTGTAAAATCCCAAACTCCACACCCCAGGATATTTCAAACCATCATCCCACCCATCTGTGGCCCTTATGGTTCAGGGTTTTATTTAGGAACTGAGCTTGCAGTTAAAGAAATGATCCACAAATGCTACACTTTTGCTTCTCTCTTCAGCTAAGCAGTTCCCTTGCTTCTTCTAGTCCTAACTGAAAAGAAGAAAAAAATGAAGAAAGAAAAAAAGGAGGAAAAGAAAGAAGGAAGGAAGGGAGAGAAGAAAGATGGATGAATGGACAGAAACTTTGGACATTTGTCATGTGGATGTATAAAAATAATGGCATACATCTCAGTAGTATACATCCTTTCTCTCCACCAATTCTGCTTCACATGCAAATTTCTGCATTGACTATTCAGTCCAGAATGACCTTTAATTCCTTCAGTCATTCAAATACTAGTACTTTGTAAATTTTGCTCATAGATAACCCTGGACTAAAAATATAAATTAGGCAATTTTGTATTATGGTAATGATAAAAGAGTTAACATTTAAGTACTAACTACACAATAGAATTTATATTAAAAAAACATTTTTAATACATTATCTCATTTAATATTTACTGCAAGAGTATGCAGTAAGTCCGTTATGTCCATCTTACAGAAGAGGAAGCTGTGGTTTTGAGAGAAAATATAAGTTGCTTCTTAAGGTAGCACCACTAGGAAATGGCAGAACAAGAATGAATCCAGTTCTCTCTGATTCCAGGGTCTTTCTTTTCTCTTAAATATTAAACCACTTATACTCTTTACCTCCAATTCACTTACATCTTCCCCCACCAAGCCCTACCCCATCATCCCACCCACTGCTCATTCCCTCTGTTCTGTAACTTCCTGTCTAAAGAGAAAGTCCTTTGATAAAAATATTTGCACTGACTATATGATTTAGTCATTAATTCAATGAGTTAACACATCTCACATTCATTTATGGCATACACTATACTAGGCCATAGAACAAATAAATGTTTCTGGGCTTAATAAATAGGCCCTGGGCTAGGGATAAAAGCAGATCCTCATCAATAACTACAATATAACTTCACGTGTTGAAATAAAAACACGTGCAAGACATTCAGGGAGCAGAAGAAGAGGTTCACATTCTGTTAGGGGAGTTGAGGAAGACACCAGAGAGGGAGGTATATCAGGCGTGGATTTTGTAGCATGACTACAGCACTCATACATTCATTCAACACATGATTATTGGGTACCTATTTTATATAAAGCACTATGCTAGATCACGGTTATACACTAGTGGAAGAAAAGTAAACTGAGTCCCTGCCCTCGTGGAGCTTCCATTCTAATGGGGAAGACAGGTATTAAACACATAAATATCTAAAATAAATGTTTAGTTACAAATCAGCAAAATGTATATACTACAAATAAAATTCCTAAGTGCTATAAAAGAAAGTAAGAGGGAAACCCAATTTAGGTATTATGAACAGAGGAGGAAAGGTTTATGTGAGAAATTCTTTCTTGAAAGCTGACATTGAATGGTGACTCAGAAATAAGTAAGAGTGGAGGTGAGCAAAGCATTTTAGGCAAAGGAACAGCATGTGAAGGCCCCAGAACCAGGACGAGTTCAACACATTCCAGTGTGGCTGGAGAGTGGTTTTTACATGAGGAGAATTGCAAGAAGTGAGGAGGTAGGTGGGGCCTTAGCCAAGTAAAGAGAACAGCTTTTATTCCCCATTGTGATGGGAAGACTTTAGAGGAGGAAAGGGAGAGGAGCAAGGCAGGCTTTGGGAGCAGCTTGTAATGTCAGGCTTTGACAACTGGGAACCCCATGTCAGAGATGGAAATAAATAAAGACACGCCAAATGAGAAAAGCAAAGGCTATTTATTCCGAGCAGCTACATGCATTTTAGTAGTGACTCAAAGGCAGGTAGAGGAGTGAGAAAGCTTTATAGTAGAAAAAAGGAAAGGCCTCTGGAGTATCCTGAGGGAGGCTGTTGGCATGGGGAAGTTGTAGGTAGGCTAACTAGGAGCTTGGCATTCTATGTTATTGGATAGGGGTGCGTATTGGGCTTTCTCTAGTTGGCCCCAAATTGGGAGTAGAGACAAAAATTAGGGAAGCTGTAGATTAATAAGTCCTGGACATTTGGGGCAATTGTTACAGTATTTATTGTTTATTTTCCTGGATTGTCACTACAGATAGCAATCCGACTTCCTGCGAATCTGATTTATCACAAGGGGGCTTCCTGATTGTAGAAAAAGAGTTAGTCCTGGGCAGGTTGCTGTGGGTTGTAGGTCAAAGTTCATCGGAATGTGATTGAAGCACAGAGTTCATGTGGGCAGAGAAGACAGGAGACTGGGAAGGTATAGAAGAACAGCTTTGGGAATTTAGACTTGATCCTTCAGGCCAGTCATCACCAAACATTTCTATTTGCACATCTGTCTGTATAATGTATCTATCTTTGTTTGTATTTAAATTTTGTACAAATTCCATTGCACTTGTACTTTTCTAAGAAAATACAAAAGAGATTTCTAATTACGTTGTTACTAATTTTAGTGTAATTTTGCAAAGACTTGGATTGTCACGTGACTTTAAATTTTGCTAAAGAATTATAGTTTGACATCATATTCTCAAAGTTAATTTCTTCATTTAATATTTTGAAATAGTTAATAGTCACATCGTTCCAAAATCACCACGATTTTAAAAATGTATAAACTGAGAAATCTCTTCCCTACCTCAGCCCCGTTCACTCACTGCCCCTTGCCCTCACACTCAACATTTTTTATTAGTTTTTAATATATCCTTCCAATGTTATTTTATTCAAATAAAAGTTCATGCATATATATATTTATATTCTTATTTATCTACTTTTCTTTGACAAAATGGTGACATATTTTAAATGTGTTGCTAATGTCATATAGTTATTACATTATGTTTCAAGGCAGTCACATTTGTACGGTGTGGTCTATTGTTAGTTGTGTTGGATGTAAGCTCATGTTTCTAGAAGACTTCTTAATGACTCAAACCATTAGCTTCCTTATCAGATCTCTTTACGTTACTTTCATTACTTAGATTACTACTATTACTTAGGTTATTGCAATTACTTTGTAATAAGGCTGATGACAGGCAAACGCAGGGGAGGTGTCAGTCCTGTCTTACCCTGTTGTTTGCTTCTGTCTGCAAGATGAGGATTATCTTTGATCAACAGATTTTTTTTTTCTCTTGGGTAGTAAACTGTTAAATCAGCCATCCATCTGTGAAGACTGGCTTAGAAGTTTGGACAGCATAACCTCAAACCACTTTACTGCAATTGTCTCGGTACTGACGCAGATGGATGCCCATGGGGTGCATTGCCAACTCCTGTGAGCAACCTCCCTTCTTTGTAAATATCCTAAGTGGTGAATGACAATCTGACATAAGGACTAGATAAGAAACCTTTGTTGATCTATATGTTAGTTCTATCAGTAAAGATTAATTTTTTCTTACTGTTTAGAAAAATCTATCCATATAAGTTTTAGCATTTCCCTCCCAGAGCCCTGGGGCAAGTATACTCCTTTTTAAAGACCACGCTCTCAGCAACGGGGAGCTGCTGAAGGTGGCTTTTGAGAAGGACCACTGTTATGAAGTCTTGACACATGGATGGGCATGAGGATCAATGGGAGTTCTTGGGACCAGCCAGAAGGTACTGTAACCGTTTAGAGAAGATATAGAGAGGCAGTGGTGATGCGGAGAAAAGAGGGGATGGGCAGGTGAGATTTTCAGAGGGTATCTTCAGGAATCGCTGACGGCTTGAATGCAAGCAGTGCTGCTACTCTTGTCAGGAATATTTGCATTTTAAGAGATGCTGCCTCAAGAATTGCAGACCACCTTCAGGACAAGAGGAGATATATTTTAGGCAGGAGAAGGTTACTTCATCCTGTTAACCATCACTCTTGTGGAAGTGCGAGACTCTTACTGTTCATCTCACAGAAGCTTCCAAGAGCTCTTGGTGGCTTGGGACCCATCACCCTTCTGGAGACTCTTATTGAAGGACTATCCCAAATGTCCAAACTCCAGGATAGCCACTGCCCGAAACTCACTAGGGGAGGGCAGGCCATTCTCAGCCAAGGAGAGTCCTTCCATGAGGGAAAGGACTTCCCAGGGAATTTGGAGGCTCCTTTACTACTCTCTCTATGGCCAAGGCCATTCCCTACCAGGCTGGGGGGAGACTACATGCAGGGCAGAAACAGGTCGATTGTTTCCTTCTCCCCCACTTAATTGCATACCTGTGAAATCATAGTATTCTAAAAAAGTCAGAATGAGAGAAGTGACAGGAAAAGGCTGCTGTGGCATAGCATCCAGCCTCCGCCCAAAGCTCTAATTTAACGTAAGGTTCAGGAGAGTAGGAGCTGGTCTTGTTCACTGTGGTTGTCCCATTGCCTAAAGCAACACCTGGCATTCAGGAGACCCGCGATAGAAACAGTGGCATGAATAAACGAATAGATGAAGGACTAGAGATTCTGTATAGATGCCCATCTCTCTCCACTTCAGCATGTCTTCACTGTGTCCCAAGATGATATTTCACATTGTTTGATGATTGTGTTAAGAGCAAGTTCTTGTCCTGTAATAAAATATTTTTCTTCGTAATTCTGCTCTGTGGTCTTTTCACTGGAGGAATTCAGACAAGCCTACCTCCTTTTCCACGTGGAAAACCTTCAGATACTTGAAGACAGTTATTTTCCCACCGAGATTTCTGCTGGGCTGACTCCATCTGGTTTATTCAACTGTTCCTCTCAGGTATGATGTGGTTTCCAGATTCTTCACCCTAGTCATCCAACCCTTTGATTGGAATAACTGGTGGTATTAGCAAGCTGTATAGCCATAGCAGTTAAATACAACGGTAGCAGCTCACATAGTATGGCCAGACACACTAGTAATGTTTTCTACTCATATAGCGGTTAATAAAAAAAGTACTTTCACAGCCATTGCCTTATGTCACTCTCACAGTAACCCTGGCAGGTAGGTATCACAGTCTCTCATTTTGCAGACGAGGGAAGAGGAGGCATCGCTTGCCCGGATTCTCATGTTCAGTGCTTCGCCTTCGAGCCAGTACGCGATACTGTCTGCTACGTGTCTTTTTAATGTGTTGCCAAACACTAAGCACTCCAGATGTGGCTAGGAACATTACAGATCTTAATGGGAGAAGAAGCAGGAGAGAAGGCAGGACGAAGACACAAGAGCTGCCTGAGGCTGGCAGTGGTGGGAATTGCGAAAGAGCACTGGGCTAAGCTGTGGCTTACAGGTATTTGAACCTCCATGATTTTTCGCTTCTCTCCTTCCTCCTCCCTCCCTCCACCTCCAAGCTGGGCACCAGATTTTCTTCCACTTGACATCCCCCAAAGCAGGAAGACACTTGCCTGTGGCCTGCTACAGATTCTTCAGGTCTGACTTCGTGCCCTCTCTGGGCACTAGTTTATGCCCACTTTCCCTCTGCAAGCTTTGTATTAGGCCCTGTGGAAACACTTTTCTGGGTCGCCTCTTGGAAAATTTAATTTGATAAATTCATGATAATACTTCGCTGAAACATATCACTGAACAATGTTGGGCAATTGTATTTTCCTGCACATTTCCAAAAGGCAAGAGCTCAGGAAGCAGAAAGCACATCTGACCTAACTGGCTGGCCCAAACTACCTGAGCTGGGAGAAATCAGCCCCTTGGTGGGGCTGGATGTACAGAAACGCAATGTTCTCTTTTGATGGGGGTTTCAAAGTGTTCATTTCCTGGAAGGGGGGGCCAGCGGCCCGGGCGCCATGGCTGGAAAAGGCCCCCAGGGTTTATGAGCCTGCAGACACTCAGCGTGCTACTCGTGGAACAAGAGGGAGACAGAACGTTCTGTCGCCGTGTGAGGTTCTCATGCACCAGGCCTTCTGGAAATGTTTTCCCAGTCTGAGAATTGAAGGCAGATGGGGACATGTTACTTTGGTTGCCTTGCACCATCTTCTCTCCTTCTGAAATGCTATTCGAAACCAGTGAACCCAGAGGAACTCAAAAGAGAAAGAGCACAAAGAAAACAAGCTCCACCCAAGAGTTCATATGAAGGCCTTTCTGATGCTCCTCAGGTTCTACCTACTGGCTCAGCCGCTCACTTGGTCAATTAGTCAATCAACAAACACATGGTGATCATCTACTAAAGGGCTGTGACTGGCATCAGGTAGGAGGGACAGAACAAAATGCTAAACAGAGGCTGTGTCCCTGAGGTGCTCACCTTAGACTGAAGCAGACAATCAAACAACTGATAACAATGGGAGACATTTCATTATTAATCAGGACTAAATGATTGGGCTTCAGTGCCTAAATGCTCCAGGAAGGCAGAGGGCAAACTGCTTTCATCTGGTAGAACACAGGATGGTATTCCAGAGGCTAGGAGGCTTTAACTAGACTGGAAACCTGGATCATGTACATACGATCTGTGTTTTAACTTCATGGAATTAACAGTCAAATGAGTCTATTCCCGGGGCCCACTCACTTTTTCTTAAAGAGTCAGACAGTAACCATTGTAGGCTGTGTGGGCTGTATGTTCTCTGTTGTAACTGCTCACCTCTGTGGTAGTGGGAATACAGCCACAGACAACATGTAAGTGAGTGAGTGGGGCTGTGTTCAAATAAAAGTTTATAGATAGACACCGATATTTTAATTTCAAATAACTTTCATGGTACATGGAATATTATTCTTTAAGAAAATTTTTTTCCCCAAACCATTGGAAATATAAAAAGTGTGCTTAGCTCATGCACTATACAAAACCAGGCAGCAGATTGGGTTTGGCCTGTGGGCCATAGCATGCCAAATTCTGGTCTTGTAGAAACAGTATCCCACTTCTGGTAGGAAAGGAGAGAAGGCGAGGAAGATGGAGAAAGAGATTATTTATTAAGTACTGACGTTTTCCTCTATCTGAGTTTAAATTCATTTGTTCTTTGCCTGCTTCACATATTAAGTAGTTCTTGAAAATAACATCTCTTAAACACATTAAAAAGGGGCGTGCTTTTTTATTTTGTTTTTAATTGAGTCATGCTGATGGTCATTCATAGCCACATTGGTTTGTGAATTGTTTCTGTCAACTATGTCAGCCACCATTGGATATACTTTCCTTGAGGACTAGCACCTGTTTTATGGCCACTGTATTTATACTGGCTCTCACAGACTTTTTTTTGGAGTAGGCTTACAGTAATTTATTATTGTGTTGAATCAGCAAATTTGAGAGTATTCTATGTGCACGGTACTAAGTATTAAAGCGAGCACAAAATCAAAATATAAAACTTGGCCCATAAACCGTAAACCAATCTCTCTGGAATTTTGAATCCTGGTTTATTGTTTTTAAAATGTATCATAAATGCTCAGCAATTTCAGCCCCAATTTTCTTTGTTTTTACTTTATGATCTTCTATTTATTGACTTCTATTCCCCACTGATTTTTTTTCTTCCTCTTCTTCACCAGCCAGGTTGATCTCCTCCTTGTTCCATAATCATACTGTGTATATAACTCTTACAGCAGAGCTGATTGTATTTTCTTCCCCTATTTATGACACGTGCAAGGCGATGCTTTTTCTTCACCTTCTCAGGCAATCTGTATCCACCCTTTAAGGCCAAGCTCAGGTCCTATCTACACTTAAATATATTATATTTTTTCCTTTTAATTCCTCAACTACCTGGCCCATTCTTTGTGCATGTCGTATCCACAATTATAGTTGGAGACAACCTTGAGAGCAGAGATGGTTTAGTCCCCTTAAAATCTACCTAGCATATGGCACATGGTCGAGAATACATAGTCATGCACTACTTAACGATGGGGATACATTCTGAGAAATGCGTCCTTAGGTGATTTTGTCATTGCGCAAATATCACAGAGTGCACTTACACAAACCTTGATCATAGAGTCTGCTACACGCCTAGGCTATATGGTACATCCTATTGCTCCTAGGCTACAAAATTGTACAACGTGTTACTGTACTGAATACTATAAGCAATTGAAACATAATGGTAAATATTTGTGTATCTAAAGATATCTAAACATAGAAAAAGTACAATAAAAATATAATACAAAAATTTTTTTAAATATTATACATGTATAGGGCAGTTACCATGAATGGAGCTTGCGGGACAGGAAGTTGCTCTGGGTGAGTCAGTGAGTGAGTGGTGAGTGAGTATGAAGGCCAAGGACATCACTGTACACTACTGGAGACTTAGTAAACACTGCACACTTGGGGTACACTAAATTTGTTTAAAATTGTTTTTCTTCAGTACAATACTGGAAGTTTTGCTTATATCAACATCACTACAAACACACAAGTAACGTGTTAAAAAATTTATTTTATTTTATTTTATTATTTTTAGGGGGGCTTCAAATCAAGTTTAATAAATAAAACAGCAAAGGGGTTCAAGGCAGTTATCACTTCATAGTGCGGTCCTTGGTGGGGTGACAGTCAAGTCCGATTCTGCAGATGGGCTCGAGTCAAACTCTCCTGGTGACACCCAGGGGCTGAGGAGCACTGCTGCCCCGCCTCCCTGGAGGACTCCACTCCAATATGTAAACAGAAACATAAACAGAACGAGGGAGGCCGGGTAGAAGGACCAGGACCCCAAACCATCTTGTCGGGGGCTTCGACAGAAAAGCCACCTGCGGGGGAGAAGAGGAAAAAGAAGGTTCAAATAAAAATGGGTGAGGGAAACTCTTAGAAAACCTTAGAAAACAAACCAACATTTTTTATCACTACAGGGAAACCACAGAAGATGGAAAGCTACCAAATTACTAAAATGATCCTCATTCTTGTCTCTTTCTAAAAGTTCAGGAGAACATGTGAAATAAAAATTAGAAATAGAAAGGTATCAACTTTTAAATCCTTCACAA
>NW_011888784.1:7116814-7119383 GCF_000151845.1 Pteropus vampyrus
AAAGAAATTATACTAAATGAAAAAGAAAGCCAATTTGAAAATGATAGGTATAAGTCAACTACTCTGATACTGGTATATTGGAATTAAGCAACTAAGAAAATGAATGAGCTAGGTTTCTCAATGTTGGGTTGGGAAGTTACAGAGAATCAAGAGAAGGAGACTAGAATGATGCATGTGGTAATGAATTAGAGATATCAGTTTAGATTTGTATTTTGCTTAATATAGATATAGATGGTTACATATAGAAGTTGTTATACACGAATATATTTCCTTGCTTTTCCGGCTAATAGGGGCAAGAAGTAATAGTACACCAACAGCCATGTGCATGCGTAGTGACCAGATCTTGGTTTCCAGTACCATCCTTCAATAAAAAGAACTAGAAATCTTTGGAGAAACGATTGATTTTAGGACTGGCCAGGAAATATACAAGATGAGCCTGGAGCATCTTATAGAGTCAGAAACTAAGAAAGTGCTACTAAAAACAAAACAAAAACTATACACACACAATGATGGGGTATGTCAAAGGCATACAAGAGCCAATTGAAAGACCTCCCAATGGTTATAACTGTAGTAATTTAAGCAACAAAGTAAATCAAGTAGTATTAGAATATAAACCAAAATGTAAAATCAATATTCATGAGTCTATACCAGTATCAATGAAACATTGAATAAATGGTGATAAAAAACAAATTCTGTATGATTCCACTTACGTAAAGTTTCTAGAGTAGTCAAATTCATAGAAACAGAAAGTAGAATGGTGGCTGTAAAGGGCTGGGGAGAAGAATTAATGGGGAGTTGTTTAATGGGAACAGAGTGTCAGTTTTGCAAGATGAAAATGTTCTAGAGATTAGTGGCACAACAATGTGAATATAGTCAACACTACTGAACTGTGTGCATGAAAATGGTTAAAATGGTAAATTTTATTTTAATTTACCACAATTAAAACATAAAAAAAAAAAAACAATTTAAAAAAGACATTATTGAAAAACTTTTAAAATCCAAAGACTGTAGTTAGGGGAATAGTACTCTGCCAAAGTTGATTTCTTAGTTTTGGTAAGTAAAGTATGGTTATGTAAGATGTTAACATTAGAGAAACGTGGGTGAAAAATTAAATAGAATTCTTTTGCAACCTTTCCATAGCCTAAAATTATTTCAAATTAAAAGTATATAAAAACGAAAATTATCCTTTGCATAAGAAATTCAAATAAAACTTCCAGTCAAGATGGCAGAGTAGGAAAACTCTGCCTCCTTCCACATCAAACTTATAACTAAACTACGGAACAGCTATAATTGAGAACTGCCTGAAATCTAGCTGAACAGAAGTCCTACAACTAAGGAAATATGGAAGAAGCCACGTAGAGACTGGTAAGAAGAGCAGAGAAACAGATTGAGCTGGTCCCACACTCATGTGTGTTGGTTAAAAATCAAGAGGGCAATCTTGGCTGCAGAGATGCCCCATGATGAGCAACAGTCCTAGCCCCACACCAGACTCCCCAGCCCAGGGTTCCAGTGTTGGAAGAGAAGTCTCTACAACTTCTGGCTGTGAAAACCAGTAGACATTGTGGCTGAGCAAGATGAAGGGCAGCTGGCATCCCAGGTGTTCCTCTTAAAGGGCCCACTCAGAAACTTACTTGCTGATGAAATCGCTCACTCTGAGTTCTAGCACTGGGGCAGCAGCTTGAAAGGAGCCAGGCACATACGAGGAGAAACTGAATTGTCTAGTTTCAGGGTGAGGGCCAGAAGGGCAGCTTTCTCCCAGATAAAAATGCTGGCAGAAGCCATTGTTCCTTCGTTCAGCTCTCCCCTGACACAGAGTAAAGACCTACATGCCTGCATTTCCATCACCTGGCTAACACCATTAGCCCCGCCCACCTTGCAGGCCCACCCAGCCATTTCCTGTGGCTTTTCCACACAAATGGCCTGTCCTGGCTCATGCTATTAACTTTCTTAAAATCTCTCAAAGTTTCATAAACACCAAGCAAGCAGCATCTGGCTTCAGCATGCCCCATATCTCTTGCTAAACAGCCCCAAGCTCTGCGTGAACAGCAGCCAGCCTCGGTTCACAGCTTAGCCTCTCCCAGGCACCTCTAAGCCCAGCACAAGTGGCAACCACCTGTAGATCACTTTGTAGTTCATACCAAGTGGCCCTAGGCAAAGGCACAGGCAATGGCTGAGCTTGGCCTGCAATAGAGCCAAGAACCAACACACTGAGTGGCCAGCTTCAGACCAAACCAGAACACCACACAACCCCCTCCACTAATGACACAGCCAAAGGGCAGACTGAGCAGGAACCAGAACCCTGCTAAAGTGAATCTTGCTGCATAGGGTCAGCTCCTGCACAATAGCTCCTTCACTGTAGTCATGCCAGTCTTCACGACCAATCAGCCTGAAGGTCACTGATATGCAAACGACAACTAAAGCTCAACTACAACAGGAGGGTACACACAACCCACACAAAGGACACACCTGGAGCACCTGGTTCAGGTAAACAGGGAGATTGTGCCACTAGGCCCCATAAGACACCTACCACATGAAGCCACTCTACTAAGATGAGGAGACACAGCAGCTC
>NW_011888784.1:7119433-7120575 GCF_000151845.1 Pteropus vampyrus
CTGAAGAGAAATAGCAATGTAAATGAAGGAAAATTTTAAAAATCAAAAAGAAGTAAAATAAAGAGATAAAAAGGATTCATCATATAATGACTAAAATTGAAGACGATCCTTGAAAGTAACAGGAATCCCTGAAGTAAACCAGCCAAGAAACAGAATAAAGACTAAATTACATGATCCAGAACACTTTTCTTAAAAAATTAAATTACACACTTAAAGAGAATTTGACCAACACCAAAATATATTATAGTAAAATGATCGGATTTTAAAGAAAAAGAAAAAAAAGCAAGTGACTTACTTATAAGGAAAGAAAATTAGATTACATTTAGGTCTTTCTAAAGCTGCCAGACGAGAATGGAGGAACCTATTTAAAATATTCAAGGAAAGAAGGTGTGAGCCAAGGATTTTTTATCCAACAAACTTGCAAGTGAAAGGGGCACCAACTCTTATTTACATACAAAAACTCAGAATATTGGATTTCCATAAGCCTTTTCTTAGGAGTTTACTTAATAGTGAGCTTCAAGCACCAAAATGACTAGAGAAGCATTGACACAATTCTAGTGGTAAGCATTAAATAGTTACTTTTTAGAACTAAGATTAAATGTGTGCTAGAAGGGAGAAAGTACATATGCTCTTTATGTTCTGATGATGCAGATATAAAACAACTATAAAAATGGGAGAAGCAGGAAAGCACATGCTATTTTTGCCCGTCTTTTCGGAAATCATATTGATGATAACATTAAGGTTTCACTGAGAATGTTGTATATAGGATGTGGAGAAAGATGAACGATTTGTTATTCTATTTATTTTGCTCTTATGTCCGTAAGATTCTTGATATGAAAGATAGGACATTCAGATGTATATTTTAGTAAACACTACTCTAATTCAAAGTCAGGAATTTGAGATAAATTTGAATTAAAAGTATCAGTATAAAAACACACACACATTTATACTGATATTTCCAATTCAGATTATCTATATCATCAGTTTATTTTAGATTGTCTATATCATCTATCACCTATCTATCATCTATCTATCTATCAATCAATCATCTTTCTATCATCTACCATTTATCTATCACTAGTGCCCACACCACGGTCTTGAAATACCATTTTTCACTTTAAAAAATAAAACAGGAGCCCTTA
>NW_011888784.1:7120625-7121551 GCF_000151845.1 Pteropus vampyrus
AGCAACAAGAAAAAAAATCCAAAAATATGAGGATAGTTTAAAAGGCCTCTGGGATAACATCAGGCTTATCAACATTTGCGTCATAAGGGTACCAGAAGGAGAAGAGAGCAAGCAAGGAATTGCAAACCTTGAAGAAATAATGACAGAAAGCAAGGAATTAAAAATCTTGAAGAAATAATGACAGAAAACTTCTTTAACCACGTGAAGGAAATAGACATACAAGCTCAGGAAGCACAGTCCCAAACAAGATGAACCCAAAGAGGCCCACACCAAGACACATTATAATTAAAATGCCAAAGATTAAAGACAAAGAAAGAATCTTAAAAGCAGCAAGAGAAAAGCAGGTAGTTACCTACAAGAGAGCTCCCATAAAGCTGTCAGCTGATTTCTCAAAAGACATTTTGCAGGCCAGAAGGGATTGGCAGGAAATATTCCAAGTAATGAAAAGCTAGGATCTACAACCAAGATTACTCTACCTAGCAAAGCTATCATTTAGAATTGAAGGACAGATAAAGAGCTTCCCAGAAAAGAAAAAGCTAAAAGAGTTCAACACCACCAAATCAGCATTACTACAAATGTTAAAGGGACATCAAGAAGAAAGTAGAAAAAGATTTAAAAAAATTGAATAATAAAATCCCCATAAGTGCATATCTATCAATAATTACTTTAAATTTAAATGGATTAGATGTTCCAATCAAACAATAGGGTGGCCAAATGGATAAGAAAATGAGACCCTTAAATGTGCTGCCTACAAGAGACTCACTTCTGACAATACACACACACAGACTAAAAGTAAAATGATGGAAAAAGATATTTTATAAGAATGGAAATAAACAAACAAAAAGTCAGGGATAGCAATACTCAAACCAGACAAAATAGATTTTAAAACAAAGGCTATAACAAGAGATAAAGATGGTCCCAGTAAT
>NW_011888784.1:7121601-7125613 GCF_000151845.1 Pteropus vampyrus
TATCGAAGACTAGTAAGTTATATAAAACTACTGGGGTTATATAAAAAGGATTCAGAAGCTAACTTGAAGAGATTTCAACTAGACATAGATGGGCCAATTTGAAGTTTAGTTTTGATAATAATTGCAATGAAGTGAAATCCTTCAAATATGTTTAAGTTCATTAAGTTCAAAATTATATTAAAAAAACTAGTAGGTCACCTTTGGAGGGTGATAGGAAACGAATTCATTATCCTGAAAATAAAAGAAAGAATCAAATATTTATCTGCTTTTCTTACATAAACTGTACCATGTACCAAAGAAGAGACAAGGGAAAGCATCTCTTTACAAAAGCATGCCAACTAACAATTGAAAAGTAATGCTAGTATTAAAACATCACCACTTTTCAAGCCCTACTAAATAAATAAATTTACGCAGTAAGCAGCAAGAGTTGTTAACATTACAGAGAGACAACCAGACATAGATGTGCCTCTTTGATGAATGGAAACAATTCCACCCACGATCCTCCTAAAGGCATCAAAGCCAAATCCAGCTATCTCTGGATCCAGTTCTGAATCCAGCTGCCGATGCGCAGGGAATTCTGAGGACAGAGGAACACGATAAGCTGCACAAGGGGTGAGCCTTTAGCAGCATCCACTCTGTGGGCAACACTGCAGGTCAAATAGTCAAGGTTCTCCAACAGGCTCGTGTAAAGAAAAGTAAGAGATAGAGAGGAGACAAGTAGATTCAAAGAGATCTAAAAGCCACGTCAAGTTTAAAAACTGGTAAGAATGTTCATGTCTAGGGAGGTACATTTGGCTGATAAAACCATAAAGAAATTCTCTGAAGCGATTACTGTACAAGTCAGAAGACTCTTCTGAGAAGGGCTGGGCTGGGTTCAGATGAGGGACACAGAGGGAAGTCTGGAGTAGCTGGACAAGTTCTATTTTTTGACCTGGGTGGTGCTTATAGAAAGTTTACCTTACAATAATTCATGAAACTCTGCTTTGTGTGGTTTCTGTGTCAGGTTTTTTCTTTCTTTCACTTTTTTTGAAATAATATAAGGTTTTAAAAACAAAATGAAATATCCCCAGAAACCCAGAGAGTTTAGAGATCCTTTTGAAAACCTCATAGTTATCTCTAAACATGCACATTTCCTTGATCACCGTGAACATAGCAATGTATAGCCTACACCCACTCAAGCCAATGGCTCTTGCAATGGCAGAAAGAGAATCAGAGCCTCTTTCCCTCACTGTGTGTCATCAACCAATCTGCATCAAGATGTGCGTGTGCTGGACAAGAGTGATAGGGTAAGGAGGGTGATGGAGGGAGCAATGGAAAGTACATACAACAATTACTGAACTGAGAAATATTCGCTATTTAAGAGAAATATCCTTAAGCATTTTGAGTAAAGATAACAGTAAACTATTAGGCACAAAAAAATCTCTATTAAGATTGTCACAGATTGCAAGGAAATAAATAACATATCTGGTTAGGGATGCAGTGATAACATTCACAAGCACCAGCAGCCCCCATGCATTCTCACTGGTGAAACTTCCCAGGCTCCCCTTTTTTTGGTGACCATGTGCCCACATCACTTCCTTTGGTGCCACTTGTTTTCTGTTGCACTTCTTCACTTTCCCTCAGACTCCCCAAGTCAAAGAGCTCATTTCTGGGTTTGCAAGTCATTTTTCTCCCCTTCCTCTTTCTAAGCTCTTAGGACATGAGCATGCTAACAATGGAAAGGTTGGAGGAGTACCAAAGCAGAGTATGGTAGAATAGGGAAAAGATGAGACTGGGAGTAAAGACTGAACTTCACCATTAATTAATAGGCCATATCTGAATGGCTAATTCATTCATTGCCCTGTGCTAAGATTTATCAATTGTAAATTGAGGGACTTGTGCTATAAGCTTTCTAAGTTTCCTTCCAACATAAGTATATATTAATTGGCATCAAGAAAAGGAAACACACTACCAAGTGTGACATCATCAAGATTATTGTCCATTATAGAAAAGTGCTTGACTAAGAGTAAAATGTACTGAGTTTTAATCCCAGGTATGCCCTTAATAACCATGTATTTTAAAAAAGTATGGTTTTTTTTGGTCTTGTTGAGTCTGTTTCCTCATGCTAAAATGTGAATAACATTCACATTTCTCATCTGTTTTAAGACTTCAAATATAAATGAAGAGAAAAATTATAGACTAGGAAAAATATATTTAAAAAATCTCGAAACTCAACCTCAAAATTTAATTAGAAAATGAGCAAAATACATGCACAGATATTTCACTGAAGGGAATATACAGATGGCAAGTAAATGCATGAAAAGATGTTCAGCATTATTAGCCATTATACAAATGCAATTTTAAGCCACAATGAGTTATCACTGTGAACATATCAGAAGGGCTAAAATAAAAGATAGTGATAACTTCAATGTTGGTGAGAGTGCAGAGAAACTGGATCATTCCTACACTACTGGTAGGAATGTAATATCCATTTTGAAAAATAGTTTGTCAGTTCCATTCAAAACTAAAAATGAATTTGCTGTACAACTCAACAATTAGAGTTTCTCAGAGAAATTAAAATTTGTTTTCACATCGATACTTGTATATGAATGGCCGTAGCAATTTTATTTGTAATAGTTTAAAACTGGAAACTACTCAAATGTCCTTAGGTGAATAGTTGAAAAACCCTGGTACATCCATGCCACAGAATATTATTCAGCAATAAAATGAAACACACTACTGATACACATGACTTCGATGAATCTCAAAAGAAATTATACTAAATGAAAAAGAAAGCCAATTTGAAAATGATAGGTATAAGTCAACTACTCTGATACTGGTATATTGGAATTAAGCAACTAAGAAAATGAATGAGCTAGGTTTCTCAATGTTGGGTTGGGAAGTTACAGAGAATCAAGAGAAGGAGACTAGAATGATGCATGTGGTAATGAATTAGAGATATCAGTTTAGATTCGTATTTTGCTTAATATAGATATAGATGGTTACATATAGAAGTTGTTATACACGAATATATTTCCTTGCTTTTCCGGCTAATAGGGGCAAGAAGTAATAGTACACCAACAGCCATGTGCATGCGTAGTGACCAGATCTTGGTTTCCAGTACCATCCTTCAATAAAAAGAACTAGAAATCTTTGGAGAAACGATTGATTTTAGGACTGGCCAGGAAATATACAAGATGAGCCTGGAGCATCTTATAGAGTCAGAAACTAAGAAAGTGCTACTAAAAACAAAACAAAAACTATACACACACAATGATGGGGTATGTCAAAGGCATACAAGAGCCAATTGAAAGACCTCCCAATGGTTATAACTGTAGTAATTTAAGCAACAAAGTAAATCAAGTAGTATTAGAATATAAACCAAAATGTAAAATCAATATTCATGAGTCTATACCAGTATCAATGAAACATTGAATAAATGGTGATAAAAAACAAATTCTGTATGATTCCACTTACGTAAAGTTTCTAGAGTAGTCAAATTCATAGAAACAGAAAGTAGAATGGTGGCTGTAAAGGGCTGGGGAGAAGAATTAATGGGGAGTTGTTTAATGGGAACAGAGTGTCAGTTTTGCAAGATGAAAATGTTCTAGAGATTAGTGGCACAACAATGTGAATATAGTCAACACTACTGAACTGTGTGCATGAAAATGGTTAAAATGGTAAATTTTATTTTAATTTACCACAATTAAAACATAAAAAAAAAAAAACAATTTAAAAAAGACATTATTGAAAAACTTTTAAAATCCAAAGACTGTAGTTAGGGGAATAGTACTCTGCCAAAGTTGATTTCTTAGTTTTGGTAAGTAAAGTATGGTTATGTAAGATGTTAACATTAGAGAAACGTGGGTGAAAAATTAAATAGAATTCTTTTGCAACCTTTCCATAGCCTAAAATTATTTCAAATTAAAAGTATATAAAAACGAAAATTATCCTTTGCATAAGAAATTCAAATAAAACTTCCAGTCAAGATGGCAGAGTAGGAAAACTCTGCCTCCTTCCACATCAAACTTAT
>NW_011888784.1:7125663-7139340 GCF_000151845.1 Pteropus vampyrus
GTGGTTGTATGGGATGTCGACATGGGGTGGGGAGAGGCAGTCAGGAGAGGGTTACATCGGACTTCCTTGTATATTCCTTAACATCCTCCCATGAATCTATAATTATGTCAAAATAAAAGTTTTTGCAACTTTTCTGTAAACCTAAAATAATTTCAAAATAAAATTTAAAAAGTTAAAAAAGAAAACAAACAAAAAACCTCCCGTGCATAAGAATCTCAAATAATTTATGTAAATACTCAGCCTTCAAGTAGGTAGAACAATTATAAGAATTGGCTCATATGATTATGGAGGCTGTGAAGTCCCAGGATCTGCCTTCTGCAAACCGGAAGCCCAGGAAAGCTGGATGTGTAAGTAGTTCAAGTTCGAAGTTCTGAGAAGCCAATCGTGTAAATCTAGTCAGATGAGATAAGATGTTCCAGCCTGGCAGTGAAGCAGGAATAAACAGGCATATTCTTCCTCTGTCTCTTGTTCTGTTTGGGCAATTAAGGCACTGGATGATGCCCACATATTTTGGAGAAAGTCACCTATTAAGTCCATGTATTCAAATGCTAATCTCATCTAGAAGCACCCTCACGCACACACCCAGAAATAACATTTAATCTGGGCATCCTATGGCCAGATTATTTTATGTGTTGAATTGACACATAAAATTAACCATAACACCTGGTTTCATTGTTTTCTTCCAATCGTTTAGTTCAGGAATGGATTTGGGGTTCTAGGGTATAGAGTAGAGTACTGTTGACTAAAGTGGGGGAAATCTTGGGAGTCTGTTTTTGGAGGTCTCAGGGCAAGGGGAGCATGGACAGTCTGAGTGACAAAAGAGAGTAGAGATCATCTCTATCTTCTGGAGATACACAGTAGTTCTTAAGACTTTTTTAAAGGCTTTGTTCTCACAAAATCGCTTTTGTGAGAAGGAGGGAAAGATTTCTATTTGGGGCGCATGCCATACTGAGGACGCACAGCTTGACAAGGAAAGCGTAGACTGGATTTCAGCTCCCACTCTCTTTCTCAGCCAGGTCCTCTTGTGCCGGGAAAAACCTGAGCATCCTTACATGGCAGACCTGAGTTATACTCTGTCACATGTGGAATTCCTGGGGGTATTTACCAAATGAGTGGTTTGAGAGATGTTTGTGGGTTATGGTCACGAAGACTTCCTGGATGAAGTGGGATTTGAATTGAACCTTAAAAGAATTAGAATTTGGATAGGCAGAGAATGGAAGGCAGACGTTCATGATCTGGATTTGCCCGAATAAAGTTCAATGCGGCCTTTTTCCTGCTCATCTTACGTTTTCGGTACTTGGCAATGTGCAGATAATGAAGGAAAGAAGGAAGGAAGCAAGGAAGGAAGGAAGGAAAAAAGAAAGAGAGGGAGGGAGGGAAGGAGGGAGAGGTGGGAAGGATGGAAGGAAGGAGAGAAGAAAAAAAGACTTGATTATATGTGTCCTCATGATTCTCTTGTTTTAACTTCTTCCACACCTTCACATCTATCAAACAGACTAGGATAGGATAGAGTATGCTGAAGTAACAACTCCAAAATGTTACTGGTTATACACAATGGTGAGGGATAAAGTTGGAAACTAAAGGCAGGGCCAGTTTAGAATATACAAAAACGACAAATTGGAGACTTAGGCCCGGAAGCAAGTCACTGCAGATATCATTGAGAGTTTAACCTCCCATTTTAGAGTAATCAAGGGAGACTCAAAGAAGTTTTGCTCCTGGACATAGAATTCTTTAGTGATTAAACAGGAATACATTTTAGGTCTCTTGACTCTTATTCCAGTGCTCTGTCCACTATAAAGAGAATTAAGTTTTAAAATATCAAGCTTAATAATGAGAGAATATGTGTGGTTTTTAAATCTTCTGAAGGTTTAATAGTTTTCATTTGTTACTTCCCAATTTTAGCATATGTAAACTCGAATAGCACCTGGGGAACAGTTTTTCCTTTGATTAATCCTGGAAACAAAAGCCCTCGTGGCACTTTACGTAAGTTTATTGCCACAGCTTTATAACAATTAAAAACCTGGATATTGGCATTCCCCATAAAAGTGAAAAGCATTACTCGTCACAAACAGTGGAAATGCACACGCTTTTTGCCATCTTCCTGATCCCTTTCACAGCCATTCATTAGCTCGTCTGACCCATAGAGACTTTTCTAACCTTGACCACATCCTTTAGCTTTTCACATCCCATTGTCCTCACTCCCCATCACATTCGTGACAGGCTAAATTTTTTGAAGAGGTGACTGACTTCCCATATGCCCACTCTTCCCCTGGTCTCCTCCCCTCCATAGCGGCAGCCAGGCTGGTTTGTGCTCAGCCCCTCAGGGCATGAAAGCAGAGGGATAAACATTAAAAAGACGTTTTTTAATGGCTCTTCAGTTTCAAATGCTTAGGAACTAGGGAAATAAAAAGGACTTGGGCACAGAGAAGCAATTCAGAAGGAAGCCGGAGCAAGGCTGTCGAAATGACCCCTCCTTCCTTCCCCTCCAGGTTTGGAAAGGAGTCTCTAGATCTGAAACTAAGATTCTGCTATGCTGGTGAAATGGGATCTTAAAAATTAATAAAAGCGAGCTGCAGAGAAATTTAAAAATATATATTCTTTCCACCTGTCTATTTGCAGACTGAGATTCATACCAGCCACATGTGTGAACACATCAGACTTCCCTGAGAATCTTTGTCAGCACATTGCGGCTCCGTGGACTGATTTAAAAACCATGAAAGTTGAACCAGTGCATTTCAAGGCAATAGCTTTGTCCCTGTGTGAGAAGCTGGTGGAAAGAGATTAGGGGCATTCTCGGAAGTCTTTGCCGATTTCTGAAATACCAACGGTCTAATGAACCTGAGTTAGAAAGAGGATGATATAATGCTTTAAATTTTCCTGGTTCAGTGCAAGATAGTTGGTAGAGGGAAAAGAGGCAAATTCTACGTTGTCAGAGGTTGCTGACTAAATTCTCTGAGTCTCAGGAGGCTACCTAAAGCACAAGTGCTCCGACCATCCCTAGGCTGCCTTAATAATCTACCCTTGAAGACTTCCACTCTTTCCAGCTGACTTCCACTATTCCACTGTGGGTGCTGCAAATACCGAAAATTATAATAAAGGTCACGGTGAACGAGATTGATGGTTAGGGATGCGGAGGTGCTCAGAACATTTCCTACTTACCTTGTTGGCTTTTGGAAGAGGCATATCAAGATGAAGAAAGTATGCAAGAGTTAACATAAATATATGCATGTTTACAGATTCTCAACTGAGAATATGCAAGTTACATTTTAAAAAGGGCTTCTGAAATCCACTTACGAACATAAACTAAAAATTGAAACAGAAAGAGTAAAAAAGATGCCAGTCTGGGGGCTCTATCTTCCTTCTGAGACCCAGCCCTCTTACCACTTGCTACATTCTGCTTAGAACTGCTAGTTCATTCCTCACATGCCAGCCCTGTAAGTTCCTTCGGAGCAAGGACCGTGTATTCATTCTTGCATCGCCCTTAGGGCTTGCCAAGACTGGTCAGTTTGGGGTAGGCCATCAGGCACTTTCTGTGGTTGATTAAATAGCCTTTCCTATCACGCCAGTCAAACGTGAAGTCCATCCAGGGAGCCATTCTTCAGAAACCTGACATCACGGACGTGAGTGAGAAAGCTTAATCCTCATCCACAATGTTCTTCTAAAAATTTAGGATAGGATGGGTCTCCAACATCTCACAAGTACATTTTGATTGCTTTCAGCAGAGGTCTGACTGGTTCTTTGAATCAACCTTGGCTTTATGTCCAGGTGTGATATATTCTGAACAATAACCCAGTAAATCAGACTCAAATCTTGCTCACAATGTACTTCCCAGATTTATACAAAAAGGCAAAAGTTTGGTTACAATTTTCTCAATGATTCTATATCCAGTTGGTGTGAGCGAAGACCCTCAAATACTATTAAACTCCTTAGTGATGTGAACCAGATGGAAAATAAAACAAAAGAATTCACAACTCATGTTAGACTGAATTGAATGTCTTTAATTTCACACAATGAATAACATATGAATAGGATTAACTTTTTTTTTTTTTAATAGTTAAGTGCTCTATACTGTGCTAACCTGATCTGGTAGCGAAAAAGACTGAGCTTTCTTTTAGAAAAAATGTTTAAAACCCAACATCTAAGACCATGGAGGAGCATGACAGTAAAGCATGCCAGATGTATCTACGCCTCAAATAACAGCAAGTCCATGTTCATTTTAAATGTACAAAAATGCTTTATGAATAAAAACTGTTACAAAAAGAACATTTCAAACAATGTACAATTTTTCTTGCCTCTATATTCAATAAAATACAAATACATTTTTTGTTCTAAAATATGTTTACATACAATCAAAGTAGAACATGCAAATTACACTTTAAAAAAGGCTTTTAAAAACCACTTATGAATACAAACTAAAAATTAGCCAGCACGACTTGTAAGACAATCTTGTGCCCCATTTTTTCTTTTGAAATATATATATACATATTTAACACATCATGTGCATTTATTATTTAAGAAATAGACTTTTTAAAAAAGGAAGAAAAAGAAAGACACCAACCTAGGTTGGAACTGCCCTTTTGTGTTGACCAGTGGCAGCTCTTTTCAATTTTCCCCCTTTTAGTGTTTATTATACCTGGGCAAGTGGGCAATAGATATCCAGGAAGTTTCTTCCTTGGTTGATATGTGCTTCTAAGACTGTTCCCCAAGTGACTGAGCCCAACGAGGAAGGCAGACTCATCAGTGGAGTGAACTCTCCAAGAAACAAGAGGCAGGGGGAGCCTTGTATTGTGGAAAGAAACTTTAAAAAACACCAAGAAAATGCTACGGTATATTACAGTTCGAGTTTCTAGGCACTGTGATGACATTATCTGTAAGCTCTGGCATTTGGACCATTGTGATACTATAGGGTAGTGTTGAGAATAATGTCTATATTTATCTACTTGTATATAATGAAGACTGAAAATCCTGCAATGTAACACTTAAATGGCTTTTGAGGCATTTCGGCTTCTGCCACCCCCTCTCTCTCCATGCTACAGTTGGCATTTAAAGGCTTTGGAAATATATGTATAGACTTTAGACAGTTCCCAGGTAAATCTTCCTAGTGGTAGGGAAAAAATATTCTCCAAAAGCTCATTACTTGAATATCGTTGGGTAATAAGCTGTAAGAGCGGAATTTTCTACTTAAGTCCTAAAACCAAATCCTCTATGATCTGCATGTAGTACATCACCTTATACTGTAATTCTGTCACCACTTGCTTATCATATTTATAGACCCAGCGATGTGCAGAACACAAATTCCGACTGCCGTTGAAGATGGGCTCCCACTCCAGACAGCAGCCAAGTTAACATGCTAATCTTCTGTCAGCCTTTAGTCACCTACTCTGGGCTGTCAGTGGCTGTTGAGTCCTGGTCCTGCCAAGTGACAAACCAGCCCCTGACACGCTCTCCTTTCCTTCGACCTGCCATCCATGGGTTGTAGCCAGAGCCATGCCATCAGAAAAAGTTAAACTTCTGTTCCTCTCATTTGAGACAAGGGGTTGGAAAGCAAGTGGCTCCCCGGCCACTTCGGATTGTTGATCAGAGACCCATCGTCACCTTCAAGGAGGTTTTGTATCTCGACTTCATCCTTTGTTCACCCCTAATCGGACTCCCTTATTCTAAGTGGGTTCACTCCTGCTTGCTAAAGGCAAGTATTCCAGAAAAGAAAGAAAAAACTAAGAGATTTCTCTTATTATGAATTACTTTGTGGAGCTGTTTATGGAGTCTTATGCATGACATCTTCTCTAAATAAAAATGCAGCCACAGAAGGTAGTATTGGGTGGCTAAAGACCTCCACAATCTGGGTCATGAGATCTGGGTTCTCCAACCAACCAACCAACCAACCAACCAACCAACCAACCAACCAACCAAGAAGTGAAACTAGACTGGCCCAGTATTGAGCCAGGACAAGAGAGGAGAGGCTAATGGAAAGAGGATGGTTAGAACATAAGGAAATGGTTGTACCAATGAGATGAGTTATATTAATGGAAAGCAAAGGAAAAAAAATGTGTGATGCTGAGGGAGGAGCTGGTGGTGGAGAGAGGAAGCTGTGCAGGTGACTGGACCTCGAAACAGCAGTTAAGTTTGTCTCAGTGTTGGTCCTCTGCAGTTTTCCAATCTATTTTTAGGGTCATAAATGCAGAAGATTTGCATTTCACTGACATGACAATTGAAGAACTGAATATATGTGTAAGTTGCAACTCTGCCATATATCTCAGGAATACCTTTCATTGGTCTGAAAAATCCAAAGTTATCTGAAATTTCTTACCTACTAGAGGTTAATGCCAATTAAGCTTCGGGTCCTTCTAAGAAGCTTAGAGTGCCAGCTCATTCTCCTCTGCAGGGAGATTTAGTCTGCTCAAAGACCTGGCTGGGGAAACAGTACAAGGAGAAAGGCAAAAGAAAGAATGAAGAAAATTATTTTCAAAATCCAACAAGGATTTTTACGGCTTAAAATTTATGGCTTAATTGGAATGAAAATGGTTGCCTTTTCATAGCGATGGTGGGGTGAGCAGGGCTAATTTAAAACTTCCTCTCCGGTGACTTTGCAACCACTCAGACATGGCTTGGGAATGACAAATTGAAAGAGGCTGGTTTGATTTTGCTGTTCAACTTGTGTGAAATGCCATAGGCCAACCTAGGTCACAAACTGAGTATCTATGATACAAGCTTTAAAGCACAGGAGAATGCATTCCTTTAAACTTACATATTGCTAAGATTAAATGCCACTGACCTAGTGGGCAGCAAATGATGTGAAGTCCATGGTGATAGTGCAGAACAGGATGACTCGTGGGTAATTTCAACCCACTGTTGGTGCCATGACAGAGCAGTGACGTTTTCAAGCATATTAACTTGGAATTTTAAAATTTACTCCCATAGATACCCCATTCTTTATTCTCTTATGTTCCTGATAAAAATCCATCTCTCTCTTAAAGAAATAATGTTGTGTTCTGAAGAAATAATACAATTTCCAGCCAGTCCCAACTTCCTGTAAAAAAACAATTTAGAGGTAAACCGGATATTTTAATTCCTATTAGAAAATGTAATTCTGTCTCTCAGTGTCTCTCTTATTATAATCTACCATGCCAGGTGTTTGATGTCTTGGGGAAAGTAAGGGGAGGAGTGACGGAGGAAATCGAAAATACTTATTTGAAATTTCCACATCTGACTTTTAGAAAATACCTACGGCAATGGAACTTCATATTCATTCTGAGTCTTCTTAACATGTTTTACTTGAGTTGTGGAAATGGATAATAGAGATGGAATATCTGTCCACACTAAACCAACGGCTAGAATACAACTTGGATGAGAAATGTACAGTTGAAATTGACCATTTAAAAGACGATTTGTCACACACAGTTTGCATCCATGCAGACTGATAGATTTATAATTACATTATGTACAAAAATGTTTTAGTTTATTAAGGCAACCACAATTTGGATACTTTGTCCAAGGTGGCTTGATACAATTGGAGTGGTGATACCCTTGGAGCATTTTCATTTCTTTTTTCAGATAAGAACACTTACTCCCATTTGCTTTTCAGAAATAATTATCAAGAGATAATGGACTTCTTCTTTATTGTTTCCTTTTTTCCCCCATGACCTATGATAGTTATTTGTATGAAAAAAATCACATACCAAGGCATTGCTAGACACTCATCTTTCTGATGGGTCTGGGGTTTCAGTTTTTGGTGATTTGTCGGTTATTTCATTTGCTGTGGGGTATTAAAACCATTTTATTCTGCCTATTCTCTGATGATATGTTTTAAGTATAAAAATAACCTGGTTGAAACCTGGGTCAACATATCCTCAGCTGCTCTAAATCACTCATTAAAAAAAGGCTCTATCAATGCTGAGTATTTGTTTCACAATGACTGGGATTCAAAGCCAAGGTCCTTGCGACAGCATGCCAAGGGTGAACTTTAAAACACAGTTAAGGTTTACATTACTTAGGTGTGTACCAAGGAAAAGAAGGCAGCAAGCAAGTAAGTTAATGAAAGGTATATGGAAGTACATAATGGGCAAAGGAAAAGTAGGAACAGACAATGCTAAATATCAGTGTTTGTGTGATAGAGGAGGCATACAGAAGAACATGAATGCAAGCCTACGGTTGCCTATCACTAGAATTCCACCTTCTGATGACATGAGTCCATCTGAGGAACTGTATCATTAATGGAAAGATTCAGGTCACCCGAAGATGATGTTGGTGCCCAAAGCCCAGCCAAGCTTGAAAAACCAAACGAAATAAAAACACCCGAAGATGATGTTGGTGCCCAAAGCCCAGCCAAGCTTGAAAAACCAAAAGAAATAAAAACCAATTAAATGTAAGTGGGTTACAACAAAGCCAGTTGAGAAATTTGCAGCTTTTCTCCCCTTGGAATGTTTCCTAATTGAGGGTATTTCCCTTTTAATTTCCCTGGCCAGCAAATGCAATGGAATCAAGGGTGCGCCTTGGATGCAGGAGGTCAGGTGGCTGTCGGAGCACCACCGGCTTTCTCCTCCTGGATGGGTCTTCTCGCTGGCTTGCAAAGGCTCTAGCCATACTGGAGTGCCACTTGGTTAGGAACTGCTGAAAAGCACAAACAAGCTTCTTTTGAAGGCGTCCTCCCTGCTTTGCTTTCCCAAGAGCTACTGATGGCTCAACCCCGTCATCTGGCCCGATTCTGCCTGCCCAGCTTCTGGAGAGAAGGACAACGGTGTCCCTGCAGAGGGGGATTCCGCTCCCACCCCGGCTCACTGCACTTCCAAGGCTTCAGTTCCCCCAGCCCCAGGTTCAGACGCCCAGACCCACCCTAGGGAAGGACATCGCTCTCACTCCCTCTGGATTTCCTCTGCCTTTTGGCCTTCACCTCCTCTTCCTGGGGAAGGGGCTGCTGCTGGGGAGGCTGCTGCGGGGACTGGGTGGGAGGCTGAGGTTTGTGTTTCCTCTTCCCGCCTCCTCGGGAGGTCTTGGGCAGAGGCGGGGGTGGCGGCGGGGGCGGGGGCGGGGGCGGGAGGGGGGGGGGCGGGGGCGGGGGCAAGGGCGGCGCCTCCCGGGCCATGTGGATGACCGCTTCGATGGTGGCCATGATCGTGTCTTGGCTGGCGGTGGGTTCCAGCACGAGCGGGCTCAGGCTGGGCTTCTGACCCCTTTTGCTGGGCAGATCGATGCATTTTTCCAGCACCGGCATTTGGTCTCTGGAGTCCTCATCGAACTGGGTAGGCTGCTTTCGAGGACGCCCCCTCCTCTTCTTGACGAAGTTGTTGCCTGTCTTTGATTGTCTCTGTAGCCGCTTGGCCTTCAAGATCTTGTTCACGTGGTCCAGGTTCTTCTTGGTGGACAGAATCTTGGTGTAGTTGCACATCTTCCGCACCTCGCACTGGATGGCTTCAATCTCCCGCCTCTTGAAGCGTTTCTTCAGGGAGGTGCTGGCTGCAGGAGAGGGAAGAGAGAAGAAACTGAGCACAGGATGCCAGTTGCTTTAAACCCAGCCTTTTCAGCGACAACTGGCATTATAGTTGGCTATGAAGATTATGAAGAGCTAATGATATGGATATGATGTAGTACCCAATATTTTTTTTCTTTACTAGTATTAAAAGTAAAAATAGACATCAGTTAACTATCTGATGTATACAATGCATTTCTATTTATATTATTTTAATCTTTATAACAATCACATGAAATACTCTTATTCCCATTTTTAAGATTTGGAAACTGAGGTCCACGCCAAGTGAGGAAATCTACCTCGGGAGTCAATGTCGGAATCATAATATAAATTTCCTTATTATAGCTTTTATTTTTTACAGACTTTTGACATTTGTTATGATTCAATTTAGCATTTAGGTTATACTTTCCCTTTTTTAGAAAACGTTGAATGAATAGAATGAGAAGCAGCCTTCCATATCAAGCCATCTGGATCATTCACACGTACCGTCAACCTCCAAAAAGAGATGCCTTGACCTGAACTGGAATATGTAACGGAACCTATTTTCTTTCTAACTCTCCTCCTGACAGGAGGGAGGATTATTTTCTGGGACACTCTATTTGGGATGACACCATCTCTTTTCCCCTGTAATGTTCTGGACTTGTCAAGTTGCCTGATGATGTCCATTTGACAAGTCCTTAACTAGCTCATCCTCTGGGAACCTGAAGGGAAATACCAGCCAGGTATTTCTGAAGCATTTGTACTTGTGCTACTGGGCTATTGTTTGGAAAGAGCTCTTTTCATGTCCTAGTGGCCAGCTGCTCCTCTAGTTTATGAGCCAAACCTCTAGCCTCAGGAAGTCCTGTACTGCCGCCACTACTGCTTCATTCTGAAGTTCAGACAGCGTGAAGTGTGAATGACTTCAATGTGTAGCAGACTTGCCCTCCTTTAGGTTGTTCTTGCTCCTTGTGTTGTTCACGAGAAGGCACTCGTGTCTATTCATGTGTATACACACACACACACACACACGAGCACTCACAATATGCTGCTGTCCCATCTTCACACTGGCTATTCCCTCTGGCCATTTATAAACTTAAGAAGTGTGTCCTCACCTAGTTCTTTGCTGCTCTGATTTCTCCTAAATGCTCAATCCCAAAGAAGCCCAGAATAGGGTAGAAGAGTTGACCCTACTAAATGCCTCCAGCCTATAAGGAAATGTGTTTCATTTCAGCATCACCGTTTATTGTGTTATCCCAAATTGTTTCAACTATTAGTTGAACACTGTAAGGGAGATGGAAAATTGCTGAAAACACGGATACCACTCTCACTTATTCTTGGGTCCTCCCACTTTGTTCTTTCCTCTGCTTTACGCCATTTCTCTCTCATGCTGTGCCCAACACAGATCTGCAGGAGGGTTTTATTTGAAGTTATTTACACCACTAGTTTCGTGCAGTGAGAAGCTTTGAGTTCCACAGGACAGGTCAAAATGTTACTGCTTTTGGCCAAAGGTCAAAGCAAGACTTTCTAAGCAATGCATAACTAGGAAACAATCTTTCAAATAAGTTATCAAAGATCAAAATAGAACAAAATCAGAGTGAGTTTCTGACTGCAAAATTCTTGTAGTTAGTGTTGTAAAAGGAAAAGGTTGCTCGATTATAAGCTTTCGAAAGCAGAGACCAACTTTTACTGGTCTTTATGTCCTTCATGGGGCACAGCATGGTGCCTCCTGCATGGAAAAGATTTCAAAATTGTTTCTGGACTGGCAATTTACACTAATCATTGCTGCCTTATAGTCATATTCTTCTCTAAACGAGTTCTAGTTTGGATTTTTAAAATAACCACTTTCAATATAGTGACAGTAAGAACATGTCAGAGCCAAATAATTTATCTTGTCTGCATAGTTTATGAGTAAATAGAAACTAGTCAAAAATACTCCACAAAACTTCTGCATTATTCCAAATACAGATTCCATTTGCAGTTTACACTCTCTACAGTTTATACCATCCATAGAGGAATAAAATGCAATGTGATATATAATAGAGCATGCATCTACAAAATAAATAATTTCGAGTAATTAGTTCACAATATTTGACTAAGTAAAGCTTGATTGGAAAAATCTGTGAGCTGGAGGTCAATTGGAGCTATGATAACCAGTGGATTGTCTCCCTCAGTGTATTCTTTTTAGTGTGAAATGCCAAAAACAAACCAAAAAAGGAACCTCACAGATAATATTATATTCAATAATTTTTATATTGCATATTTTTTATTAAGCTCTTGTACTGAAAAATGATTATGAAACAAAAATTAATTCTGAGTAGCATAAAGCTACCAAACTACTACAAATATCACAATCGACTCCTTTACACCCTCCATTCATATTTAATAAATGTTAACTTTGTGCCAGTAGAGAAAGAACATGTTATAGATTCGGCTACATCAGTGCTCCCCGATCAATTCTACCTCCTTCTCTTTCCATGCTTGTATTCATACTTTTGCTACATATACATGAAACTCCATCATAAAAATTAAATGTCTGAAACCACCTGATGTTGGTAATGCTGTAAGGAAGTGGGAACGCTTGCACACCGTTGGTAGGAATGTAAACTGGTATAATCATTTTGGACAGTGACAAGGGCAATAACTACTAGAGGTGGAAACAGGCAGGCTCAATAACGCCCCAGTGATTCCACGTCCAGGTGGTCTCCTTTACGCATTTGTCACAGGAAGCCAAAAATGCACATGGAGGTTCCTTGAAGCTCTGAAGACTCTAAACAATCTAAATATTAATGAAAAGGATAATCAATCAACTGTGATACATTCAAACAATGGAATATTACACATATGTTAAGAGGAATAAATTAGGAATAAATATATTAACAGGTTTAAATCTAAAAAAAAAAAGGTTGAATAAAAAAGTAAATAACAAAAGTGTTTTTAGTAAGCCATTTATGCAAATTTAAAAACACAGAGATGCCTTAAATTTTTATTTTATTTTCGATGTCCAAATGTGGAGGTTTAAAGTGTCTACATGCTAAACATCAATTGTGAGCCAAAGACTTGGTGAATGAGATTTCAGTCTCTCTTCGCTCCAATCTACCCTGTGGGACCTTATCAAGCCTCCAGAGTAACGTCGTCCAATAGAATTTTCTGCAGTGGTTGAAATGTTCTTTATCTGTGCTGTCCTACATGGCAGCTACTAGATACATGAGGCCACTGAGCACTTGAAATGTGGCTAGTGTGCCTGAAAAAAAAATGAAATTTTAATTTAATTTTAATAGCTACATGCGGCTAATAACTACCCTAGTTGGCAGTGTAGCTCTAGACCTAACCACCCTGAAATACGGAGAACACATTGGATTCATTCAGTAAAACCCAGATTGTGGGAAACTTTGGGCAAACAACCTGGTGCCTTAACAAGTAAGATGCAAAAAGAGACAGAAAATGGAAAAGGGTGGAAGTGTAAACTAAAAGAAGCTTGAGATTAAATGATTATATTTGGATGCCAACTTAAACAAATTGTCCATAGAGATCACAGATCATGAATTCATGAACATCTGTGTACTATCTGGGCATTTCATGATGTTATATAATTACTGTTAACTATTTTAGGTGTCATAATTGCTTTGGGATCATGCTTTTTTTTTTTTTCTTTTTAAAGTACCTATCTTTTAGAAGTAAACACTAAAATATTTATAGATTAAATCATATGATATTATCCGGATGGCTTCGAAATCATAAGAAAGAGCGGAGGTAAGTGGAAGTTTTGATGAAACAAGATTGACCGTTATCCCTGTATGCAAACAGCAGAGTACAGGGCAGCGAGAAAGACTTTGTGCAGGTGCAGCTGGAAACCAGGTTGGACTATGATGAACCGCTTAGCCTCTCTGGGTCTCTTCTTCTTCATCTCTTACATTGGATGTTTTGACTAGATGCTCTCAAAGTTCCCTTCTAGATTTAAAAATTGTTATAATTCTTTCCTATACTCATTATCAATTGCCTTGCCAAATGTGAGGTGGTTTTCTATAACATTTATTTCATCTAATAATTTTGAAATCCTAATGTCAGAGAGGACTCTGGACTTGGCAGGGTTCGATATTCACAAATCTTTCTCCATATTGCTTATGACTGCACTGTCTCTCTAAATGTTTTCAGATTTTTCTCCCTTCAAACTGTTTTCTTATTAGACGGTAATTTCTGGGCTCTTGCAGCAAGATTGATTCCATATTTGCTCTCCT